>NC_052955.1:12320292-12647292 GCF_013358895.1 Oreochromis aureus | reverse complement strand
CTTGTCATGTTCTTAAAACAAACTTTCTGTATGAAATGATCAGATAGACTTTAATGGAATCTGTGGGGTTTTATTTTTTCTGTAAACAACAGAAAATTAATTTAAAGGAATGTAGATATTTAAACCTGAGCTCTAAGATAAACCTAACAGGTAGTTTTGCTGAAATGGATGTTAGAAAGCTAAAAAAACAAAACAAAACTTAAGATGTTTAATACACATTTTTCTTTACATCCAGTCAATCAACTCTGATAATTAAAATGAAACTGATTTACAAGTTCACTCAGCTACCTTAAGGAGCTCAGTTAATTAATAAACTTAAATCAACTTAGCTAACAAATTATGTTAGTTAAGCTAAAATAGATTCCTAAGTTAAAAGAACTACTAAAGTATTTGAATTAACTAAAAACCCAAGTCAACTGAACTAGGACAAGAGTTTAAACAATAGATTATTTTAATTTAGCTGAAAGGGTTTTCCCAAGTAAAAATGACAATTAAAGGAGTTGAACTGACTAACAAATCTCAGTCAACTAAACTAAGATGAAAGTTTAGACAACATGTGATTTTTCATTAAGATAACAATTGGTTGTGTTATAAGAACAAACTCTATTTCTTGACTTAACTTAAAATTTTAAGGCAGCCCTTTACCTCATATTTTTAAGTTGAAACAACAAGTTATATTTTACAGTGTAGTGCTTTACCTTATTTTCACAAAGGGCTCTACACTATAAAATAAGATGCAACAACAAAGACGGTATAAAAAGAAACTAAAACTAAATAAAAGCAGTCCTGCACAGGTGGGTTTTATACTTCTTTTTAAAAGTATCAGGTGTGTCCACAGACCTTAAGTGCATTGGAAGTGATTTCCACAACTTGGGAGCCACAACCTCAAAAACACAGACTCCTTTTGTCCTTTACTTGGACCTAGGTACCAAGGGCGCCTCCAGAATTTCTTTCATATGGGTGGCCATATGGGGCCACTAGAAATACACCAAAAACAGAATTTCCAGTTTTATTATGCTGTTGTCAAATATAGGATACTTGAAAAATATGGCAAAAAGAGAGAAAGAAAAGAATTATATGCCTACCTAATTTTCCACTGTTAAAGTTGATATCACTGAAAATAGGTATATATGAAAACCAAATAAGATTTTGAAATCCATAATAATCTGCTTTAATTGATTGGTTAATTGATTGATTGATTGGCTGAAGTCCCACCCATCACTTTAATGATTCTCAGCAGAGCTAAGCAGAAGCAGCTTAAGATTCACATTCCCAGAATGCAGTTAGCTTTAAGAGCAAACTTCTTCAGTAAAGACAAAAAAGGATTAGTGATCTGTCCAGGGATTGGCAGCAGCTTTTCTGCAACCTTATTACATTATTATCAACATGGGGCAGTCTTGCCAGGTGGGGCCACTGGGTGGGGATCTGGATAAGGCAACATTTTTCTGATTTTCCATTATCTATTGTTTTTTTTGTTTTGTTTTTTATTATTATTTTTCCCTTTATACAAAACAGAAGAACAACAACAACAAAAAAAATAAATAAAAGAAAGAAGAAAAAAACAAAACAAACAAACAAACAAACAAAAAAACCAAAAAACCCCCCCCACAATAAGCAGTCTGAGACATGTAAACGGGAAACTGATACAATATATATAATTCGGTCTACCAGTCATTTACACATATCTCCTGACAAACTCAACCCGCCAGTGAGTGGGCTGCCCCTCTCACTATGGTTTTCTTGATCATCAGGTAAGTAATCCAATAGCGGGGCCATATATCCCAAAAAATATCATCATTGCCACTAATTTTGCCTCAGTCTTTCCTTTGGTAGTACTCTAAAATTTCTTTATACCACTGAGATTGTTGGTGGTTTTTCATTAATCCAATTTAATACATTTTCTTGCCAAAAACAGTAATTTACATAGAAGTATATGTTTGTTTTATCAGTTAGCTTAATAGATACTGAGCTGGATCTTTTGTATTCTCTTTTAAATATCCTTTTAGTTACACAGAGCCAGAATTTTGAGATTTTTGAGCAAGTCCAAAGACAGTGATGAGGACCCGCTGCAGATTTACATTTAATACATTGTGCAGACCTGCTCGGATCAATTTTATTCAGAAAAATAGGTGTTCTATGCTGTCTATGTAAAATTTTATATTGTATTTCTTTAAATCTGTTACTAAGAAATAAAGAATGCACAGATTGTTGCACTCACTCCAGGCATGATCATCACACTGACACTGGAGGTCACCCTCCCAGCTCCTAATCAGTTTTCCAATATTGTGTTTATTATAACCTTGTAGTGCATTGTAAAACTGGGATCTGGATAGTGGAAGAAATTTTCCATGGTCCTTTCCATTGTATTATCTATTGCGTAATTAGGTGACGAGCCTTAAAAATCAAAAATTATCTATTGTTCAGTATTTCATTTGTTTTATCTTCAGAGATGTTCTTCTGCATACCTTCGTTTAATGAGTGGTAATTAAGTTACTGTTGCCTTTCTGTCAGCTGAAAGCAGTATGACTATTCTCCTCTGACCTCTGGCATTAACAAGGCATTTTTGCTCACAGAACTGTTGCTCAGTGGATATGCTCTTGTTTTGAGACCATTATCTGTAAACTCTAGGGGTGGTGGTGTGGGGAAATACCAGCATAAGGCAGTTTCTGAGGTATGCAAACCAGGCTGTCATGCACTAACAACCATGCCACATTGAAAATCATGTAAATCACTTTTCTTCCCCATTCTGGGCTATATTATTGAATAAATTACATTAATTATATTCTTGAATTAACAGCTGGTAAAAATGATATACTTAAAGCAAAATTATAAGCCTTTTGGTAAGTATCTATATTTATAAAACATTTATTATTTAGTTGATGCTTATATTTTATAGAAATAATACCAATATAGAAAGTCTTGCATTATAAGCGATGTGCATTATATGATATTATAATATATATTATTTGACGACAAATGTTATTTACAAAAACATTGATTACGAGCAGATAGCTTTGGAGATGGTCGGACTATTTTCTAAGGCGGATGTGTCAGACTCGGCTGCAGTGTTTCCGGTGTTGATGAATGCCCTGCTCGGTTAAAAAAAAACGCGCTGGGGTAGGAGTCACCTCGTCGGGAGTATTGTCTGCTCAGTAAATACCCTTCACAGTGTAGCGTAAAACGGCGCTCATTTGATCGCTTTCTCGTTTTTCTTTTTGGCTCGACCACTCGCAGGCGCTCGGGGTCTAATCACCAGCAGGCGTTTAAGAATCCTGCAAACAGCGAACTGTTAGCTTGAGTTAGCAGCGATGTCGGGTGTTGTGCGAGGCCCCGCTGGGAACAACGACTGCCGAATTTACGTGGGAAACCTCCCCCCAGATATACGCACAAAAGATGTGGAAGACGTGTTCTACAAGTACGGGACGATTCGAGATATCGATCTGAAGAACCGGAGAGGGGGCCCCCCGTTCGCCTTTATTGAATTCGAAGACCCCAGGTAAGAAGCTAACGGTTAGCCTCGCCAGGCCCGAGGCGGTCCCATTGTGTTGCTAACAAACTCGTGTGTGTGTTAACGCGTTGCTTAGGGCTCAGACTATTTCCTGGATGGTTTTTCTGTTATTCCCGTAATTAAATTTGGTGTGTGTGTGTGCACGCGTGCTACTTTCGCTTTCGACTTAGTTTGCATACGCCTGTGTCCCGTTTTTTCTGCGCTGAAGCTTGGTGCCTTTGTGGTATTAATGTCCATGTTGCTGGAGATTAGTACATCCACTTGCTTCTTCGCTGCAGACGAGTTGCATCAAAGCAATCGCAGCTTTACGCTTTGCTACATGTTAATTTGGTCAATCGTTATATTTCTCATGAAAGAAAAGTTTCATGAGACTAAGTTGCTGCGGTTGCATCTGCAAAGCGGATTAGTAGACGTTAAGTAATAAAGTTAGCCGCTAACATGGCTGCCTGCGTGTTGCAAACCTGTTCCGTCTTCCATTTGTTTATGTGTAAGGCGAAACTGTTTTATTTAATAGGGACGCTGATGATGCCGTCTATGGACGTGATGGATACGACTACGACGGCTACAGACTGCGTGTGGAGTTTCCCCGGAGCGGCAGGGGATCCAGAGGAGGGTTTGGGATCGGAGGAGCGCCCAGAGGCAGATATGGACCCCCCTCCAGACGATCTGAGTACAGGGTCGTTGTGTCAGGTAAACAAACCAAAAATATGCAATGCCACGCAGTTATTTGTCTGTCTGAAGGGGGGGCTTATTTTATTTTTATGTGTACAGTGAATGTAGTTTTTGAGAGACAGGAACGTTTTTGTTTGTTATGGAAACAAAATCTAATGTAGAGTGTTTCAGCGGTTTTAAGACTGTCTTTGAACGCTTTTGCCTATGCAAATTTGCTGTTGCACAACCACAATGAGCCTTTGGGCAGTGACTGCACTAAGCACAATCTACCTGGATAGAGTTAAGACAGGGACAAAAGTTTGTTTTGCTGTTGTTTCTGGCCATTTGATAACTTCAAGTGGTTAAATATTTTTCTCACACACATGGTGATTTCCCTTTGTCAGTTTTGTTTATATAGCACATTACATTACACGTCAATTGGATGTGCTTAACTAAAAGTTAAAAATAAATTGCATAGCTCTATAATGCCTTAATGCAAGAAAATCTCAAAAAACAACAGAACTTTACAAGGAAATAAGACTACATTTCAAACACATAGTTAAGTGTAAACCACTGAGAATAAAAAGGTTTTTAGTCTGTTTTTGGATGTAGACACAGTTGAACTTGATCTCAGGTCAGCTGGCAGCTTTGTTGCAAAAAAACAGGACGACAATAACTGAAGGCACCCTCAGCATCATTGGGTCTAATTTTATAAACATTTAAAAGATTAGAAACTGATTACCTGAAACTTCTAACTGGGTTATAGACACTAAGCCAGTCAGACATACTGATGGGCCAAACGGTGGAATGTTTGTGAAGGATTTTAAAGGTAATTATGTATTGAACTGGGAGCATGACTGGGGTAGTAGATTCATATTTCTGTGTATGTGTAAGGTAGCCTGTTGGGGTAAAAAATGTTTTAGATGTAAGAAAACTTCAAAAACATTGACTATTCCTAAGAGTACATGTTATCTTGTTTATTGGTGCGAGCCACTGATATCTACATCTAGGGCTTCAATTGTACTGACGGTCGAGTAGTCATTTCTGTAATACTGCTTTGAAGTATAATAAGAAGGGGGGTGGATTGTGATGTAAATTCTCAGTAGACAAGTTGACAGTCACAAAAAGCAGACAGACATCAGAGAGATGTTATTTTTATCGAGTGGATCTGGCCAGAGAGTAAAATTTCCCTTAATCTGTATAAAATGAAAACTGTCTCATGGTAGTTGGCTGCAGTGCACACTAAATATGCAAAAGTAATCAGAACCAGCACATTTTTTAAATAAAATATTTGTCTTTTACTTATTAACGCAGCAGCAAATCTTAGTGTATCTTGGTGTTAAATGACTAAATCTGAAACAGACCAGCTCTGGGGCTTTTAAACATTGATCCCTGTGCGCATAAACGCAGCTGGAGGGTTCACTGTGTGTGTTGACGCAATGTTGGTGTTTTTCAGGGCTCCCTCAGAGCGGCAGCTGGCAGGACCTGAAGGACCACATGCGTGAGGCAGGCGACGTGTGCTACGCCGACGTTTACAGAGACGGGACTGGAGTTGTAGAATTTGTGCGCAAAGAAGACATGACCTATGCCGTTCGCAAACTGGACAACACCAAATTCCGCTCCCATGAGGTATGTGTATGATTTTTAGCATCATGGATAATTGTTCTTTGCTTTGCTGTGCTGAGGTGAGTACGTCAGGAAACGTGACGTGTCGAGAACTACAGCCAGCCCTTAATTCCATCTGTGGCATTTCCACCGTAGGCAGGAATGTATGCTTTTTCAATGTCAAGTTCTCTTGTGTCCGCCAGGGAGAGACTGCTTACATTCGTGTGAAATTAGACGGTCCCCGCAGCCCAAGTTACGGAAGATCACGCTCTCGCAGCCGTGGCAGCCGAAGCAGGAGCCGCAGTCGGAGCGCCAGCCGGAGTCGCAGCAATTCCCGTGGTCGTGGCAGAGGATCGCCCCGCTACTCACCCCGTCACAGCCGCTCTCGCTCCCGTTCCTAAACTTTTCTGCCGTCGATGTTTTGCTCCTTTTGATGTATACCCTCCTGTTTTTACCTCCTATGAGTTTCTCCAGATGTCAGCAATTGATTTTAATTTTTTTTCCCCTCCTTTTTCTTGTCCTGGTGTCCTTGTGGATGATCTTGGTATGTAGTTGTACCACCCCCACCCGTGCTTCAACCCTTCCCCTCTGTCTCCTGCAGCTTTGTCCCTTCTTCTCCCCCTCTCCCTCCCACTCCCCTCTCTCTCCACCTCTTGCTCCCTTTTTTCTGTCCTAGAGTTTTGCAACAGTAGACATTGTGCTGTGTCGAACTTCAAAAATGTTGAGTTGTTTATAACCTTCACTCAATGTTTTTGCAAGTACTGAAAATTTGAAGTTTTGTTTTTGTTTTTTTTCTTATATATTAAAAAAAAAAAGCTTCTCGTTGGATATGTGGGATGGGCTGTTTGGACGGGGAGCCCGATGCTTAACTGTATTTTACCCTTGTGTCTTCCTTTAGACATCTGAAGAGAAGGATTAAAGTGATTTGGAATAAAACCATTGTGGAGCACATTTCATTTGTATGGTCAGGATAGGACATCTAGGAGCAATCAGGTCGAGGCAATGGTACGCTTCATATTCCATAAATTGAACGTTTCTGATCGGTTGCTGTATCATGCATGTCATTTTAACAAGGCCACGTGCTGTACTTTGTTATATATACAGTTTTTAACATGCTACTTCTGACCTGTGACAGAATAAGCAGTCCTAAATCAAGTGTTGTGATGTAAGTGTAACATCTTTGCTGTCAAATGTGGGGGAAAAAAAGTGAATTCACTACTTTGATGCAAAGTGTCTCACTTAAATATCCTCATTGGTTTAAATGTTTTCAGGGAGTGATTGTTTTTGTGCTCAGTGGCATTTAAAAATCTGAATCTGACATGAGTGCTTCAACATGGCTTAAAAAAACAAAAAAATAGGCCCCCAAATCTTGACATTTTATTCTAACGGTCTGCCTCTGATTTTCTTCCTGGTATTTCAAGGTTTTGATTGGAGGAGTGGCTCAGTGGATCCCAATCCTTGGAGCTGGATGAGTGGATCGATTAGGGAAGGGATAGGCAAGGATGGATGCTCGGAACGGGATCAGTTTTCCAGGATTCAGATGAGTTGATATCAGAACTTAAAAAAAGAAAAAAGAAAAAAACAAATGGGAGTCTCAGAACATTTTTTTTATTATTAGGCCCCCATCCTGCCTATCTTTTAAAGGTTTTCAGGGATAATGGCTTTATTAGAAGAAAACGAAACTGAGGACCAGGAAGTTGGATCAAAGGATGGAGTCGTAGATGCCTGGTATGAAGGAATTAAAATTGGGGAGGTTGGGAAAGGGGTTTCACATGGGTGTAGTTTGTAAGTTTTTAATTTTGCTTAATCTTTTTTTTTCTTCCTCTTAGCATTTTCAATAAAACACTTTGAAACAAGGACTCTTAGTTTGTCTTTATTTCCAACATAAACCCAAGCATGAATTCTTTACCATTAATAAAATAAACCTGTTTAATCCCCCTCATTACATTTACGTTTGTAACCAAACCAATTAAGGTTAAGCATGGAGTTATGAAACAAAGGCAGAGCAGCAGCTGTGGACATGAAACACCACCACAGCAGCCTGCCCGTATTCATTATTCAAAGCTCTCGTGTCCCTCAGCTGTGACGGTGACTGATAAAAGGCCCTTTTACGCACAGCCGAGTGATGCCTGCCGTGCGCCTTGGTCTCGTTTCCTTTTAGCCCACAGTCGGTGGTGTATACCGTGAATGATGCATTGTGGGATGAAATAAGATGCCGGCAGACAGGAGCTGGAGAAAAACGCTTGCAACACACGGGGAGGCTGCTGCCCAGCCAATGGCAGGGTTCAGCATACAGCAGAGGGGCGGGGAGCTGCTGGAGCACAGCGGAGAGCCAACCTACCTACATGCTTATTGTGTAAATCTTTAAAAAGCAATTACCCGCAGCATCATCCTAACCTTGCCCACCGGCTGGGTGAAATAGGCTACTTATTTTTGGAAAGGAGTGTTTTCAGGTGGCTCGAGAAAAGGTGGGTTGCATATTTTTCATAATCTGGGGGGAAAAAAGACTGACTCTCATGTCTTGACATATTTCTGATTCGAGTTATTTTTTATTTGTTCTTACATGATGATCTTTTCCTGTATGCCTCTTTGCATTTTGAATGATTGGATATGTAGGTTGTACTGGCGTATTTTGGCGGATTCTACATTTGAGTGGGCATATTTTGATACTTTTGCCCTCCTGATGCAGAAGCTGCTTTAATCCGAAAGTGATTTTTACCAAGTAATTTAACTCCACCTGTATCAAGTTTCGCACTCAATCTATGCAAACGCTCAAGTCACCGTCTGGTCAAACATATGGGCACAAATACACAACAGCCATGAGTTGTGGATTCCGATGAGTGGGATTGATGGGAAACGCTTTGCCAAATGGCCAGTTTTCTGCTTGTGGTGTTTGCGATGATCCGGGCTGGCCTAAACCGTCCCCATCACCACGTGCGGTGTTAATTTTCAGTGCGGTACGTGCGTGAACGTGCTCCCTTCTTCCTCCGCAGGCATCCTCAACCATGACTGACAGGAAAGCTGTGATCAAGAACGCAGACATGTCCGAGGACATGCAGCAGGACGCGGTGGACTGTGCCACCCAGGCCATGGAGAAGTACAACATAGAGAAGGACATTGCAGCCTACATCAAGAAGGTGAGACAGGAGGGGGTGCATGGATGGATCCAAGAAGAGCTCTCACCGACAGAGCATGATCAGCAAATTGAGACACTAACACATTCTCACATCTATTTTTGCCCAGCATGGAGATGAGACACGTGATCAAAGACATAGTCAGGGTTTTCTTTTTATTTGGCACGTTTAAAAATCCTTCCTCCAAAGCAGGGGCGTTTCCAGGATTTTTAGAATTTGGTGACACATGGCACAGTTAGTCAGAAGTGGCAGCACAAGAGCATGAAGACTGTTTGGCAGTTACTGACTTCTTACTAAAAGGCATAATCGTACTTGAGTACTAATACAAAAGTTTTTGTCTATGCAAAAACCTATACAGTTTGTACATACAATCATTGATTCATTAATGTGTGTTTTACTTTAATGTGTCAACTGGACATGGTTTTAATTGGCCTATATATGGTCAACTTCACTTATACAACATCAGTAGATTAAAATAAGCAAAAATAAGTTATTAAAGATTTAAAATGAAGGGTTTGAAGTATAACATTTGAATCCAGAATATACTGGAGGGGAAAGGGGCTAATAGAAATGCATTAAAACTGATGGTAAATAAGTTATGTGTCCTTGGTCCTTTCCACTCTAGCTCATTGGTACTGTTTGTAAGGCCCCCTCTGCACACGCTCTTACACGATATTACATAAACTAGAATAAAAAAGCTTTAGATTTGTTTGTTTTTATGTGCATCAATTTCCCAATACAAGAGTGGGAACTCAAACCTTTATTTATAGAGTGCTTTAAGAAGTAGAACAAAAACTTCAAACTGTTGGCCGCTAATGCACAAAGTAACAAGAAAAAGGAAAGCAATAGTAGTAATTAACAAGTAAAACTGTAATGTTTTTCTTATGAAAAGCCTGGCTAAGCAGGTTTTTGTGCGCTGTTGCAAGTCTGTTTCTAGTTCTCATACACACTTGCCTGCAGCATATTGGCATGAATGTTAAACTTGTTTAAATAAATGATCTAAATAACAAATTACTGCTTACAGATTATCAACTATTTTTGCATTTCCCGCTGCAGATCATACAACTCCCATGTTCCTGCTGAGGACCACAGCGTGGAGACAGTTATCCAGTTTATTGATTAGCTTCAACTGAAACTAAAACTCAGTGGTTTGATATAGAAAAAAGCAGGCATTAAATGTGTTATAATGTCAATGTAACTAATAATATTTTAATTAATCCTTCAGGGAAATTAAGGTTGGGCATGACTTCCATACAATATAAATCCATCCAATCCATATAAAGTAACTTGGACCCTGATTGTTGTCGTCCTCTTGACTCTTTTCAGGAGTTTGACAAGAAGTACAACCCCACCTGGCACTGCATTGTCGGGAGGAACTTCGGCAGCTACGTCACCCACGAGACGAAGCATTTCATTTATTTTTATCTGGGCCAGGTGGCCATCTTGCTCTTCAAGTCGGGCTGAGAAGTTTCTGATTGGTATTGAGGAGTTTTTCTCCCTGAACCTAAATCGGAAATGCACTGGTGGCTGATGTCTCCCATACACTAATAACGACATACCATAATGATGCAAAACCGGCCGTGCGCAGTTGCATGGACTATACACTATTTAATATGTATGTTACAGTAAGTTTACTTTTTGATAGTTGCCATTTGAATGCAACTGAAGTAGTTTTTGTTGATGCTGTTAAATTCTAGGTTGTAAAAGATTTCAATGTGGCCCTTGATTGTACGTGAAAGGAAAGCTGTAGAATGTAGTGGTGCATCCGCTTTCCTTCTCAAGTGGCATTGCCAGACCCCGTTACGAGACTCTGTTGATTTTGATGGTAAAACCATCCCGCGTGCACCGGTTTAGCAAATCATCGTCCACATTAACCTGTGATCATATAAAGAAAACGAGTAATGGGGTTTGTTATCTCTGCTGCCAATTTCCAAGGAATTATGTTGCTTGAAGACGCACGCGATTCAGTATCTCCACTGTTTTCAATTGGGATTTAACACAGACCCACAGCAGAAGTGAAATTATAGCAGCCGTGTTCAGAAAAGATGTCACATTTTGGACCCAACACAAGTCAGTGCAATCATTTCCAGGGATTTTCAGTTCGACCGCTCTTAAATTTTCACTGTGAAGAACGATGGGGGCCGACAAGCCTCCCATACACAGACCTTAACCTGTAATTTACGACTTATGACACTAGAGACTGGCTACCCAAATTTCCCATCTCAACTGCTCGGACTCCAGTCTTATAATCCTGTGTTCCTGCATGTTTTACCACAGATTATTTAAACGTTATATAGGAGACAAACAGAAGCTTTTCTTGGACACTTTTGTGTGTTTTATTATTATTTTTGTTAAACCTTTGAGTTTGTGGATAATGGCCTGGGCTAAGTGTGTCTTGTCCCAGTAATTGCTATAAAGCAGCATTAGGACAATGTTTAGATGAAGCATCTGCAGCCGACTCCACCAAGGCTACCAACGCCCATGTGTTTCAGGTTGTGACGTCTTTTGTGGCTTCCTTTTTAAGTTGCATCCCCCCCACAAAGCCTTTAGTTCTGCATTGCCAGTGTACTGCCAGACATGAGGTAAGGACAAAGCATTCAGAGTTGGGACTTTTCAAAACAACAAGAAGCAGGCTTCCTCTTGTCTATCTCAGATTTTTGGCTTTTCGTTTTGTAATGTCCGCATAATTAGTTTGAAATGGCGATGCACGAATTTTGTGTTCTGATTAAATATGTTGTCTGTGAGGACAGATTCGAGGGTTTTCGTGCACAGAGCCAGATGACGGATAAAGGCCGAATGTTTCTCAGATGTTCCCTCCTTTATGTGAGCTACGGGTGAAATGTGTATCTCAAGTGTTAGCTTGGTTTGACATTGTTTCTCTCTAAGTTTTTTTCTTCTTTCTTTTTTGAGGGACGTCTTCCTAACTATTGTCAATGTAAACAGATTTAGTATTGTTTTCCTCTGGCATGTATTTTTGCTGTGTATATGTAGGAGCCGTTCCAATGCTGTTAAATTTGCACAAAACGTGTGCCTGTCATTGCTCTCAACTGTAACTGGCTTGAGTACAATTGCACTTCATCAGAAATAAATACAGTAGGTTGCTACAGAACCAAAACCATGTAACTCGATAAAATAAAATTAATTGTTGACTTATTACACTGTGGTCTTTCATTCTATCCCTCTGTAGCAAATCTGAGCTTCAACAGTGTTTTCTGTACTTGTGCATGCGAGTGCCTGACTTTAAATCTGTTGGTGTTCACACTATTTTATTTTTTTTTAACTTGAGGGTGACTTCACAGGCTGCATTATTAAAGCAAGATGATACCTCGGTACTAACTGAGTGCCACTTAAATGCCACAGCTTACCTAAGTTTTGTTGCTGGTCATGTCCATCCCTTTCAGCATGAGCATGACACTGATTTCACTGTACTAAAAACATCTCGGCGCTCTCCAGGTCTTAATCCAACAGAGCATCTTTGGAATGTGGTGGAACGCGCGATTCTCATTGTGAACGTGCAGCTGACAAATGTGTGATACTGTCATGTCAATATGGACCAAAATGTTCCAGGAATCTTTCCAGCACCTTGAATGAAATGGCTGATGGGTTTATGTTTGCCCATTTGTAGAACTAAAAAGCTTTGACCCTTTTAAAATAGGCAAATTAAAGTCCAGCTATTTCAAATGAGTTGTCAGTTATGTTTCAACTGATCAACAATGTGGTGCTACACATCTATGTTTGCAGCGTTTCAGTCATTATGGAATCATTTTGTTTTCCAGTTAATGCGCCGCAATCACCCAAACTCTCTAAATCTATGTTTAAATACTACATCAGCTGATTTCACTGATTCGCATGCTGTCGGGCAGAGTGTATTCAGTGCCGCCGGTTCTGTTTGGTGTGCGTTAAAACCTGTCGGCAGATGACAGGTGGCGGATGAAAAAACTAACCCCTTCAGCCAAGATGTTATGTGTCAGGCTCAGGCTGGTGTAATGGCATGCATTACTGTGTATTAATATCACAGAAAAGCAGATTTTATGGGGTTTTTTATTGCGTGTTTCGTTTCTCTGCAAAAATTGTGATTGCACTTCAGCATACAAAAAAGACCATCTGCAGAGAGATCTTGTTCATGCCTTTGGCTGTTGTTTTCTCATTGATAAAAACTGCATGAGTCGGGTGGCACTTGTGTAACGTGCTGCAGTTACGTGATGTCTGTAAGTGGAAATCTGTAGAAACAAGAGCTCACGGAGCCAGCAGAGCTGAGAAAGCAGGCAAATCAAAGAACAAGTGACTAATGAATAATTCGTAGCGACAGACTGGGGTCAGAGTGGATGAAATAAGATGCTCGCCGGCGTTAAGCAAGGCTTTGTTCTTTTGATACTTATCATTGCATCACACTTGCTCTAAAGTTCCTCTTATTTTTAAATATTTGGGATTCGCTTGCAGCCTTTTTCTTGGTGAGCGAGAAAGCCACGAGTGAGTGGCACGAATAAGGAGTCTGAATGCTGTTAAAAACGTGATGTATCATTACACTCTCACATTCACTCACACTTTAAACAGAAGTGCGTCAGAGGCCCGTCTGCTTTTCTACCCAACCTTCGCTGCTGTTTTACATTCTTGTTTTTCCCATCAGCACCCCCCCACATACCTGCCTGCTTTCTCTTTCATTGCCTCTGGCTGCCTTCATCCATCTTCCCACACAGAGCTGTAATTCATGGTCAGAGCACATTCACATGTAGACAGCACAGATAATTGACTGGACCAAGAAACTAACCCCTGCTCCTTGAAAACTAGTCACACAGTTAATATATATCTAGAGCCATGTTTCACACTTTGATTGACACAAATTCGGGGTATTTTTCTGAACTGTTCAGTATAAACTGTATTGTTTTCTACCAAATAACTTTCTCATACTGTTAAAGCAGATTTAAATCCAGCTCCGTCTCACACTGTCATTACATAGCTTTCATATCCAAATTTGCGAAAAGTCTTAAAAGGACTCTTTCATGGCAACATTTTTACCTCTCTGCACTTAAATAGCTCTATTCAGCTCAGCACAGGTTCAATATGAAAAGCATGTGAATAACCTGAATTGCTCTAAAGAGAGTGATGTTTTGGCGCTGGCTGAAAATACCCTTTTCTTTTGTTCAGAGCGTGGCTCTCATTGATGTGGTGAATGTTTATGCTCTGCAGCTCCCTCATAGACTTCGAGATGACCAGTGGGCGTATTTCACGCTGGCACAACAAGGAGGCAAATGACTCAGATTCAAACATCAGGGATGTTGAGAAAATGAGAAAAAAAAAAGAGGCACATTCATGTGTTAATAGAAGCTACTGGATTCGCTGGTTGCAATTACATTGCGCGTAGGTTGAAGTATGTGGTGTTATTGTCCGGGAAAGTCAAATTTGAATTCATCATTGCATGAAAATCCTTGAAAATGAATATTTTTGTCCACTATTGTTGTGATTGATGAATGTCTAGTGTTTGAAAAAAGGTGCACAAAAAGCCCTGAATTATTTATATTAAGCCTTAGTGTGGAGGTGAACATGCACTGGCTCTCCTTTGCATACTGTCCATAGTGATTTTCATACATTTTTTTTTTTTTTTACTGACTATCACCTCCATACCACAGTAGGGAGCAGCTCAGTTCAGTGCCCATCTATACCCACACAATTACGTCTGGTTGCCAAAAAAAATTTGCTAGCCCCAAAGGCTGAAGTCCACTTCACAGTCCACTATTGCAAGAAATTCACCAATGATTGGCAGATGCAGTCCAAAGATTCTGTTCACCACAGTGTTTTTTCAGTGGAAATCACACAGACTTCTGCTGTCAATGCTACGCAATAATCAGTTCACAAATCACATACACAGACCCAGTTCTGCTCTGGGACTATCACCAGTTCCACCGTGTGAAAATACATGCAATTAGATAATAACAGTTGTAAGGTTTAGTTTCTCCTAAGCAGGTTTATTTTTAGAACCAGAGAAGCCTCCACCTCTGTTTGTTCCTTTTGATGGCCAGCAGGGGACAACCCCTGAAATGAGGAGTGGCTCAAGACTTTTGCACAGTACTGTACAGTCTATGACTTAAACCCCCAAACCTTAACATGGATGTTTGATACAACTGCAACTCAGAAATTCTTTTGTTTATTTAAACAATCCCCTTTAGTGAAATCTGAATAACAGCAGACTGACAGTCTTAAAGCCTATAGTATGGGCTGTGGCTTTGGGCAGGGTCACCATGCGCTGAAGAGCTAAGAGCTAGTCACCAATTCTGCTCATTCAATAGTTGCAAGTTCCAAATCTCCCCATGCCATGAAGCCTGAGCTTCGTGATTTGGTAAAGGCCCTTTTAAAGTGCACAAAGCAAGGTCTATAAAGGCATGATCCACCAAGTATCCATCAAGGATACCAAGGATACCCTCCATTAAGTATCTTTGAGACAAACTAGAATTGACTAGAATGGAGACTTGGAGGCAGTGTCCGCCCACATGCTCTTCTTTAAGAATGTCTAAAAATTCCCAAAGACACACTTCAGAATATTGTAGAACCCCCCCAAAGAAACCCCCAAAACAAAACAAAAAACTGGCTACTATTGCAGCAAAAGGAGGAACAGCTCTATATTAATATCTATGGATCGAAAATGCCCCCGTAGGTGAGATGTGTAGGTGGCCCAACACTTTGGTCCGTAGATAGACGCTGTTTTCTGTTTTTATGCACTTCCACACTTTGACCAGATGAGGGAAGTATTTCTCCTTCTTTGCAAGGAGCTCCACTCAATCACTGATATAAAATGAGAATAAACTGGTTTTTAAACAGTTTTTAATAACATTTTTTAAATTGTTATTATTTAAATGTCAAAAAGTATTCAGCTTTACGTTTATTTTGTAGTGTCAGTAAATACATGACCTCGTGATTCCTCAGAATATCAGATATTTGAATTTTCCCTTTTATTTCCCTGTGAAAAGCCACAAACCCCCAGAACAAACATTCAGACCAGGAAACTTACCTACCTCATAATGGGGTTGTTGACATTTAGTCATCTGTCTACATTACTAAGGCACAGAAAACAGGCTTTACCAAAAAACTATACAAATCCTGCTCATCCTGCACTTTTTTTTCAATTTTTTTTCATTTAACATCTTTTCACATTAATGGATAATTATGAAATGCTACAAGAGGTTTTAGAGGGGAAAAAATTCCCATGACTAAAGGGAAACTTAGTTACTGATTACACTGATCATGAGAAATAAATACATTTTTTTCCATGACTTCACCACTTGTGCATTGCTCCTTAGATGAAGCGTGTGAGAGTTTTAATGCAGACCGTCTGTGCTTTGTCCTTCCGTAGGGCACCCAGAGGTGATCTAGTTCATAAATGATCATGCCCGGTCTGCTTTGCTGCACCTAAGAGCAGTTTGTTCTAATGGTTTCCTCTGAATGGACTGAAGCCATGAAGGTGTGCATTGCATTGCGGGAAGTTGCTGAAGCAGTCACCCTGTGCGGCTTCACTCAGGTGTGCTATCGCTCATATGCTATTAGGCTCATTAACAGAGGCATTCTGAAGATTAGAAAGGAGGACCTCAGCGGGGAGGAATTTTATTGAGACTACTGGCTAACAATGCACACACAAAGTTAATCAGGCCGGCAAAACACTACAGGAGAAGGAACAACCAAAATACACACACACACACACACCTCAGTTTTAATGTTTTTAATTACCAAACTGCAAACTTATGCAAGAAGCTCAGAACACTTTTAAAGTAATTTCCCGTCTTGGCAAACGTTCGAGATGACTAAGAAAGGAACAGGCTAAAGGTTGAAATGGCTTCCTTTCATGGGCCGCGATATTTTTATGACCTTGTCTACTCAGACCCTCCTGAAAACACATAAACTAACTTTTCTCCTGGTTAAACTGAACTTCACGATTGATCCTTAAATTTAAAACAATGCAAGTGCATACTCTGGCTTTTTTGACTCTAAATCAGAAAACCTGTTTTCTCCTGCCCTAAAGTCACCGGCCCTCTTCCCACAAAGCATCTTATCTAAGCCAAACCCTTTATGGACCATCACCTTGTAATCCTGCTCCTTTACTGCTCTCACTGTGCGCTGCCGTCAAGGATAAGGCAATCAGCTTATCATGAAGACATGATTTATAAAACTTAAATGCAATGAGGGCATCAGACTCTCTTAGATCACACTTCTTTGGAAGATATCAAAGTCTCTCTTAAAAGTGCTTTAAGATATGATGATGTAAGCTTGTTTATGTCATTTTTTGGGATTTGTGTTTATTCCTAAAAATCTGAAAACTAAATTTTGGCAAGTTACCATTCAGTTCTTTCACCCGTGTGAGCAGCGCAAGGAGGAAGGAGAGTGATTCAGCCCGTTTCGGTACTTTCTTGCCTTATCTCAGATCATATCCCAGCTCTGAAGGCATGTGATCTTGGGCAACAGGGCCATAAAGGAGGGCAGTTCTTTATGAGACGGACTGTGAAACTGCAGTTGCACTGACTCTGTGGCTGCAGTACATATATTTGCAGTTCTTTTTTCAGTTTTTGTTTCTGGATCCAAACAAAGAATAAAGATTAGTAAAGAATAGACCTGATTTAGAGACCTTTAGTAATTGAATTCACATGCTGTTTTAGCTAAAGATTAATTTGATCTTTGTCTACTTTAGCTTAGCCAAGCTTATATTAGGTTAGTTTAAATACAGCAGTTTAGTTCAACATTCAATTCAATTTTATTTATATAGAACAAAATCACAACAACAGTCGCCTCATGGAGCTTTGTATTGTAGGTAAAGACCCTACAACAATAACTTCATTAAAATAAAATAATAATTTTTTAAAATTTATTTTAGCTTTGCATTTTGGTGCTTAAGTTTGGCTCAGTTTGAGTTTACCCTCATGAGTTATTGCATGGAAAGTGGAAAGATTCCCAGGGCCCTGGAGCTAATGGGACCTTCAGTCTTAGGATTTTAAATGAAATGTGTACACTATTAGCCTGTTTTTGCTATTTTTAAACTAGAATGTATGTATGATTACCAATAAGCCAATTAAATCTAATAATTTTGACACAAGTTACAAATTAAACGTGAATCTGGACACAGCATGGACATTCTACAGGAGAAGGGATCTGGGAGCTGGGAACTGCTCAGCATAGCAGTTGTCATACTGATGCTTCATTTCTGCCTCCTGTGGAGCTGATGGGTACTTATGCGGCTGCTAGCTTAAGGTTACAGGAGCACAGTCTAGCATCAGCAGGCTGGCCACCTTAGGAAGTCTGAGTGGTGATCTTTAGCTAACTTCTTAACAAATCCCCACACAAGTGGACTGATCAGTTGCAATGTTGATCCTGGACCAACATTGTCATGATGTTACGTATTGAATGAAAAGGTACAATATCCTACATATTTAAAAAAAATAAAATAAAATAATGATGATATAGGAACAACACCAACATGGGGAAATCAGATCACAGCTATGACTGTAGTGAGGCTATTGGCAGTGCAACAAAAGAATTATTGTGCAACAAAATCACTGCCGCTGCACTCTTTAGCTGTTCAACAGACATTTGCCATTTAGATGTGCTTAATGTTACCCTTATAGTCTAACATAGCTTATTTCAGTTTTCTTTAGTTAAAACTTAAATTAAGTTAAATGTTTTCGTTTTGCTTATCTAAGTTTAGATAACGTAGCTATTTACCGATGAAGGCTTAAAACTTTTTCATGCTGATTTACTCTCATATTTGTTATTGGCACAAATAATGGTATATTTTTTAAATGAAATCCTAAATTCACTTTGAATCAAAGTATTTCCTCTATTCTGTTATTTGATATATAAAAAAATGCTACACTGCCACATTCACAAGGCAGACCCACCCTTGGATCACAGAAGGGTGGTACAGGTGCTGTCAGGGATTTACTGATGGGGTTTAGATTGCTCTGACAGAATTTTAAAGCTGTTATAAAAGTGGGTTTTTATGTGATTGCTGCTGGGTGTTCTTGGCTGTGTCTCAAGGTCTGTTTGTAGACAATACAAAAAAAGGGCTCGGGTAGGCATGTGTATGTGGTATGTGTGTGTTACTTTGTGTGTCTGTGTGTAGCAAGCAGGGGATTTGGTGATGGAGATCAGAAGGGTGGGGAAGTCACACAGGTAGAGGACGCCGATGGAGGCGGTGGGACTGTGCAGTCACCGTGTCTCAATCTACAAACTGACCCTGCATGACCAGTCTTGGGCACCAGCTAATGGCCCCCAATTACAGTTTCTCTGTCCTCCACAAAGCAGCCAGTGTGGCGTGACCCCTTGAAATGAATGCATGGCAACAAATGACATGTTTAGAAAGCGAGATGGCTTAATTGCATGTTAGTTTTTGCATGACGTTTAGTCCTTTAGTCCTTTGCCTTTGACTCTTTCAAACCGCTAAAGAGTGTGAGGGAACAGTCTGGGTTTGAGGGTGGGAAAATAGCAGAGAGAGGGTCCGAGGTGGAAAGGTCAAACTGATGTTTCACCATGATGCCAGCGAGGGACATTTTTTCCGTCAGGATGCCTCCTGCGGTCGGGGTTAATGTGATGTTCTACGGACAGAGATGTGCAGATGAATTAATTTTAGGGATGAGCAGAGGACCGTGGAGACAGAGGTCCAGAGTCCACTGCTGAGAATGGGGGCGGTGTTTGGAAAATGGGTCTCTGAGTGCAGATCTGTTGGCACTGTGTCCAGCCTGATAATTTTTTATTATTTTCTCAGGGAAGATTTCAATAAATGAATAACTCAGAAATGACAGACAAAAAAACAAACAAATGTCCTCCACATGGTGGCTCTAGACAAAAAGTCAAAGTTGCATCACGTGGTAACCAAGAATGCCTGTGAGGAAATTTAGTGTCAAGTAGTGGCACAATATTTTAAATAGGTGTTCACGCCTACCAGTTCATGTGTCTTGTGACTCTTTTACCTGGGGCAATTGTCAGGTCACTTTGTCCATTACAACTGTCTGGGAACTCACCAGCTGCTTTTTGATGACAGCAATAGGAGCACAATTTATGGACCACGAGCACCTGTTCCAATTGGCAGTCATTATTTATAGGAACAAACAAAGAATGTGAAAAAATATGAATACTTAAATATAAAGCTGAATTGTCCCCAAGCAGTCAAAACCCACTCTTACCTGATTGCACAGTAGCCGTCCACAGACACACTCGATATGATATGTGAATGTCAGGATATTCCTGCTGTCGATGTGGATAACCAGGTGCATTCACGCCTGCACCACTTCTTCTATCTGAAGATGACAAGTTCTCGATTCTGATTCACATTCAGAAGCAGATGATTCCTCCCAGATCAGTGCTCTGTACTCCTGCTCCTGCCCATCGCTTATACAGCCAAGAACTGAAGTAATGTCATAGTATTTCTATAGGTGGCATGAGTTGTACTGGTCATACACGGCCTTCCTGTCAGCGTCAGCTTTACATTGTTTTTGTTAGGGTTGCTGTGGTTCAGTAGGTAGAGTCAGACATGTATCAATCAGAAGGATGGTGGTTCAATCACTGCTAGTATCGAGTATCTTTCTAGTATCTTGCCCAAAGTGTCCTTGGGCAGGATAGCGACCCCTGAGTTGCCCCCTGTGAGTGTGTGAATGGCAGAATGAGGCTTGTAGTAAGAAAGCATTCAAGTGCTCAAATTGAATAGATATGTAAATATCAGTTCATTTTACAGCCTAAATGAGCCATTTGAATTGTGTTATATAGTTTGTAGATGTGCGTAACCACTAAATCAGGGTTGTCAAATATAAGGCCTGGGGGCCAGAATCGGGCTGGTCAAGACTCCAATCTGGCCCACTGGACAGCTTTAGAAAATGTGAAGAAGGGCATAAATTTTTTATTTTTTATTGTATTTTTGTGTAAGTTTTACAGAGTTTATTCATACTACACCTGAATAATTAAGTACTAGATAAACACTTAAATGACATCTGCTATCTGCTAAAAAAAATAAATGTTTTTTACAGTGGGTCCATTGTAAAAAACTGTAAATTAACAATACACTTCTTTTTTTATAATTACAGGCAAGTCAGTGAGCTAATAGAACTTTTTTTTTTGATGTAATTTGACACATTTACATTTATAAAACACATTCTCTTACAGTTTAATCCTAAGCGGTCATGCTGATAGATTCATTTACTACGGCAGCATTTCTTTATCATGTAGAAAAACTGAGATGTATGATTGCAGTTAAACTCCTTTTAACCACTTTTTTTAATATATTAAAATATCTCAGGGATTCACCGTGTAGTTAATCTCTTTACACCAACAGAAAGAAGAGTTTCACTGGTCCGGCCCACTTAGGATCAAAGTGGGCTGTAATTGGCCCATGATCTAATATGAGTTTGACATTACTGCACAAAACTGTGAAACAGAATGAGCAAAATTAATTGTGTAATATTTGATGTTAGATTAAAGTTGCAGCAGTGGTACATGTGCAGCCATTTTGCCAGCTGTTCGTTAACACGTGTGAAGCTATTTTCACTAATATAAATAAATAAACTAATAACTGAAATGATCAATAAATCCAAATCTAAATCTGATATAATAAGGAGGTCCAATCTACTCATATGTGGTAGTCTCTCGAGGCCAGAACATGTGAAAGTATAGTATAAGATATACTTGTCTTTTACCTTTCTTGTGACAAAATAAATACATACATTTGATTTTTTTAAAGAAGTGAAATATATAAACCTTTTTTTTTTCTACAATTACCAGAATAGGGAGTCAAGTCTGAGCTATACAAGGAAGGAAAAAGGCAGGTACTTTAAGCACTCACAGGGGGACAAGACAGACACCATGGTTGACTGAGTGTGAAGCTTTTCTCTTTACTCATGAAATAATAGATAACTTGGGTTTCACATTAGGTGGCATGAGGCCAGAATTTTAATTGTTCAAAAGCTGACTTATATAAACAAAGTGGATTCAGAGGAGCTCCTGTGAGGCCTTTGCTATCAAAGTTCATGTTTGTAGTAAAAACAGTTCTTATTGGAACGATCGGAGCTCATCATGACAGGCTGGCACAGAGAAACTTAAGAGCCTGACTTTTCTTAATTCTCAGCATTTTCTTAAATAACTGTTATTTATAAGAGTTATATTTCTCTTTAGTTTATTGTAAGAACCCCCCCCAAACCACTCAGTACTACAGGATTACACCTGTAAATGTATATTCAGTTTCTCTTTTCCAGCCAGCATGAGAAGTGCTGCTCTCCTGACAATGATCCCATTTAGCTCCCTTGCAGCGAAGCCACACCAGCATCGATCTGTGCATGAGGTAAAAGGGAATGTGCTGATTCCTTCTACACCCAGTTATACATTAACTGTTAACAAAAAAGAAATAAAACGAGCTTATAGACTTGGACCGATAACCCGCTACTGCATCTGACAGGCCAGGCAAATAAATTGCTGACAGAAAAAATAATCTTGACACTAAAGGTTACTGTTGCTACTGTCACATTTTCGTGGTATTGGCACATTTATGGCCCAAAATAAAAATCCATGGGTTTTGGACAGCGGGAGGAGAGATGGGAGAGTTCACCTCTAAGTGAATGAAGGAGCAGCCTTAACAGCACACGTTTAACTCTCAGGGTTTTTTGTACTTTTAAGGTGGCCACATAGCTACAGTCATAAATTTTTACAAAAGTGAGTATGAACAGCGCAGCATAAAAAAAATTCGATTGCAGGTCAAAGTCATATCACCTGAGTCAAAAATATAAAAGCATCATCAGTAAAAAAGAAGTGCAAACCAAAGGCCTTATTATTATGTTAATAACTTTGTAATAACATAATATGTTATTATTATGTCATGGGATCAACAGAGAAATAAAGCTTTTTATCTTTAATGTCAGGTTGAATTATCTAACAGGCCTATAATAAATCCATATATCATTCATACATAAGAAATAGCAATGTGATGTGATGTGATGGCTGATATATTACTACAGCCATCACTTGCCTTCAGGCTTGAAAACATAACTATGCAGATATGAACAGTATTTGAAATTCAGCCTGCGTGTGTGGTGCTGGTTTGAACAGTATACAATGCTTGTCAGTTTATTTGACACCAATCCAGTTATAGGTGGTTGCAAGGTTGGTGTGTAAAATCTTTATCTGCATGATAAAAGAAACTGAAGCAGAGTAAAGAATTTGATTTCTCTGAAAGTATGAAGTCCATATACTTATTGCAGTATTTGCTCTTCCTGCTACTTCAAAGTGTCTCTTTTGTCCTTTTAAAGAGCAGGATCCAGCACCTGAACCCGGCTGTGGTTGTTATAAAAACACAACCAAGCTGCATTTTTCAAAATTTGCAAAGCATTGCATGTTTAGGCCAGTGGGTACTGCTATTAATAAACTTGATGTAGTAGTGGTTTTAGATTTCTAAAATTAATGCTATTTAGAATTTAAAAGTTTTTTTTTTTAACTTGAGGCTAATTCTCAGGATAAGGTGTCACATTTTTATTATTGTGGATCTAAACCACATTATCTTATAGGAAGTGGACACTGGAGCCAAGCACCGAGACAGACAAACCTTAGAGCAAAGAAATACTCTATATTCTAAAGGTAAAAACCCTACGATAATACAGAGAAAATCCCCCAGTGGAAAATCACCAGCATTTCCCTGCTGTGCAGCAACAGATGTGGTTTGTTATAGAATAAGGGGGTTAAAATTAGGTTAAATTTAAACTCAAGTGAAGTAAACCTTTACACATTTAAATAAAGTGCTAACTGTGACCCCAGTGAAAACATGGAGCTGGGAATCAGTGTGCGATACTACACTGTAAAATTAACACAAAAGAAACACTGAAAACTTGTGCAATAATGTTTGGATTTTATGAAGTTGAAGTTACCTTCATAAATGTGACTGTATGACCACTGAGTGTATGTATTCTGTGTAACTCTGTGCGCAGGTTTCGGCAGCAGCGAATGTGTCCTGTCAGAACATTCCACCGCTCATGGCCGCTAATGGCAGGTGTGCGTGCCTCTACATTAATCAGGGTGCTGTGAACCTGCAGAGGAAGCCGAGCAGGTAATTACTTTTGAATTTTTAATCATGCAGACCAGGAGAAAGAAAAACACCGGGCGGAGAGGCAGCCATGAAAAGAGGACAAAATCTGTACCTTAAGTCCTTGCATGACACTGATCAATACAGGTGACAAAATATAGTTTTTCTGCTTTTCATTTACATTTAGTTTTACAATGAAAAATAGACACTGATTTTTTTCCCCTGTTTTTAGGCAATAAACTTGATCATCACAGTATAAGAACAATTCTTTTAAACTTAAGTAACATAACACATTATCCAGTTAGAAAGCATTCAATTTGTGAATCAATTTCAGCTACTCTGGTGCAAATCAAAGTGACAATAGGTACAATGGAAAGGCAACAACTAGACAACCCCCCAAAAAAGGAATGGACCTGCAGGCGGTGGCCACAGACTGTTGCTCTCTCCTTATCCCTCCTGACTGATTTCGCTCAGGTTGCACAGGTGCTCACGCTCCTTTGAGGACGGCACATCCATACATGTTATTACAGCAGAGGAGACACAAGGAGGTTATCCATCCATATTTGGTGTATTTCTCTTATGTGCGAGGAAAAGTCGAAGGAGCACTACAAGGGGCCTGGAACATGCTCCAGTAATTTACCTTTACCTGACATATAAAACTAAGGACCAGGGCCATTAATATACACTAAATTATATTAATAATAATAACGCACTTTGGATAAAAACAAGATAGGAAGCTGAAATGACAGGATAGGTGGGACAAAAATGTAATGGCATGGACCTAATAACCTGCAATGCATGGAGAGAATTCAAATGGAAGTTAGTTATGGTAATAGACTGCTGAATAGACTGGTGAAGAGGGCCAGCTTGGTTCTGGATACTCAACTAGACCCCACAGAGGAGGTGGGTGAGAGGAGGATGTCGTTATCCCGACAGCAGTCAGGCTGTAAAATATCCACACAGGATTAATACTGTCTAGAAATAGATGCAAATCATTATCACTCCCACTGCACTTTATGTACATGTACAAATAATACTAACAACATTAATAACCTGACTGTATTCTTCTGAATAAAGTGTAGTATTTCGGCCTTTTTTGTACACCAGTTTTTCATATTTATTTATTTATCTATTTTTTTCTTTCTATTTTTATTTTCTCCAATATATCAGTTTCATTTTTCTTCCCATCCCTTGTGCTGCTGTAACAACTGAATTTGAATGGATTTGAATTTGTATTAAATAAAATCTATGTCTATTATTATGTCTTATGAGCTAATGCATGTGACAGTGTCGGTCACGTATTGGTGACACATGTTCTGCTGGATCTGATTGTGGCACTTTTGGTTCAAATACCAGAGGAGAGACAGTCTGTGGCCACTAGATGCAAAAGCAATATTTTCTAAAAACGCTGCTCACCGTAGCACTCAAGTGTATCGCAGTTAGATGGCTCAAACTCAATCCCCCAATGAGTAACAGTTGGGTTACGTTGGTGCAAGAGGTCCATGAGATAGAACAAAACAATTTTCTTTGAGACGTTAGACAGATGCATGACATAACTAACAAACAGCAGAATCCTGCTGTAGTGATCCTGACTCAGTGAATCGACCTAAATCTGAAACAATTAACACCACAGTGGATTTTTCTCTCTTTTTTCTTTGTCTTTCTTGCTGTTACTTCTATTTTTTGTATTTATTTCTTAATTTAGGTTTTTTTTTAAAAAAAAATCTATTATTTTTATTTGATTACCCATTTAATTACATCTAATAATTATATCTCCCCCAGTCTTTGTTTTACTTTACCAGTTTTAACCATTATCATTAATTTTTTTTATAGATTTAATTACTGAAATATAAACAGAGTGGCTCAAATAGTGAAAACACTGAAAGACAAAAGTTGAATCTGTATATGTAAATGTACTGAAACTGAAATTAAAATGAGAACTAAGTAAAAAGCAGATGTTTTACTCATATTTAGTTAAGAAAGTGCTTTCGCTGCTTTTGTTAAGCTAAAATATTTCACCAACCGCTGTTTCTAATGCACACTTTTTCTTTAAACTTGAAACTGGAAACTTTGTGGTCACTTTGAAGCTATAGTTTATGTCGCCTTACACACATAGATGCCTCTAGTATAATACTAGTATAATACTAACTATTATACCAGAAGATGTTGCTTTTATTTACTTTACCCTCAGAAATGAACGCTTTTAATGAGTGCAGCCTCTTGATCCACGGCTGAGTGTAAAGCTCAAAGTGATTTAGCTCAGTGAATCTTGGGTCCCATAAAGGGGCCACAAGATGACCCACAAGGGTGTCACAGATCATTTCCACAAAAACCATTCAGTATATTTGAATATTGCATATGGTCATCTCTTCAGGTCTCAATCAATTTAAAAAAGCATTTTATTTAACCATGTGCTGCAGTCAGTTTTAATAACAGTATTTAACAGTAGCTTTGGCAACATTAAGCTTGCCACATTTCTTAATTCTTATGATTTTTTTCCAGTCTGTAAATTTTTTCAGTGTGTACTCAGCTACAGGTGTGACTTTACACTTTGTCAGTGGTTTAAATACACTTACAAAAAAGGCTTTGGCATGCAAGTATAACAATAAACCAGATAAATGATAGTAATGGTAAAACTAAAATAAGGCAGTTGAATATCTCAATATTGAAATATAGTTATTTACAATATATTTTAAGGTGGAAAGACATGAACAATCCACTGCTGGACAGCATAATATATGAATTTGGTCATAGCAATAGAAAAAAAAATTCCACAGGCTGAATAATGGTTTCATTGAAGTTCCACAGTTTCATGTAGTTTATTCATAAATCAATTAAGTAACATTTTCAGACACGATTACATATAAAATAGTCATGTGTGAAATGGGACTCCCCAAAAGACCTTATACATAGAAGCCTGAACACGAGATAATATACATAAAATACATATAAATATACATCTACTCTGTATATTGTTGCAGTGGCACATGAAAATAGCAGCGTGAATTTAATAAAGCACTGACTTCAAATGCAAAGCTTTTGAGAAATCCCTGTCATACAGAGCTTATAATCCAACATATTTTAGTAGCAGCTGTTGTGTTGAACTCTTTTTAAACAGAGGATGTTAATAGTTCTGTAACAGTTTCTAGCCCTTTCCAGATCTGTGGCTCTCTACAGGTCACACTAAAATGTGCACATTTTATTTGCTTTTCTTTCCCCTAAAGTTGTTTTTCCCTTGTGTTATGTGTGTGAGATGAACAGTATATTGGGATAAGCTCACAAAGACTGTCTAAATATTAGATCAAAACATTATTATACATTAAGCTACACAGGTAAAGGATCAAAATAACTGTTTCTGTGCTGCTACATTATAAAGCCTCGCAGGCTTCGTAAGAACACAAAGAGGGCTCACAAACCAAAAGTATTTAAGGCCTAATGATTTAATCTGAGAATAGCAGCAGTCTCATTTTGAAATACTAAATAAAGAAAGGTCTTATCATGTTCAGAAACTCTTCCTTGTAGGCGTGTGTTTGACTTCCCGCTGAGTACAGCAGCCAGCGGCTTAGATCTGATTCACATGTTCTTTTCTCAGGAGATTTATTGCTCTGTGACACACCTTACATGGGGCTGGCACAGTTTGTCTGATCAAAATAAGGTCAGGGGTGATAATACTGCGCATGCATGCATGCATGTGTGTACGTGCGTGAGATTTTCATTTTTAAATATTCGTAAAAAAAAATCAGATTAAGTTGACAGATCGGAAACAATATGACAGAAAAAGAGAAAAGCATGAAGGATTGTGGCTGCATGGTATGGTATGTTGCAGTCTTACCTGTGCGATGTACTTGTAGCTGTCCCATTGTTCACTAGGTGACAGCAGCGAGTCCAACAAGAGGTGCAAAGCAAAGTCACAGCTTCACATCCACATACAGGTTTTTAGCCTTTTAGCCCGAAACAAAAGCGGTCTTATGTGTCTCTGCTTTCAGCACAGAACTATGCAAAATGAACCACTGGTTTGGAACTCTTAGCCAGCCTGAAAACTCATGAGCTGTTGTCAGAGCCATGCAAATCTGCCCAGAGTTGACCCGTTTAACAGCCGCTAATACATAACTAGGGAATAAATGCTGGTTCTCTGTGCAGGTAGATGGAACATCTGCATACTTTGCACACTCTCTGAAACACTTGGGGACAGTTATCCTTTCAGGAAGGACTACATGATGCCGGAAATACTTGTGCAAATGATTTCAGGTACAAAAACTCACAAAAAATAGATGCTTTATTCTAGAGAAGTGAAATGAAACACTGAAACGTTCCCTGTTTGTTGAGTCCTGTTGGGTCTAATGGCGACAGTAAGCCTTTAGCAACTCTGAGTTGGAGCTTTAATACATGTGTGAAATGAGTGAATCTTTTTCTAGTCAGGAACACAGATGTTTCTGAGAGTACACCACACCTCACCTCAGAAACATCTGTCCGGCTCTCCTGTCGTTGAAGAGCAGCTTTCTGTTCATGCCTGAGTGTGCTTTTTGGCTCATTTACTTTCAGTCAGTCTGCTTGACTGCAGCACCGCTGTCAACCTCTTTGCCCATGTTAGCAGGCAAGAATCTTTATTTTAAAAGCTTTTTAGATTTCTTTACAGCCAAAATTAGGATAAGTTGGCAAATAAAAAACCCCAAAACATAACAGTTTCTTAGATTTAAACATAGAAATAAAATGCAGTACTAATACTAAAAATAGTGAACATAGCAATTAGAGGAACCAGTATTGTAAATTGATGTTGTGATGAACTTTACTGCATTTTTAAATTTTTTTTTTTACCTGCTTTAGTTCAGACAAATGATGACCAGAGTTTTTGTGTTTCCACCTGATGCCATAGAGATAGCAGGTCAGCCCCCTGTATACTTGACAAAGTGGCTGTTGCTTCGATTCTTGAGTCAATATTGACCACCAGCCAAGAGGTGAGCAAAGCTGCAGGAGCAGCTGGGAGGAGGACCACCAGAAGACCATCATCAGCGCCAAACACACACACTTAAAACAAAAAACTTCTACTACACTCACTATAATGTGGTGGCTAATTAGTGGCATGTGGCTGGGATTCATTCTTATACTTTATATAAGTCATTGTTGTGCAGCAGAAGCCTAGGAAAACCAAAACTTGTCCAATTATTATCAGAAAAAAAGAAGAAAAAAAAGAAAAATGACTTTATTTTAGCTTGGCATGAGCAAACCAGACTAAGCTCATTTTTAATTAAAAGGATTCTTAATACTTAAGCTTTACATTCAGCCAGAGAATAGTATCATGAATAAAAAAAACAAAAGATTTAAAAGAATTCATAGAAACGATTTCTAAAAGATACAGATGCAAAGGATGTCACCGTTTGGTCAGTAAAATCCCATCCTAAAGCATTTCGGCCATCAATATTTAGGTGTGATAAATGAGGAGAGGATCTGAGAGAGAAATGAGATACTGCGCACTCATACAGTAGTCTTCATCCTGCTTTGTGACTTTAACATCAAGTCATATTCAGTAAGACTTGATACGAGACCAAAAACACACGAGGAAAGTGCGAAGGCGTGGATCATGTGAGGACTAGGTCTATGCTAAAACATGGCATAACAAACATGACTCCTATAAAAACCTCTCCATATACCATATAATGGCAGTGGCCTTAGAGGATATAAAAAGAAAAAGCAAAGCTCTACCCTAGCTCGACATGTCCAGTTCCAAAAAAAAGATGGCGACACTGAAAACACTGATCCTAAGGCTTCATAACAAGAGGCTTTAATACAAAACAATAGGTGACACCATGGTGGCTGCGGCCATCTTTTATACATATAGTTTTCACTCTTAGACTGTTAGCCTACTTGCAGTTCCTAGAATTTTCTGTAAAATGGGAGGCAGAGCAATAAGGTGTCAGGCCTCCTGTGAAACCCAGTTTTGGATTTAGGAGACAGAAACCCTTTTTTATTTTTAAGATTAGGCTTAAAAGTTTCCTTTTTGATATAGCTCATAGTCAGGGGTGGATTAGCTGACCCTCAACCCTTCATTTTCACTCTCTGTGTTTATAGAGCACTTTGCATTTGATCATCAGTTATTCTTAATCTCTGCCTTTCTTCCACAAAGTGTCCTTTGTCCTGCCTCCCTCCCCTCACCCCCAAACAGTTGCATCAGATGGCTGCCCCTCCCTAAGACTGGAAGTTTCTTCCTGTTAAAAGAGAGTTTTTCCTTCCCGTTATTGCCAAATGCTTGCTCATAGGGGATTGTCCGATTGCTGGGGTTTTCTTTCTGTTCTTGTTTCTATTATTATTGACTTTACCTTAAAATATAAAGCACCTTGAGCCGCCTGTCGTTGTAATTTGGCCAAGGTCAAGGGTCAATGTCAATATGACTTAAAAAATGTTCTGCACATATATTTCTGGCTTTACAATCTGTACAGTAAAAAGCATATTTTATTCTTCAGTGGGCAGTGACGGCCGTGCTGGTCCTGTAAAGTCAAAAGCATAAAATCACAGTGAGTATTGGCTTAGTTACAGTCAAAGTGTGGGAGTTCCAGACTCCTGAAAGGTGGATAGAGGGGGCATACATAAGGGTCAGGCTGCCCTGATGAAGCAAACCCTGCATCACGTTTGAGAATCCTTTTCAAACATTTTTATTCACAAGGAAAACCCCAAACCTCCTGCATCTAATTTGTGACATTATACTTTATCACCGCAGGCAAATAATAAAAAACATAAAGATATAATAGGCATTAAGACATAACCAAACAACAGTGAGACAGAAACCAGTTTGCTGTGGCGTGACTAACAGCCAGACCTCAAAGCCGCTCTAATCTGATGGGATTTAACAAAAGAAAAGAGGAAAGGCTCAATCCCTGACTACACACATGCCTTGTGCAGTCTCAAGAGCAAACACAGCCCAGAGACTTTCAAGTCCTGGTCCAGATTCAAACTCAGAGAACCTCAGTCACACAAGTATGCCCACACGCCGCTGCGGTGCTTGTTTACAGAGCCAACACTGTCGCTGTGACATGCAGCTACAGACCTGCAGCCGCAGGCCGTCCCAACTCTACCAGAGCAGGATCATCCACAGGTCATGTTTATGAACTGGGAGGAGTGGATGGATGCCAGCATCTTCCATCACTTTCCTCTTCTTTATCTTCGCTTGTATCAGTCAGCTGCACACTCTTAAACCTGTGATTTGTGAGTATGGTGATGAAATCTTATTGCAATGATAGTGATCAAAGCTTCTGCCCCATCCAGTGAGGAGAAACTGTGATGTAATCAGTCTGACCACTGGGAGATTAATGACCGATAAACGGATGAGGCGGGGCAACGTGACAACAACTTGTTGTAAGGTAGTCAGAGAATTTACATGATTAATGAGGTCTTGTGTGGGAAGTTGACAGAAAAGATTGATACTGGAAGTCAGTGATCTTGAGAACATATAAACAAGCACAATCAATGTGTAGCAGAGGAAATTAGCATAGCGCTGTTGCCCAGGTGTTTTCATTCTTCCTGATTACCTCCTGTGTCTACTCAAAGCTTCAATATGAACCTGTTCTTTGCCAGGTTATACTGTCTCCTTGTTGCCCACCCTACTGTGTGCTCTCTTTGGATTAATATTGCTTGAATTACCTGTATTGCCTTAATAAATGTTTATTTTCTCCTTAAGAATTTAGTCTTGTCACCAAATAGTTCTTATAGTGGATCATCTAATTAATGTTCTAATGTGTTTACCTTGTGATAAAGAGCAGCTTAAGACAAATGTTGTTTGTGCTATATAAATAAAACATGAATTGAATTCAAATTATTTGAGCCTGCGCCCTCAGTGATGTCAGTTTCCATCCCAGTTTCAGCTCTAGGACGACATCCAATGATGAAACATTTTACACCTGGCTTACAAATCAAGGGTTAGTGCTTATGGTAGATTGAGCCCAGCCCAGCACTGAATGATCCAAAGACCTTAGTGTATTTTGAAAGGATTTTTCTCCTTCCTCTTCCGTCTCAGCGTTCCCAAACAAACCCCGGCTCAATGCTCCCGTGGAGAATTATCAAAATCGGCAGCTGCATTTATGGTATTTATCTTATCTTGCATTTGTCTTGGAGTTAAACCTTAAAGTGTAATAGGGATTGAGATATTTTTAATTAACAATGCCATTTTTGCGTAACAATTTGCGTGTGGGATTTTGATGAAGAGAATTATCCATTATCCTTAAAATTAGCTTGAAAGGAATTTACATTATTCAGTTTAGCTCAAGTTCCTCACACTCACTAAGAGTTATGGCACAAACACATCTGCATGTCAGTAACCAGTCACAGTCACGGAGCCACTTATTGGCAACAAGACATCAGCCTCAGGTGACAAATGTAGCCCCATTGATATTAACTGTAGCTACATGGCGTATAATTGGATTTCCAGAGGAAGTGATATATAACTGATCTAGGCCTGATGGCATCCACGTCTCCAATACAAAAGTGTCACTGCTGACTCACAAAAAAGAGCTCCTATAACCAAAAACCTCTGTGTCACTTTACATCTATTAAGTATTTCTAAAAAAATATACTATTTTATACATTAAGAAAAAGAAAAAGTGGCACACCCACAAAATATGCTTCCAATGGAAATTCACCAAAACCACCCAAAGACACTAAGCTTTCAGTCTTTTTGCTAATCTGGGCTCGTCTAATGCCTCCTGGCTTTATAATTAACAGACAAAGATGAACACTGTAGTTATTTTGGCAGTAAAGTGAATACTAATATTCCCTGAATTATACTTTAAAGTGAAAAACTGAAATTGAAATTCTGTTTAAAGGAATCACGAACCCGACGGTTCAATCACACGATCAAATAATCGCAGGATTTGGCAACAGGCGTCACCTTTACTGTACGAGGAGAGGAGCAGTCGCTGAGTTCAGGTGGAGGGTAAGGTCCAGATCAGTCTGTGGAACGCCACATCGCTGCTGGTTTCCTGAACCTCACGCACACATCGTGTAGCCCTTGACCTTTTTACTTTCTTGGCCTCTTTCCAAATGTTCCGGTCTGTGCACTGACCGGGCTGTGGGCCGGGGAGCAAGAGTTCATGATAGATCGCTGAAGACACTAAGAGCAGCAAAGCACACCTTGAGCCATCATCAGTATCCACTGCATGTCCCCACATGATAGAGCACGGGATGATCTCAGCTGGATTCGAAAAACAAAAACAATAGAACTATACGTGCTAATTGGCACTTTTTTTTTCTTCAAGTTGGTTTTTAGTGAGGATTTCAGGGACGAGTCTAGGTTAAAGGTTTTAAGGGGCCCCCGATCATAATGTCATTCGTACAGCACAGGTTAGTAAAGCTTTTGGCAGTTGTGCTTTCCTGTTATGAAAACTGATTAAACTTATGTTATCTGTGCACCAGTTTAATATCTTTACTGGTCTGCCCTCAGTTTCCAACTGCTCAGCCTGACCCAAAAAGAAAATCTATACAACCAAACTGAACACCTGGTCTCAGGAGATTTGCATGAATGTTGATCTTTGTAATGATGATAACTCAAACTCCATCTCATTTTGTAATGGTCAGTCTTGTCAGAGTGAGCTCAGGCTCATTTCATAGGCAGATGTGGTAAACCTCAAGGGTAATAATATTATATGATATGTTATCATAATATATATTATTTGTTACTCTAATGTAATTAAAAGATAATAGCCTTGTAATAATATCCCTAACAAGTGTGATGGATGCTAATTCTCTTAATCTAACATGCATGGAGTGTAGGGATTGCACTGATCTGATGTTTGGATGGGATATGAGGCAGATCCTGAATCACAAAGCCTACAGCGAGCTGATGATTTGGGCTGATCTATTCCGTTTAATACTTAGTTGTTCGGTTTTTGTCACCGCAGGTCAGCAGCAGTGCATCGGTTGCTAGCAGGAGAGCTAACACATAAAAGCCCCTACAACAAAAAGCCACAGCAGTTTGGGGTTACTTCACACTTGCTACACAAGTGAATGTTTGTAGAAGTTTTTCTTCCTAACCCCAAACTTTTCTTTTGACTGACCAAAACTGAAAAGCTGATGTTTTTTCTGCCTGATGTTCCTGATGAGGAACTTCCATGTCCGTAAATGATGAGCACAGTAAAGATTTCCACACTGAACTGAAATGACAAATGCAAAACAAAATGAGGTAAATAACCAAAATAGACATTCTAATGATGAGTCACCTCAGTGTAAAAAGGTTGGAAAATGGATGTATTTATTTATCATGTTCTGTTTTACAAATTAAGAAAGCAATGTTTAAGCCTGATGTTGCCTTACGCATAAAAGAACCAATTCCTGTCTGTCTGTGCAGGTTTTTGAGGATATAGTAGTAATCACTGTTTAAAATGGTGACAACTGGACTTCTTTAGGTTTGTGACGACTTTTGCCTCACATCAGGTTCGAGTTTAAAACAGCTGGTTTAGAGCAACAATTTGAAAAGATGAAACTTTGTGGAAATAACAAAGAAAAAAAAACCCTTTCCAATTTCATTGCTCCTGGTTTAGGGTCAGTGGCGTCTAGAAGAAGTCCCGAGAGTCACTGACTCATTATTAATCATGTGGATTGTCCCATAAGTCAAGGTGTAGAAAAAAAAAAAGAAAAGGGTGGGTCGTTACTGTAGTGGCCAAGAAGTTAAACCTGCATAACGCATTTCTCCACACCACCAACATGTGAGCTAATTGAGGTCACCAAGACTGTATTGTAGGCGGCTGATAGTTGGCGCATACTTGATAAACTGCCCAGAAAACACTATATTGCTTAGCTAATTTGTGTGTATTGTTTTTCATTGGGATGACACAGTGTTTGTCCAAGAGTAACACTGAGTCTGAATGACACTGTGATGTTATTCTTGGAGAAAATCCTTCTGCCATCTTTTAACCGCTTGACACAATTAGTCCCAGTCTCTCCTTCGTATTACTTTAACACAAGTAATTCTGGTAATTAAAGCCAAGGTCTGGGTATCAAATCAGAAATCAGAAATTGATAAAGCTGGATCAGTGCATTACTGACTTTAGATTCTTAAAATCCTTAGACATATAAAATACAAGTTGGAAAACGTAATTTGCTGCTGCAGACATGTCATCTGTTTTATTGTTGGAGTCTTTTTGGAATAGAAACTGGAAAATGTACAAAGTTTGAAAATAATAAAGGGAAACAAAGGTTAACAAAATTATGCCATAATCTACATAATGGCATAATCAATATTGACTCTGTAGAATATGTTGTATGATCTTGTAGAGCAGAAATGTGTTTTATATTTGGGGTCATTTGGGCTTTAGGGTTGCAAGATTTTGGTATACAGAGGAGTTGATGGTCAACTCGATGGCTGCAAGGTGCCCGGGTCCTGCAAAACAGCACATCTAAGCCACTGCGCCATGTTGTTTTTAAAGAGAAGAGGCTTTCTCTTGGCAACCCTTTCAAACAAGCCATACTTGTTCAGTTAAAAAACAAAACAAAAAGCATTTAATATAATAACTGAGGCCTGTAGAGTCTGAGATTTAAGTCTTGTTTTTTTTTTTTTTCTCTGAGCACAGTCTGACCTTGGGGTGAATTTACTGGAAGGTACACTCCTGGGAACATTGTGGCATTGTATTAACACACACCTGAATGCTCCAGACTAGCAAACTGCCCAAACCTTTTCTTTTATAGAGGCGCTCAAAATCAGTTAATCAGGTGCACGTGATTATCAGCACCTGGCTGCTACTGACCCTCTTAATTCCTATGGAAGCAGTAAAGGTGTAGATATGTTTAGTCAGTAAGGATGTCACCTCTGCAGCACAATGCCCAACTGCTGTGTGTGGTACGTGTGTGTATAACTGCTGTTACCAGTTTGTTATCAATGTGAAAAACATTTTAAAGTCTTTTTTTAAAGTCATTCCAATGCCAGTCTTTCCTCCTGGGCCCCTGACAGGTGGACTGTCAAGGGCCCAGGATGATCCAGACCCGTTGTTGCTCAACCTGTGTGTGAAACCGTGACGGGCAGTGTGCGTTCCTCACCACGCTTCAGTGCACACGCTGCTTTCACAACAGACTTGATGGTCTGTGTACTGGATAAACTGTTTCTGCTTCTTGTTATTATTTGTTGTTAATGGCTGACAGATTTAAAATGGACACAAGTGAAAGTCCAAAATGAAATGGATGTCAAAGTTTGGTTTGGTATGAGCGCCTGTTAATGTTACTGTGAGACAATGTGGTCCGATCTGTTATTTCTGGGAAAGAAATCAGTGGAAAAAAAGTGTAATGTCTGTATCCTCCATCATTTAGTAACACATACAGTACCTTCTGCAGAGGATACATTCATTATGGGTAATTCTTTTCTCTTATTTACATTTAACCCAATGCATCTACAGTTTCAAACCTTTGTGTAATTGAAGCAAACCCTCTGTTCCCCTGACTGTGTGAAAATGTTTGGTGTAACACGACAAATGGTCCATTTGTTTTGTTATTAACAAAATCAATCAGTTTTTTCAGCGATTAACTTGTCAGCAGAGATGACGGAGGTGCAGACAGCCTGCAATTCATCTGTTTCCGCTGGGTTATTAACTCTACCTGCACAGCACAGCGGCTTCCGCTTTACACAACAGAGCGAAGGGCAGCTAAGGTGTGCGTCTAAGGGAAACTTTATACAATGATAGCAGCTGCAGATAAGGAGAGAATCTGTGCAATGACACCGGAACCTGTGGCAACCTTTTATGTGAGAGACACAACTGAGAGGCCTAATTAGAACAAAACGTCCCATTAATGAAACGTAACTACAGTAAACCAATTAACATTCCTATAGAGGCCTTTCCTGTGTCTCTCAGACCCAGCATTGAATTTTAAAAACCTTTTTGAACTTTATGATATTTTTATTGCCTCCTGTAATGCAACTAGGACATTTTTTTGTTATAGTCACACAGTGTTCTCCTGCAACCTACATTAGGATCATCACAGTAGTTTTCTGCATGGCTAAAGTCTCACTGAATTATAATGACTATAATGCTAATAAGGGCAATCCTGCATATTACTAATGATCAACCACATTGATACTACACTAAAGGATTATGTTTGACCAATAATTGGCCAAGTAGATTGTTGTAAACCATCATAGTCACAGTGGAGGTCAGCAGCTTGCTTTTTATTTATCTCTTATCTTCGTCAAAAGAGAAAGAGATGCAGTTTGAATCTGTTTTTAATGAAAGATATAAGAAGGACTCCTGAAGTCCCCACCCTTTAAACTGATCTGTGAGTCTATATTTGAAAAAAATAATAGTAAAAAAATAAAAATGTAATTCTTAGGCTCTAACTCTACATCTACATCTGAAACAATTAGATCATTAATTAATTAACAGAAATCTACTCAACACGTTTGGCACCAGATCATTGATTCTGGTGTCTCAAATAGGAATAAGTTCTATTTCATTTATAAATAATTTATTAATATTATATTTCTAAACTGCAGAGTGCCTCTTTTCAAAGATTTACCTGCATTTTTTTAAATTGTTTACAGGTTAGGGTTCACAGCTGGGGCACATTAGACCCCTCAGTCTCTGCAGTAATGATGTGGGACTATATGGCACCATATCAGCTTTAAACTTTTCATTTGTTGTCTTTATTTAAGCGTCGTCCTGTGATCAAAGAATCTCTCATCCAAGAAATGATATAATGAAGTGTTTGGGTTTAATAGCCTTTCGAAAAGTCTTAATTGCCGTAATGCGCCGTGCAGATATTTTTAAAGTCACAGATCATTTGCTCTGAATTAACAGCTACGGATAAATATTAATTCTCCTTTGAAGAACTGAAAATTCGAGACTCAGAAATCATTAACTGTGAAATGTTGCGAACTCATCTCCCCGCTTAATAAAGTATCCTATATTTTGAAAATTTATTCGCCTTCTTGTCATATCTCGGTATTTTTGACGTGTATCTTCTTCACGTCACTTTTATTAAAGTTTACATTTGATTTCAGTGTAGTTTGCTCTCCCTCATCATCATCATCATCATCGGGCTGCACCTGCCTCTGTGAGCGCGTTAGAGCTGCACGCAGGTAAATGCACCTTTATTAGCTATTTGTTGAATATTTGGAAGCAAAGGTGAAAAGGTGATCCCCCCACAAAATCCACTCTGCTCTTATCGATAATGACTGAAGGTTTGTTTAACTCCTGAGTGAATTGAAGGTTTATGAGTAAAATAAAACTGAGGCAATTTAGGGGTTAGGGATAGTTTGTAAAGTGGTGATGTGCGCAGATAAGACAAGTGCATTCTTTTTAAAGGGAGTCTTGTAACAAATTATATTTGCGTACCTTCACTACTTTATATCTTTATATCTTAAATTACAATCATTTGTTCCCTTCACGTAAAAAATATAGAGTGTGACTTCTGCATGCTTTGCTCGAGCTCGTCCTCGCGCTGTACCTGGCTGTGTGAGTGCGTCAGAGCTGCATGGTGACCCCCATGGGACGAGCACAGGTGAATATAACTTTATTAGCTATTGTTTTATTGCTTTAAGGTGAAGAGGTAAAGTCAATTGTGATCCCCAAAACGTCATTCTCCGCTTATCGGTATTGACTCAGGGTTTGTCTAACTCCTGAGTGAATTTAAGATTTATTAGTAAAATAAAACGGAGACAATTTAAGGTACATGGATAGTTTTGGAAAGGTTGATGTGCGTAGAAAAGACAAGTGCATGATTTTTAAAAGGAGGCAAATATATTTGCATATTGTCGCTACATTATATCTTAAACTTCATATAAATGTAAAATAAGTTATTGTAGCAACTCTGAAGCTGGAGACACATTTCACCTATCCACATGACCTCATATGTGGCAATAATTTCCAAAAATGTAAAAACAGATGGCTTATTAGAGGCTTTAACAATAAACAACATCTAATTTACAACAAAAAACACAAAAACAAACAAACAAACCAAAAAAAAGCCAGACACACAGAGAAAAAAAATTCCAACACACAAATGAAGTTAAATAGCCCAAAAAGTACTTGTACTGTACTAGCTGAACTCTGTCCCTAACTGTCTCAGTGCTTTTATGGAATAAAACTACTGATCCAGCGCAGCTGAATATGCGCAGCCCTTCTTAAAAGTCTTTATGGCATATACAACAGGGTCCAAAGTCCACGAAAGTTTTGCTGATAAGGGGGGCCAATAAAAGCAGCCGTGCAGCAGTGTAAACACGTCTGCCTCGGCGCAAAGCGGCCCTTATTCTGTGGATTTACATAAAAGCTCCCATCAGCCGGCCCACTCATTACCATGTTTTATATTCCCCCGCTCTCAGAAAGCATCATGGCAAAGTAGCTCCATCCCTCCCCTTCAACAGGGAAGTGAAGCAGCTTCTCGGAGCAGGTGTCAGCAGCCGAAAGCCAGAGAGAAAGAAAGGAACTTTATTCTGACTTTCTTTTTGGTCTTTTCCCCGCGATCCTCCCTTTCAACCCTCGGCTCCAGCGCGCACACAGCAGGCCTATGTGGTGTTTTTAATGTTCTTTAAAATGGTGTCGAAACTGACATCCTTGCAGCAGGAGCTCCTTAACGCCCTGCTGGACTCAGGAGTTACCAAAGATGATCTGATCCAGGCCTTAGACGACCTGGACCCCAGCCCACCGAACTTTGGAGTAAAACTGGAGAACTTGCCCATGTCGCCTCAGAGCGGCAAGATGAACGGAGGGGACGCAGATACGAAGCCCGTTTTCATCACTCTCACCAACGGCCACAGCAAGGGCAAGCTGTCCGGCGACGAGGGCTCCGAGGACGGGGACGACTACGACACCCCGCCGATACTAAAGGAGCTCCAATCGCTCAACACGGAGGAGGCCGCGGAGCAGAGGGCGGAGGTGGAGCGCATGTTGGCGTAAGTTCTCCTGACAAATTTCTCTCTTCAATAAGTTTATATTATTTTTTTGAAATTGTATTTTTTTTATGGCAGACGAGAAAAGCAAGACGAGAAGACAAGAAAGTGAAAATTTGCGCATATGCTCGCTTATTTTTATCCTTCTGAGCTCGCCTAATGTGCTCTTAATTTAGAAGTTTACGCCTTTTTAAAATCAGGTTTTTAACATGTTAAAAAAAATCATAATAATAATAGGCATTAATATCCCTAAAACACTTTTCAGGCTTTGTTTACAATTTTAAAATAACCCGCCACGATTAGGTTTTCACTTTCTGGTTACTAATTATCCACACGGATTATTATTTCTTTACCTTTGCAAAATATCAGCTGAACTTACTTCTATTTATTATTAACTATAGCTACTCCACCTCTTGACGATAAAAACGCCGGGCGCACGGACTCCACCAAAAGAAAGCAACGATACAACTTAAGTTATTATCATTATTATTATTATTATTATTATTATTATTATTATTATTATATTTAAATTAATTTGACTGTGAATGTTTTTTTTTTTTTTTTTCCGTTTCTTCCTCTGTCTGTAAACCCCTCTCACGGAAAAATAATATCCCATCACGAAGCCATTTCTTTCTAATTATCTCCGCTCAAACCACTCATCGTCGTAGAACTAATATTTGAGGCTCTATCATCCACTAACAGCACCGGAAGAATATCAAAACGAACCCACGTGTAGTTAAGTTATTATTAATTTTATTCTATAAATCATCAACTGAAAGATACACAGTGGCGTGTGATTAGAGTGAATGGAGATCTGGTTATTCATTGTCAAAAGTTATAAACTAACATCTCCCACTTAACCCGCAGACTTAGATGTAGGCCTCCACATTCTCCAAAACAAACAGACGTGAGCAGATTTGCAATAATTGCCGATGTCCGAGTGTCTGGGCCTGTTAATGTCTGATTGCACGGTAAGGCTCAATTTCCACTCGTCTTTGTTTTTTTTAAACATACGCGTTGACACCGCTGCAACAAAAATTAACCAGAATATAAAGGTATAGTTTTACCACGTAAGAACTTCTCTATTTTTAAACTTAAAATTTAAAGTTGAATTTATATATGATATAAATTCCATACAACTTATATATATATATATATTTTAAATCACTTAACTGAGTTTTCCTTAAGGTTAACTTTTAATTTTAGGGCCTAATATCTGACTGTAATCTAAGGTTTAATTATCATCTTAAGAAATTCTGCATTTTTAAATTTGTACAGACTACCCTGCTGTTTGTGGTATACTAAATTATGTCTTGTTTTATTTTTTTATTTTATACTTTGAGTAGATCAGATATTTAAAGTTAAGACAGCCTATGTAAAGTGTGTTTTATGGTTTTAATTTCGATTTTTACTCTTTCTATATTAAATCGAAGAGTTTAGGTAACAAATGCTGCTTAAATCTACTCTGAGCTGAACTAACCTTTGGAAATATTTACAGCTCACCGAGCGGGCTGGAATGATAAATGGGTTGTCTGTGTGGAGACTCTTTATCTTTACAAACCCCTTAAACTCCAGGCTTTGAAAACAGGGAAACTAAAAGGAGGGAACAAGTTCATGAGTAGTTGTTTCACTTTTGCATTTACTTTAAATGTGAACAAGCATCTTTTAAAACCATTTCCGTATCTGAAATGATACAATCTCACATGAACTAGTGATTTAATAGCATGACTTTTCCAGAACTCTTTATTTGAGCCTTAAAGTTTGAGTAAATGGTGGATTTTCTTTTCATAACTTTCCCCTGAACGCTGCACGTACTTGAGTGGTGGAATGAACCATGTTTTCTGCCCCTGTTGTTCTAACTGAACGCAGAGAGGATCCATGGCGTGCTGCCCGCATGATCAAAGGTTACATGCAGCAGCACAACATCCCCCAACGCGAGGTGGTGGACATCACGGGGCTGAACCAGTCTCACCTTTCCCAGCACCTCAACAAAGGCACGCCCATGAAAACACAGAAGCGAGCGGCCCTTTACACCTGGTATGTCAGGAAACAGCGGGAAATTCTACGACGTAAGTTAATATTTGAGTTTCTCACAGCTTGGCCACAGCCTGAAATGTTTAGCTGATTAGATTGAAATTTTTCATTATGCATCAAAAGTGAAAATGCATCTAATTTATACATTCAAAGTGCCAAACTTTGTATAAGAAAACATTTTGATATCAGCGTTATTGAACATGCCTCTTCTTATTTTGCAGAGTTCAACCAGGCAGCTCATGGTCCTGGCAGCAGTATGGCTGACAAAGGAAATCCAGATCAGGGTTATTATTTTGCAGAGTTCAATCCATCCGGTCAGGGCATGGGTCAGCCCGGCGAAGAGGTGGGCATCGAACCCTCCTGTAAGAAAATGAGGCGCAACCGCTTCAAATGGGGGCCTGCGTCCCAGCAAATCCTGTACCAAGCCTACGAGCGGCAGAAAAACCCCAGCAAGGAGGAGCGGGAGGCTTTGGTGGAGGAGTGTAACAGGTAGACACACACGAGGCCAGTTTTGGCACAAAAATGCTGCCCGTGGGGCACTACCACCACATTCTCACCTGGTGTTGTTCCCTGCAGAGCTGAGTGTCTTCAGAGAGGTGTCTCCCCCTCCAAAGCTCAAGGCCTCGGCTCAAATCTGGTCACAGAAGTGCGAGTCTACAACTGGTTCGCCAACCGACGTAAAGAGGAAGCCTTCAGGCAGAAGTTGGCCATGGATGCAATCACTGCTCCGAGCCACGGCATCAACCCTCTGCTGTCACACGGCTCACCACATCATCCCCAGGCCAGCGCTTCACCTCCAAGTAAGATGTCAAGTGGTGTTGCTTTGCAAGCGGTTCAGCAGATTATACGTGCTAACATCAGCCTATGGGAGACTTTAAAGGTGACGGTGGCGCAAAAGGTGCATGATTTCATTTTCTTTGGTGTAAAACTACTGTAAGGAAAGCACAGAGGCTCACAGCTGATGTGATCAGAGAGGCAGAGAAAGACAGGACAAGTGATCAATGAGCGTGAGTGAGTGAGCTGAGCGAGTGGTATTGTTATTCTGATCTTTGAAAACACTGAGAACAATCCACATTGTACCTGCAATCTCCACTCCAAAGTCAGCATGGAGAGGCATGACACAAAGGGCAGCAACCCCGTGACAGACCAGGGTCAGGCCAGGGTCAGGGAAGGGGGAACAGACATCACCTCGACGTAACACCTTCATTTCCACATTTCCTCCTTCCATCGAGGTTTCTAAGGACTCGCAGAGTTGCCAAAACAAGGAGAAGGCTGTGGACTGTTGCTCTGACCATTTCACCTTGCCTTGATGTTTGCATTCAAACTAATTAGTATTGACTGAGTTTACCTAGCGTATACTACATAAAAACAAAGCAGATAGGGCTCACAGAGCATTATCCCCATGCCATCACTCACCCTCCATAAATCTGTGTGTTCAGAGATTCACTCAGAGCCCATTGTTATCCTCTTGTGTTCGAACACGAGTCCAGCTTTGAAGGGGAAACTAATGGTTTGCTTTGTCTTGCTCTTTTACCTTTCCATAAACTGGTCCCACTTGTGGATTGTCTATTTGCTGAAAGGTTTTTTGTCTCCTTGTTCTTGTTGAGAACATCTGAGCCGGCCTGGATATCAGGACGCAAAGAAAGAAGGTTTGGTGCATGGCGGAAAGCACTTTGTTTCACCAAAATCTCTCCGCTGGCTGCTTACAAGGTGTCCTGCTGGCATCATGCCGACAGCATCAGCTGTTTTTCAGTGTCATCCCCTGACCTGACAATAATATCCCAGCAGGGCACCTCATTGCGTTGCTAGGGCACGGCCTGTATTATGCATGCTTAATGGACAATTAAAATCCTTTGCTGCTACATCTCCCAGGCCTTTGATAAGGGGCTCCTCTGATTCTACTCTCTATACTCTGCTCCAGCAGGAGGTCCCATTGTCTGTGGTGTATTAGAAGACTGCAGTCACTGTAACCTAGGTTCATTTATCTCTGCTGGGCCTGGAGGAGGACTGAATTTAAAGCCCCCCCTCCTCACCTTCATGGACATTAGTATAGTTGCTGAGGCTGGTCGCAGACTTGGAGCAGCAGGAGCTGTCCACTGTGGTATTGGCTCTTTTCTGGCCAGACAGGACTGATGACCCCTTCTTCGCCTATAGAGAAAGCTGGTAACCCCCCCCTTAAACTGCCGCCACACCTTCAGTCTTACAAGGGAGGTCACTTCTGGGTCATTTCAAAGGACCTCCTCTTAGTCAGGGAGTTTTTATTGATTTTGCTTTGGTTCGCTGATCAGTTGGTCACAACTGGATAGACAGTCAAACAGTGTGACGTGCAGTTTTGGTGGTGACCTTTTTAGGAAATGAAACTTATCTTTCAAGCAGGTTGCTTACAGTATTTTATAGCAGTCGTCTGTGTTGTCCCGTGTAATAATAATATTCATCCACTGATGTTTACTGAACTTATCAAAAGCATCTCATTTAGCAGTTATCCTTTAAAGTAGAAGCTCCTCAAACAAATTTATAGGTATCATTAACATGGTATGGTTATCAATCAGCATTTTCTTGGCCAAAGAAAAAATAAAAATGAAAGAAAATCATTGAAAAATCATAATTTTTGTATAAAGTTCTGTTTACAAGTTTTACAAGATGATTTTTTAAAGCTGAGGCTGAATCTACAAAATCCTGATGTCTTCTGTATACCCTTTCACAATGAAGCTAAAGTAACAGTGAGCTACTATTAGTTTCATCAACAAAACTGGGATTTTTCAGCATGAAAGTTACTTTTACTCGTTATGCAAAAAGTAATTTTTACCAGCAGGAGCAGTCAGTATCTGCATAGCTCCACCAAGGCTTAAAATTCCCTCCACAAACTGAGTTCCTGGATCCAGAACGATATCTGGATTGTATTAGATTGTAATATATTCTAAAGACGCTCAAAAATGGTGGCTTTAAATTGTTCTATTTTACTTTGATAGGAATATGTAAAAGCAATCTTACATAAATTCAGATTTCGATGGACAAAAGCGAATCACGTGTACGTTAGTCCAAGCTGCTAAAACATTCATGTCATTTATTGAGTTATTCTGCTAACAAGCAGACAAACAAATTGGACCAATCACATAACCTGGTTTGTGAAGATAATGTTTGTCTTTTTCTTAAGCAGGAATCTGAATAGACAACTTTTGCTTGTGATGGAGTGTTTTAGATTGATGGTAATTTGACAGCTGAAGTCGTCATGAAACTAAATCGCGCTGTGTAAGCTGAACTGTGTCGTTCTGCACGTTACCAAACTAGCAAACTCAGAAGTTCCAGATCAGATACAGTAGCATCCGTGGGTTGTGCTGCTTTCTGTAACCTCAGGCTAGCTTAAAACAGGGACGCACACACAGAGAAGGAATGGCCTAGCTCTGCACTTTCCAGTGCTCCCAGAGTGCTACAAAGAGGAGACTGGCTACGTCCTGCAGAGACCCAGGAGGTCTGTCATATTCAGCGGCACTACAATGAGCACTGCCTGGGGTTGGGGAGGCAGGCTTTGATATTACATGGGTCACACAGGGAGCTAGAGGTTTTTAAACCTGCTGAAGGTCCATGCTACCACTCCCATCCTGAAGTTCTCGCCCTCCCCCTGCTCTCAAAGAGCAAGTTGCAGTTTTTTTTTCTTGACTGTGCCATCAAAAAGACTAGAAACCCTAGTTTCTAACTTTAGTTTGTGGAAGTCTGAGCTTCCCTGCAGCTTAAATTACTGCAGAAGCCAAAGAAACAAAACTCTCCTGAATAGCATCCTTTAAGAGGTGGCCCAGCTCCGAGATAACTGACTTTTTATGAGTCCTCCTCTATTGTGTGGCAATGGGGGTCATGAGTCCAATGGAGTGCTTTATTGTTCTGTGGCAGTGTTTACAAGGCACGGCGGGGTGTTGTGGGGTTGATAGTATGTTGCAGGACACAATATGATGTCTGTTGGCTGTACAAAATGGAGGACAGGTACTTTAGAGGATGAAATATGACAGCAGCTTTGAAGTAGCTGCATTTTAACTATCCGTATTCAAAGCAATAGCTCAGCATTATCAGATGTGCTTGCATGGAATATGTTTGCTTTACTGGCGATAGTTAAATGAAAAGATTGCTATTACTCGCATATCTCTTAAATGAGAAGCTTAACAAGAGTTCGTTTTTTAAAAGACATACTTGGAGCAGGAATGAAAAACTTTAAAATCAGCATCTAGAAGATCTGGAAGCTCACCCAGTAACAGGTTATCAGATTTCCTAAACCTGTACAAAGACAGATTTGGGCAGAAATGGCATCTCATGCAAGATTGTTATGGTTACAGCTGTAGATGCATTGATGAAGATGGTGCTGTAAACTACAGAGATTTCATGATTAGTGGTTTTGGCAAAATCTCATTTGAAGCAAACTAAACTATACGATTTGCACAGCAACACCTAGAAATCGATGTCCCTCTCATTGCTCACCTATTGTGTCAAAGCCTCTCCCTCTTTTTATCTCGAAATGTGTGCATATCAATACTTCCGACTTCTGCAGGGCGTTCCGGCTGTCACACCTGGGTCAGGGACGTGGGACTTGGGGAAGATGATGTTGATCTTAGTGCAAACAGAGTCTGTCTCTGGACTGTCACTGAGGGAGGGAGGCACTGTGTGACAGTGCGAGGTTGAGACCACAGGATAAGAATGTGTTTGGCATTGCTTGTAATTGTGTAATGTTTACTCTGTTGATATCAGAGGGAGGCCTGCATCAGCAAACATACATTTGATTGTCAGTTGGGAGGTGGAGCATTCCTATGGGCCTCCAGTGAGAGACAGAAAGTAGTCTAGACAGGGGATTAAGTGATGTCATTAAATTTATTCTCATCAATTCACTGTGAATCTCTTTAAACTGTTTGAAATATAATAAAAACTTGAAAGTTTGGAATGTGGACTGTAACTAGGCTCCCAGTTTTATAAGACACTTATTACTCTCATTTCAGTTCCATTTTTATTTACTCTATGGCAGTTTCTTAGTATGATTACCAGTTGAAAAAATTTCATTATTTATCATTCTGAGTTTGCATGCTGGGCTTTGGACTAGAGCCTCTCATACAAGCTGTTTTAGTCTCATCTCCTTTAGGCCAGCCTCCAACTTTCTTGTGATTGGCTGCCACTTGCAAACAGAAGGATACATCTGCAATAGGGGGATTTGAGAAGACTGGCTTAACTAATCTGACTAATCTTAACTAAGTAATGGATTATCAGAGACTGAAACAGACACCCAATAGAAATGGCTAAATTATTGAAATGGAATTTTGAAAACAAAACAAAAGAAAACAAACAAAAACAAAAACAACAAATCAACACAATGGCTAGTAATTGAAAATGTTAGCTAGTGGTATAAATAAGCAAATTAATATTTAACTAAAACGTCTCAATAAAAAGCTTGTATATAGTTAACTAAAAATATAAATAAAAAATTGGATATCTTGATTGAATCTGCAGATTGTTCATTAGATAATAGTTTGGGTAAATAAACAAGAAGGTTTTAGCTGATAGAATAGATAAACAAAAATGTTAACTAATGATTACTAATTGGTTAATTGACAGCAGAGATGAATAAATAGAAATATTAGGTAAAACTGATGATAAGGAAATTTTAATGTTTAGCTAATATATATAAAAGGGGGATATAAAGGATTAACAGTACAGGTAACAGTTTAAATTGCTAGCTAAAATTATGCTGTAGGTAAACAAATAAAATAATTAAGTAATAGTATTGATAAATAAAGCCCCAGTATTGAGTACCCAAGTTAAATAGATAGCACAAACACAAAACTTCAAAGAAAAAGCTGGAAAAGAAAAAGAAAAAAGAAAAAGTCTATTTAGTATTGACATGCTAATATTTCCGCCATTTGGCCTTAAATTCATGCTAGTGCTGCCTATTACACTAGAGTTATATGATTTAGGTTTAGCACCATGCATAAATGTGCTGAATCTGTGCTGCTCGTATTTAGCGAGTGAAACAAATAAAACGCTTAGGTGGAATCACATAACAGAAAGTTTAAATAGCTAGCAAAAATACAAATAAAATTTGGATACTTTGGGTTGAAAGTACAGATAACAGCTGAAATTGTTAGCTAATAGCACAGATAAACAAATTAAAATAACAATTTAAGTATCTGGTAACAAATATTAATAACATTGGAATATTATTTGTTTAAAGTACAGCTAGCAGTTAAAATTATTAAAATTGTTAAAAGTAGATAAAATAGTTGGATAATAATATAGATCAAACTCTAGTTTTGAGTACCTAAAGGCATCTAAATAGCACTAATAGCACAAAACTTTAGATAAATAGCTGACAAATCTTTATTTTAGCAATTTATTTTTGCTATGCCATTAAAAATGCTAATGTTTTGGCTTTGCAACCATCATTACAGTTTTATACTAGTGTTACTAATTATGGATTTTGATTTAGCACCATTTACTGAGAAGGCACATCCTCTTCAAAGACTGAAACAAATAAGATTCTTGGCTGGAAATACACAATGAAGAAGTTTAAATATCTAGGTAAAAATGTGAATAAAAACAGGTATTTTTGTACAAAGTACAAAAAAGTACAGATAACAATTGAAATTACTGGATAATAGTATAGATAAACAAATAAAAATGTTAGTTAGAAATAGATTGCTGATATATTGCTAGCTACAAATATGAATAAAAATGGGATTAGTAACAGTCTGGCTAACAGTTGGTAGCTAAATACACTGGAATAAAAGCTGAAGATATTTAATATATTAGCTAAAACATCGAAAAACCCTTTTAATAAGGTCCTAAACATAATGCATAACTATTAAGTGAAACAGTAGCCTAAAGTAGTGGAGGAAAGGTTAAAGTAATGTTAACATTAGAGTCTAAATGATATACTTTTGAGACAATTCATTAAGTACAGCTGCCATTACTCTTAATCACAGTTATTAAAATACCTTGGGCCAAATATAATGCTCTATACGGTGAAAAATAAAAAACACTAGCTACAACCTTTGTTTAAACTGAATATCTTTTCGTAACCCTGACGTAACACGAACATCATTGGTAATGTTTGTATGCTGGTCACAGAGTCTGATGGGAGTCCTGCTTATGTGAGTGCATGTACACAGTGAATGGCCTTGGCTAAGCTGCTCAGATAGCAGCAGTGGACGGGTCACTGTCTTTGTTTGCTCAGTCCTCCCCTATCCGAGTCAAAGAGCAGGTGAGTGTGGTGGGTTGGAGTGACAGCGTCACTGCTCAGCACAGATGAGCCAATGCTCTTCACTGCCCTATATACCTGCAATAGTTGCAGCACACAGCGGCCGTGAGCCAAGACAAGTTAAGTTAACCTGCTCTCTCTCTGGTTCTCTCTCTCTCTCTCTGGTTCTCTCTCTCTCGCAGTGAGATACGGGCAAGTTCCCAGTGAGGTCACCTCCTCCTCGGCCATCAGTCACCACAGTAGCAACGCGATGGCGACCAGCCAGTCAGTGCTCCAGCAGGTGTCTCCGGGAGGACTGGACCACAGCCACAGTCTGCTGTCACCCGACGCCAAGATGGTGAGTGAACACACCTGGGCCCTGCTGGCCTCAGATTAGATAAGAACCTGCCTGCGTTTAGCATAAACGTACAAAGTAGGTTCCTGAACCTCCTCTCCCATGGACGTGCTGGCAAGAGCCAACAATTAGCACATTGTCCTGCTGTGTTTGGAAGGTGGAGCCACGGTGGCAGCCTGTGGCTGTACTAGCAGGCAGCCATCACCAAAGTGCACCAGGCATGTTCATCTCTCAGCCAATAAACCTGACAAAGGAACATTCTGTTCCTATTGATTAAATGCCTCACAAAGAGGAGCCAAAGGTGGAGTCTTGCTTGTTCTGCCATAGCAATGACGCCAACATTTGATCATGCCCGATACTTTTTTTCTGCATCTACTTCTCCCCTTTTCCCTAGTCCAATATTTGATCAGTGACCAGGAAACTTGTGCATACTATCATAGCGTCTGTACAAGTACTTTTGAAAAATGTGCAATGTGCTAATGTCAAAATACAGCATTATTCAAATCACCATGAATTACAGTATCCATGCGTTTGAACTGTTTATTTTGTTTGGAAACTGGGAAAATATTAGCCATGCAGCACAGTTTACCTCTGCCCTGCATTATGTGAAATGAGGGCAGGCATTGTAGTGTGCGTCAGGTCAGAGCTGTCAGTTGTTTTATGCAGATGTGAGTCGGGCCAAGTTCTCCTCTGTGGGTAGGAGGCTGTAGTCAAATAAACGCAGCCCCACTGAGGGGGAGGATCCAGATAAAGATTACTGTAAATGTTGGGTGAAGCATTTGTATGAAGCCACAAGCGCGGAGAATGTGCAACGCCAACTCACGCAGCCTTCTCTGCGACATTTTATTATGATTTTTTTTTCCTTGGAATTTTTTTTCTTTATCAGTATGTGCTTGTGTGTGACGGGAATTACGCAACTGTGGTGTCGTACAAAAGAATCCGAACTGAGTCAACATTTATGTCTGTTGTTTGTCTAACTGCCAACATCTCTTTCACTTTGAACATGAATTTATGTGAATTTACATAGCCAGTACTCTGATAACTCTGAGTGTAGTACTCAGCTAAAAACAAATAGTACCGCTATAAAACTGTACTGTAATTTTATTTCCATGATCTCTTTACAGATTTCAGGTTCAGGTGGAGGACTTCCTCCGGTCAGCACACTCACAAACATCCACAGTTCCCATCACAGCCATCAGCAGACGCAGAACCTCATCATGCCTCTGTCTGGAGTCATGGCCATAGCACAAAGTATGTCTAGCATACATCAATACAAATTTTCGCTTGTTCTAAAGGCACGTGGTGACTGACATCTTACTTGGGTGTCACCAGGTTTAAACACATCGCAGTCTCAGACGGTGCCGGTGATCAACAGCGTGGCGGGAAGTCTTGCAGCGCTCCAGCCGGTGCAGTTTTCCCAACAGCTCCACAGCCCTCATCAGCAGAGCCTGATGCAGCAGAGTCCGAGCCACATGAGCCAGCAGCCGTTCATGGCCTCCGTCACACACTCACACAGTCAGTAACACATTTTGATTGTTGTTGTCAGTCCAGTAGGCACTAGTATTCATTTTTAACAAGTCTTTGGAGGTTCCTAACATTAGCTTTTAGGCCTTGTGTTAAAACAAACCACAACTTCTAACCAGACAGTTTTAATGTGTTTATTTAGACATAAAAAAAACTTTGATGTGATTTGAAGCTTTAATGGGGAGGAGCTCAGAGTAATCCAGCCTAAAACAACACCACATCAGCCACCATGCTTCCATCTGGTCTGATTTCCCCCTCAAAGTCAGTTTTTGTGGTTTAAAGCAAAGAGTTCCCACCCTGACTCTTAATAACTAAAGCACAAATGAAAGTGGAGGAAGATAGTTTGTAAATGTTGCTGAATATAATATTACACACCAGGGATGCAGCTTCCTCTCTGCAGCTGTAGATCAGCTCTTAACCTCAATAAATATTTTCTTGTCGCTGTTATGGAAGTGTAATAATCTATTCTGTCTCCCTTTTCAGTGTATCCACACAAACAAGAACCCCCGCAATATTCCCACCCGTCACGTTTCTCCTCAGCCATGGTGGTCACAGACGCCAACAGCCCCCTCAGCTCCATATCCTCGAGCAAGACGGTGAGACTTTAACCCCGTGCCACAAACAGCTACAGTTAGACGCACCTTCTGACTGCTTCCCCTACCCGCCGATGATGATTTCAGTTCGAGTAATTACGGGGACATTTGCATGAGAATCACCGTTCAATTTGCATTTTACACTGTAATTCTTTGCAACTGTCGTGTTTCCCTGCTGATGCGCAAAAAAAAAGAAAAATCCTTCTCACCTTACTCTGACTGAGAGAAACAGCACCATCAAAGCTCGCTGCAACAGCAGGAACTAGATCACAGCAGGGAGAAGTGTGTGTGTTATGACGGTGTGCTGACTTGTTTGATTCCTGTCACATTAGGACGCTCCTGTAAACAAGATGGTGCAACTTGGGGGTCTCTCCTGGGTAAATACAATTTTATTAGTTCAGTCACACAGTTTACATGAGTGAAATTATCAAACTCAAACACACATCTAATCACTTAGGACAGTTGTGGCTGTGCACGCTGATCCCTTTGCTTTCTGTTTACGGCTGATGTTCAAACGCTTTCATTAGGAGAGACGGATGTATGGATAGGACACTCCTCAGAATTCCTATTTCCTCTTAAACAGCTGTCTAATCAATCACATGTTCCCTCAGCCTGAACGCCTCTTGATTAATGCTCCCTATTTTCACTTTCCTCTACCCAACGAGACTTACCTCTGCGATCAGGAAATGAGACCTGTTAATCAAAGTTCTCAACCCCTGTGTCCTGCGGCTTTCCTCCATGCTACAGTGAGGCTGGAGATGAGATGGGCCGGGTGAGGGGGCGGCGGCTTTTTTTTTCTCCTTTTTTTTTTTCTAATTACATCTCTTCCTCTTTCCTACTTCTCCCTGCTCTCGGTGATCGCTCTAGCCTGAAATGTTGTCCACGGTGCTTTCACACACTCAATTTCCCACGCTGAGACAGAGTGATCGTACCGTGAGCTGCTACTGCCAGACTGATGGCTGCAGGGGAGGATAGCTGAGAACGCTGTGTATCCTGTGAGCAGCAAATAACAAAAACTCCTCTAACTTATGTGTTACTGCCTCCTTAAAACTGACTAAAAATAGATGTTGTCACCTGTAGTCGTAGGTCCTTTATTTAACTAAAAGCACTAAAACCATAATGTAAAAATGGTTCCAGAGGGCTTGCTCAAACATTTTTATTACCTAATATGCACAACCTATATGGAGATCCCTTTTGTCGGTGAAACCATCTGTAATATTTTAGTTTTTGTGAGTTGAACACAACATATTAGCCAAGAAAAAAGATATGTATTCTTTATTAATGATATCATGGATCTGTATGCTCAGATTATTGTTATTGTTTGATAGGGATTTATCTATTTATGGTCTGAATTAATACATTAATCATGTAGCCAAATGCAGTTTTATTAGACTGCATCAAATGGACAAAATATTTAATTTTATATAAGAATTTTGTGAAAATTCACGTCTTGATATCCTTTGCTTTTTTTCTCTACCAGATTATAGCAGGTTATTTTTGTAAAAATGAGGCTGTAGCTGTACTTTGTCATAATATTGATAACATATCAATGCATTTTTGGGTAAAATGTTAACCATAAAGGAAGGGAAGTATAAAATAGCATAAAATTACAGACACAGTGCACATATACTGGGTTATTTTACACCACTTCTTTTTTATTTAGTGACCTGTTAGCTCCAAAGCTTTCCGAGGTATTTTCTTATCAGGACTTTATTTGGATGGGTTTGCCTTCTTGTCGTGACACCAGCATGCTCAGGCTTTATAACACTTGCTGTTTACCAACCTTTCATTATACCTGAGTCTGCTTCGAACTCGCCTCTGCTCAGAGAGCCGCCGTCTAATGACTCAGGTCTTGGCTGCGTGTCAGCTTTATCAGGTGACGCTGTTTGCTGGCCGGGGGGTCACACCGGGGTCAGCTGCCTCCACCCCTGGAGAGGCAGGTGAAAAATAAATTCCACAAACAGTCTAGAGAGCGTTTCAATGGAAACGGCTTTTCAGAGTTAGGAGAAGAGGGATGAGGAATGTATTTGGTCAGGTGTGGCACATCAAGGTGGATGGCTGCAGGAAGTATTCACTGAAGTAAAAGTAGAAATGTGACACTGCACAAGTAAAAGTCTTGCATTTTCAGTCTTAGCTGATAAAAGAAATTTGTTCAATTGATTGATCTGTATTTTGAAGATCCAGTAAAGGCTAAGCTAACTGGGCAAAGTTGTCTTAATTGATTACTGATGTCAACGTATGCGAGAAACCATTCCGCCTTAAAAATTTGCTGGCAGCTGCTGCTAACCTTTGAACGTTGCAGTGAATTCAGTATTTTTAGCACTTCAGCCAGTAGTTTTTGAAACAGACACAAGATTAAAAGTGAAGTAAAACCAGCCCAGATGATGATGATAACGTGACAGTTGCTCTTTCTCAGTCATTCACATGAATTAAATAGTTGATAGCCTTTATTTACCTCAGCTGCTAAAGGTAACTGGCCTTGTCCTCTGTTTGATCAGGATAACCGGTCACGAGTACCGCTGCTCCTCTCCCCTCTTGCTGAAATTGCCGTAGAATGCTCTTTTAATAACACGTCTGCTTTAAATTAACAGCCATCAGCTCTCTTTTTGTTTTGTTTTTTTAAGAATTAAGCCCTCATTTCTTGAAAAGGCTTTTATTTTGAAATGTGAAGGAAAGTTTGTGAAGAAATATGAATACTGACCCTCTGACAGCTGGTTACTTATTCGGGTGGTATTCTACATAGCAGAGAATAAGTGAAGGACAAACCATCGCACAGGAGAGAGAGAAGATCAGCAGCTCATGGTACTGGTCAGATTGGAGCCGAGGCTGGAGATAGAGTTGATTTTATGAAGCGTTTCTGCTCTTTGACAAATAGCAGTACACTGCTGTTCCTTAGGTTTGTAAGGAATGAAGCCCTGGCTGATTGAATCCATGTTTTTGATAGACTGCATGGCTTTGAATGCTTTTTTGGCTCACAATTTGCTTCATATATTTTGTAGCACATGAAAAACACCATATCTGCATGTTAACAAGGTTAAGAACTGAAAATCTACACCTGAGGGTGCCAACGTGCTAAAGATGTCTTTCCACTGCCCCCAAATGACTAAAATATCATCTATGGCAGCTTTGTCATTGACTGGTTTTGTTCTATCATTATAATTTGGTATTTGTGGTCACTTCATTATGCTGGGGTATAATATAAAATAAATGCACATTTATTCTATATATTTGAGACATCAGGTACATGAAATGTTCCCTTTATCAGGGAGATCCGTGCCGTCTAATTCAACCACGATCGTGCTTCTTTCATTTTTTTAAGCTTATCCATAATCAGCCATTCACCCCATTAACATATAGAAAAGGGTCAGAATGACAGGAATTCACTGTAGTCCATCATCACAGTTGTGTGTCTGTATATGTAAATTACTGGACAGATTGTATTTATTGTTTTATGAAACACAGCCTTGCTTCGTCTGACATTTCTCTCCTCCTCCTCCTCCACAGTGTCCTCTTCAAGCTTGGTGAGAGCGTCCACCTGACTTCCTCGGTGCCCGGCAACCAGAGCGCATTTTTCCACCCTCTCATCGCGGTGACCATGACAACTCCTAATAACCCGCAACAGCGTGCCGGATGATGAGTCAGTCAACAGACGCAGAGGAGTGACGACGGCGGGCACGGCGGTGGAAATGAGAAATGGGGACAGTGGAAAAAAAACAAACAAAAAAACCCCCCCAACTCACCTGCACCTGAAAGGGAGGAGCCTGGATTTCCCTCTGTGGCACACAAATGATCAACAAGGATGTATGATTTTAACCAAATCTTTTGAAAACAGTGTTCAGTTTTCCATCCTCCCGTCTCTCTCTCTCTTTTTTTTTTTAACAATTTGCAGTCATCCTCTGTTGTGACATTACCAAGGAACAAAAATCGGGCACTAAAAACTGCTCACAAACCAGACTGAAGGCTCTGCGATGACTTTAACTGTGATCTAAGGTGTGGAAATACAAAGTCACGCTGGCACTAAGGGACAGAGACACTGATCTGCTTGTGTGCAGGCCGAGGTAGGACTGGGCTGAAAGCCTTGCACGTGAGCAGACTACGTGACAATCACAATAACCTTTATTGATCTTGCATTTGACATTCTAAAAGAGTCTTCCATGTTATTCTTTCACACTCGGTTTACTGTACTAGCAGTAGTGCAAAGGATGAATGCCTGTTCGTCATTCCCAGTTGTTCAGTGTGTATACTGTGATTGAAAAAGACTTTGACAATCTTGAAAGGACTATGCAATGCGTCTGTAGGTGTATGCAATGCTTTGTATAACTGGATTCTGCACAAAACTCCACACACTTGTACACTATCAGTGAAATCACCAACAGCTGTTGTTGTTAAAGCTGCCTGTAAATAAAAGAAAAGCACATGGGTGTAAGAGTGACAAAATATGCCAAAGGATAAGAGCTTTGATTGCAGCTGCGTGTCTCATAAGCTACTTGGCCATATTTGTAATCTTGGCCTTGCCTCAGTCGTCGAGGGGAGGACTGAGTCACTGACTCTAAATGTGTCCCTTCCCCTTCAGGAAACCTCTGACTGTTGTTTGCACATAGATTCAGGTGAATTTCAGGAATGGGACCCGCCCTCCCTTTATCTCTCCCACGTCCTTCTTCAATCCGAAATAGTACAAATATTGTTGATAACTCCTCATCATAAAATATATATCGCAGGATCTCCCCCTCCCCTTGAGTAGAATGATAATAATGTCAAGTATTCAGAAACAAAACAAACATAAAAGTCGGACAATGTTGTGACAGGAACGGCTCTAATCATTGCAGGATTCCAGAAAGGCTGAGAAATGTCGGGGAGAGGAGCAGCTGCTGTGGGTACAGACGCCCACGCTAACAGTATTAAGGTGTGTTCAGAGAGATACCAAAGTGGGGTTCACGCAAGTTTGATATCCCTCCCTCCAGCATCCTTCTTTCCCCCTCTCTCATAGGTGGATACCTCTGTGTCACCTCTTACTCAGTCATACCATTTATTTTGTGTGCCAAAATTCCAAAATCTTGCTTTTGCTCTCTGTCTGAACACACGGTCGCAGGCTCATTAGCTGGACGATAGTGATACCAAATTTAGCACCAACCGTGAGTTTTCTTCTCACTTTAAGAACCCGTGAGACAAAAAAGGCATTTATGCAAACACAGCTGGCATGTAAGACATGTGGCAGATCCAGTCTCCTGTTCAATATTAGGTCATAATATTGTTATTATTATGTCATTGGTTTGTGACTGTTATAGGCATATTTACTGCCGTCTGATCAGAAGGCACTCGTACTTGTGTGACAGGACATGATTTTCTTTTCCTCCTAATGTATTATTTTTGTATAAAATCGAAATCAATCTTAAATCATTATTTATACTTTGTGAGAAAATATTGGTATTTCAAGTAAAATGTGTTCTTTTTTTCAAACTGACCATGTGTTTGTCGTCATTTTGATTCACAGAGCTCAACAATGACACATCTATCATTTATAATCATCCATCCACCCACACTGTAACCACCCTGCCCGTTACTGTGCTAAAACTGAGCTGTAAAAGAAATGCAGCGGAGTAAAAACTACGGCGTTTAAAGTAATATGAAATTTGAAATGGGTTTCTGCCCATTCAGATGAAAAAGTGTTTTAGTGTAAGTACTGTCAGTTTATGACCCCAACAAAGATGTAGTCGTGTTGCAGTGTCATAAATCAGCCGCTTTGAAGTTCAGAGATCTAAAGTGCACGTTACGCTTCCAGCAACGAGGTCGCTGAACCCTGTTGATAGCACAAATCATTTCAGACTTTACATCTTACTGACACTGAGCACACTCCAAATATAGTGGCATTACAGTTTTTGCAGAGACATCAAATCGTGGTTATTTAGGTCAGGATAGTATGATATATAGGTCAGTGCATTGCTTGAACTTTAATTTATTGTACAAGACGCTTCTATAGCTGTTATATTGCAGGGAGCATTTTGCTAGCATGCCTTGAGTTCACTTGTCTCCTGAAAGGGAACGATCACAGCAAAGTTCAGGGCAATCACCTTTATCCTGGGATGGAATTGGACCATTAAATAGTTTAATATGGATAAAAATGATGTGAATTACACTAGTGCAAAAAGTAGTCTGTCATAATTTTATTAAAAACAGGAAAACATTCATATATTCTGTATTCATCACATGCAAAGGTAAATATTTCCAGCCTTTTTGTTTTAATTTTGCTGATTGTGACTTATAGCTCATGAAAATCTGAAATCCAGTATCTCCGATTATTTGACTATTTCATTTCGAGGTAATTACTGCTCAAACAGTATAAATTCTGTGTATCTCTCACGTTAGCTGTGAACACTCAGCCACACTCCTCTTTTCAAATGAAATTCAATTTTGCATTTTATATGGAAATCAAGGCCCTGGAGTCTGGAGGAAGAGTGGAGAGGTGTTTGAGGTCCAGCCTGAGGTTTTTGCCATCTGTGCTGATTTGGTGTGTCATATCTGCTGGTGTAGGTGGTGGATGGTCCACTGTGGTTTTTAAAGTCCTAAGGCAATGCAGCCATCTACCAGGAAGTTTTAGAGCACTTAATACTTCGATCTACTCAAAAGGTTTGTGGAGATGATCATTTCTTTTTGCTGCAAGACTTACCACCTGCCTTCAGCGTCAAAACTACTGCCTCGCCTGATGCTTTGGCCCTCACACAGACTGTCTGCTAGTGTTAGGTTCGCTACTCAAAAGAAGTAATGTATTACATTTTACTTCTTACTTTTCTCAATGGTAATGCAGTATGTTACTTAATTACTCACTAAAGAAAGTAGCTTGTTGGCTACTCATTACTTAACTTTCTCATATATTGATCTGAAACGTATTGTCACAAAATTACCATTTAACAATATAAAGCTACAGGCTACAGTCCCACACAACAACACAAATCCCTATCCTAGTGAGGACACACATAGGCTCTTTCTTTTAGTTTTTATGTATCAATACAAAACCATCAACACAAAGCAAAGATGAAAACCAGCCTAGAGAGAACTCAAAGCGATCGCCACAGTGACTCTGTGCACAGGTGAAAACGGAGGCTGTGCTGCAATGCTGCAAGCCTGACTGCTCATCAGTGTTTCGTTACCTGTTGAAAATCAGCGTCCGGCTGCTGTGCTGGAATCAAGACAACGCTCAGCTTTAACATCATTGTGGTTTCTTGGCTAGCTAGCATGCTGTCTGTGCAGGTGCTTCCTGAAAGCCAAAGTTGTGTTAGCGGTATAAAGCAGTTGTTTCTGTCCTGGATGAATTTTACCACTTTCCTTTCCATCGATATGAGTAATGTTTATACCTCCTCAAAACCTTGTCCCATTTTCTTCATGAAACCATCGATATGTACAATGTTTATACCTCCTCCTGGTTTTTCATAAGCAGTGTTATTTTTGCTATAAATTAGTTTTCATCAATCTAAATTTTTGCTTCATCGTTATAAATTTTAAATTTAACTCTTTAGCAAATGATAAAGTCACCACAACTGTCTTGTTAAAAACTTTAAAATTCAAAAACGCACCATCTTGTGATTCATGCCACGAACTGTGCTTTGAGTCCCTGTGTTGACCTGCAGCCTGTATCGAGGAGCCCTGCTGGGGAAACCCTTGTAATCCACTGTTGTCGCTCCATTTGGTTTTCAATAAGACCTTTGATTCACAGATCCAGGAAGCCTCTAAAGATCTGACCATGTCTTTTTTTATTCTTTTCTCCAAAAGCTACTGAAATACCAGGAGGTGCATTTGCATCTGTTAGAGACTGAAATACAACACTAAAGTCTCTAAACATTTAAGTCAAACTCAATTCATTTGCAGGCGCTTGAATGACTGTTAGAAATGCACCAACTGATCTTATGACTACAAAGATAATTTATATTTGTTCACTAATTAGTGGTATTTTATTTATTGGTGCACTGATTAGGCTCATTAGCCTATGTGGTTTGCTGTAGTGTTATAGACTATGTCATCCTGACTTTGTCAGCTATTTGTCTGTACAATAGCCAGAAAAACTGTTTTAAATTGACAGTCATCATTGATTTGAAACTGATGATGTGATACCTATTATTTTTAGTGCTGCGTTAAGATTCTCCAAACATTTCAGCATGAACCAAATTAAAAAATTCCAGGTTACATTAATAATTAAAAAGTCATTAAAAAGTATTAAGACTACCAGTTCTCCTACTACTACTTTGTACTGCTGGTAGTAGGAGTAGTATTAACATTATACAAATCTGTTTCCCTCATATTTGTTATTTTATGTACTGAGAGAGTGAGGAACAATGCATAAAGTTCACCGTAAGAAACATTTGCACAATATTGCGATTATAATTTACAGGTAACTGAATATGAAGCCAGAAATTGGAAAAATAAATGCTTCCATAATTATTGACAGGTACAATATTACCTCCATATTGTTCCCTACATGCTTAGCTGGAACTCCAGTTGCTTCCCACTGTACTTGTGCATATGCCTTCACAGTGATTTATATATAGTGGACACTGACTATTACAAGCCTTCACTATTTTACATTTAAAACTCAAGTCAGAAGGTCTCCTTCATCATTTCATAGACTCAACCACAGGTATCTTCACATTTACAAGGCTTTTCTTACTTTACTCCCATGTTCCTTGCCTACTTACATTCATACACACTTACATTCAAAAAAGAGTGGGAAGTAATTCTTCAATCTATTTTATTCTTTATCACTTGTAGATTTGATGAACATATTTAGTTTTTTAACCTTTTTTATTTGTGTCCATGTTACCAGTTTATACAACTGCATAAGAGATTTTTGATCTCAAGAGTTATATATTATGTTGATGGTTTTAATAAGCATAAATAAAAAAAATCTAACTATTCATGTCAAATTAAAACTTATTATCTGTCTATGCCCATGTGTTTGTACGATGGGACTCTTCCAGAGGATTCACAATAAACGTGTATTTATTTCCAGGTCATTCCATCTCAAATCAACATTGGCCTTCAGCTTTGCCAAAGTTTGGTCATATATAATGATTTGTGTAAAATTTTAGCTTTATATGTCAAATAGATTTCAAAATATATGTAAACATATATATTTTAAAATGTTCCATCGACCTAGTTTCGGGGCCTTTAGGCGATGAGGCGATGTTTGAACACGAATATCTTAACTATTAAAGATGAAAGCCTAAATTTTTCAGTAATTTTTCTTCCCATCAAAGTAAATCTGGATCGGTAATTGGACACATATATAATGAAAAATGTTTGAATATTGACTTGTGGAAATATGAAAAAGAAATCCTGCACTCCTGCAAAGTCCATATTTGAGCACACACTAATAAAAAACTTCATATTGGAAAAGACAAGTAGGGACAATTTCTGAATGATATATAGCTGAATTTCACAATGCTGCAAAATAAAGCATGTAGAATACTTTTTAACTTTTAAACAAGAAAACTCTATTTTCATTCCATTTTCATCCATTGAGCATGAAGCGAGCATGTTTGAAACAGAAAATGTCCTTAAAATCTGGTCATTTGAGATGTAATGACTCTTACTCCTTATTTACTCTTTGTAAGGTGGCTTAACATGCCTCGTTTTTAAAGAACTACCTCTCAACCGTTCAGTTGAAAAACAAAAACCACATAATGGGAACAAAGTCAGCATATACATAATGCTAAAATTAAGATACAGTGAAAAAGATCCTCCATTAGAAATTTAAAATTGCTGTTACGCTGCGGTGGAAGCTGACCGCAGACTGAGTGTGGCAGAGGACTCGAGAGGTCACCACAAGAAGCGAGTAGACACACTGGGATCAGAGGACTCGGACAAAGAGACAGAAAGTGGAAGCCGCAGAGTGAATGCAGCCGTGTGTTTAGCAGCGCCACAAGAAAGGATGCTACATCAACTCCAGCTGAGGCCCGAGGGGTTAATGGATAAGGCTACCCAGCAGGGGTCAAGGGTCAGGAGGCCACTCTGCACCAGGGCTAATTGGTCACTGCGACCAGAGTTTACGCCAACTTTTCTACGGAGAAATACATACACATGTATGGAACTGCTCTGACAGGAGTCTTCCATCAAAAGCTGTGATCAAGAAGGCCTCTGTTGTGCTGCAGCACAGTCATGGAGATCAGCCAGTAACAATCGGCAGCCTTCACCGTACATCGACACCAGTACCACCTACGGTGACAGCTAGGCCGGACTAATGACAAGATAGGTGGCTTTTGATCTGAGTCATTTATTCATCAGCTTTCTTCTGATCATGGATTTGTTTCATTTTATCGCCACCAAACGTCAGAACACATACAAAATCTTTATTAACTGTGTTCAAGAAGCCAAAGTTTCAAAACATTTGTTGAAAACAAACTGTGAGTTAAAGAAAATGATTTAAAAAATGACAATAACACTAAATAAAGCAGATCATATTTAATTCTGACTTACATTTTGGCTTTTTTGCAATTATACATCTTTCTACTCCATACAGAGTTTCATACTTTGTTAAACAAAAGTGACCTGCGTTATGTTTTAAATTGAACCCATTATTCCCAAATTACAATGAAAAAATATCATCTGTTCAAGACGATACTTACAGTTTTCAAATTTAATGTGGTCCAATTACTCCGAAACAGCTGGAAGAAATTAAAAATGTAATCCAAACAAGAGCTCAGGTGTCAGAAAAGATAGATGGTTGGTGTTCTCTTACCATCCTTTTACATATAAGGCATTTAGAATATAAATAAATGTGTATTATTGCAGCAGCTCTGCCCTTTGACCTCTCCCGGGTTTACAGAGATGCCACAAATTCATAATAACACAAATAACACAACAATGAGTACAAACATTACAACAAAATGACAAAAACAACAATGTTAACTTTCCATATTTATGCTACAACATTAATAAATTACCAACATTAACATAGATTATAATAATTGAGAAATAAGACTAAAAAATGTCAAATTTTAGAGAGGAGAAGTCAACTTTGCAGCTGACGATCTGTTTAAATATGCATCGATGGCTTTTGTCTTTAAATTCTATCAAAAGTACAACTAATCAAATCATACAATGTTTTCAGTTCAGTAAAAAATATGTGTAGAAACAGGTCTTTTAGTGTAATAATACAATAATATACTCTTGGATATTGTCACTGCATACTGCTTTTAATTTGAGTTACAGTAACAGCTGTGTGATATTTTATCAGCCTCTCATATTCTGGGAATGTTAAATCTTCATGTAGTAAACAAAGCTGGTAAAAAAAAAAACCCTGAGTATCTCAGAAAGTGTCCTTAAGTGTTACATGTACTCAGTGGCACGGACTATGGCATGAAGGTGAGTAAGTGGTTTCAGTTAATAAAATGAAGCTTCTAAGCTGTTCAGGCGGAAGGATCGGATTTACATTTAATAATAATGATGATTTGTTGTCTTGAACCTCATCCAGCTACAGCCACCTGCTGCAGGAACTCAAGAGAACAAAGAAATACCATATAATGAATATATACAAGTACTGAACTAAATATCGGGGCCACGCTTGTTGTTACAGCCCAGGAGTGCAAGCCTGTTTTCTCCCAGTTTCCCTCTATTTGCATCTGAAAATCTGTGAGAATCCCTGGTTCAGAGGAATCCTGACAGATTGATGTTGTCATGCTGATGCTGTCACTGTCTTGATGCTGGACGGGTTAATGATTTATGGGGAATTGCGGGATGCCCCGAATGAGTCCCGGGTTAATGTTCACCTTTCTCGCCAGATCTCTGGGTGTGGGGGACTGCTCACATCCAGTCCCGATCCAACTGTCGAGGGGACTGACTGAGTGGCCGGCCTCCAGCTAAACCCGGCACACACAGCAGGGAGGAAGACCACGCTCGGGGACTGAGAAGAAGAAGAGGAGGAGAGAGGAGGCTAATGAGGCCTGATCGATCTCAGTAATGGGTCACACAGAAGCAATGAGAGCAGAACAAAAAAAATCCGAGCAGTTATAAAAAGCTCAAAGAAAAAACAACAACAACATGCTTTTCTTATTGTGTAAGCTTCACGCATGACAAAGAACATCGTGGCCCATGCAACATGCAGTGACATGCACAAGTAGGAGGTATCTTATGTCTACAATATAGAAGTTTGAATATTTCATGTTTTATTCACCAAGTTATTCATTTCTATTTTCTCTAACTGTGATCAAACAATGAACATGTTAAACAATCAGGAGTAAAATGATGATTTGAGTCCATTACAGGACCGGCTAAAAGCATCACCAATAGATGTTTAATATTCCTTTAAATTTGACTTTCTGCACGTGTGACAGGATTTCATTAAAGTCATTTTGAATTTGAAGTCAGTTTTAGACTCATTTTTCTCACAAAGGCTTTGCATCTTTTAATAATAATGTATGTGACCTATAATTATAATTACAGGCAGCATCAGTGGTTCCACTCATGGTCTGGGGTTGGTCATAGTTTCCATGCATGTTTTCTGCTAAAAATGCTAAAAACCATTTACAAATATTGTTTCATTTCCTTTTTTGCTGTTTCCTTCAAATAATTAACGTGTCTTTTATTGTATTTTGTACAGTAAAAATATTTCCCAAAGTAGGGCAGTGGCTGGAGTTTTACATGCACTGAGGCTGAATATCTTGAATGAAATAAGTGCTTGTTTTAATGTATCTATTTGATAAACTTAGTACTTTTTTGATTTTTACATTTCAGTCAGACAAAAAAAGAAAAAAAAGGGTTCTTTTTACTTTCTTTTTAAAGCTCCTAATGTCTATAAATGAACTCTTTTACAATCATGTCAATTTTGTTTACACAACACAACTTAAACTCTTCCTATTATCTATAAAAGGACCTCACCGGGACATGACCTTGATGTCTTCAGCAGTAGTTGGTCCTGTGTAAAGACACAGCGTCTCTGTATCCCATCCTGCTTCCCTTCTTTACTTTTGTTGGCTTGAAAGTACAAAAACAAAAACAAAAACCAAAAGAAAACAAATAGATCCTGAACATAGTGGAATCAGCCTCTTTGATATCGTCCAGGTACGTGTATGACCTCAGTTTCCTCAGTGAAGGAAGTATCCCGAAGACTTTAACAAAAGCTTACATTAATGCCACTAATCAACTCAATGAAATACACTGAAAACTTTTCTTTTTTTCTTGTTAGTCAATCTGAATCCAAAAATGTGGTCATGTCCCCCTCTGTCATGTATATGCCCTGTGAACGGAGCTAAGGTATAAGGCTGGGAGCAGACCAGGTGATGGATAGCAGCAGGGCTTGTTGTCCTCTGTTTTACATGACTCTCATTAAGCTGTAAATCTTTCACAACAACACCCACTGAGACAATGCCACACAGGCTTCTCCTTGCTGCTCCACCTTGCCCTCGGCGTAACAATGAAACTGAATCACTTTGTCAGGACACACAATTGCCTCAGTGTTTCAGACAGCCAGTAAAAATGTTGGACAACACATCAGTGTGTGAAAGCGGGTCTTTGGGTGAATCATAACAGGCAGTCATAATTATTCAACATCTCAGTGGTATCTCAGATAATCACCTGATGACACATATGAAAATACACTGTAGCAAGCTGATGTAGAAAAAATTGGGAATTGTGTACAGTTATGTACCATTATTTGTGAAAACAGATGCATACTATAAATGCCTTAACAGCAAGCTGTACATGTTTACAGTGTAATTTGAGACATAGTCGAGAAATATACTAAATTTAATTCAGAGTACATGCAGTTAGATTTTAATGTCAAAAAACAAAACTAAAGAAAAAAGGTAAAACAACGGGAACAAAGTAGGAACACTAAAGTGAGTATGATGCTATGATACTGTAAAGCGTAACACTGTTAACACTAGATTAGATTTATTTGCAAAATGACAATTACAGATTTTCTGTCATTTAACAAATGACAAGTTGTTAGTACTTTATTTATTCAGGTAAAAATTTAACAAATGACTTACAGTAGAGACTGAGGGCTATGCAGGTAGGGCTATGTGAGGTATAGACCGTAAGATAATCCTAAAGAAAATAATTTAAGCTCACATTTATATTTAAAACATTATACAATGCTTGCTGATAAGCTCAAAAACATTTGGGGGCCTCCATAAAAACAGACTGCTGTCACCTCCCCTCACCTATGGGCAGCTTTGCTACAACAAACATTTTGGTAGCTCGTGTTGGCCTGAGCTCGCTCTTACTCAGAAAATCAGACACAGCCTTCGTGGGTGATAAGAATAGGTAAGGTAGACCTGTCCTACTAAACTGTACCACAGATAAAGAATCACGTGCAGCCAACTGGCACAGGATCATATTTGCACACGTGACTACTTTCTCGTTTTTAATAAAATCTGAGATCTGGAATATGAACTTTATTTTTGTAATTTTCGAGCTTTAGAGATTGCAGGTATTTAAGTTGAAGTGTTTTCCTCCAACATTCAGTTTAATGATCACAACTTTCCACCAGCTCACAGGTTTGTTTCTGTGTGACATGTTTTGTTTTTGTGCCTTTGCATGTTCAGGTTCTCGCCTTAACAAAACCTCGACAAAGCTACACACTGACACCTGCTGGCAGAAAGTTTGAATTGCAGCGACCAATACTAAACGTGGGAAGTTGTTGCCCTGCATCAATCCTCGCAGGTCGGCCTTCCGCTCCGCTCGTTTTCACCATCACAAAGTCGTCTTCTTTTTTAGCATACACAAATAAAGTCAGCCAATATAACTTTCTTCCATCAAAGTAACCCAGTGGGGGCAATTAAAGCAAGAAAAAACAGTAAGTAAGAGGTTTTAAAAATATGTTTTTTCAAGCTTCCAGCAATTCAATAAACAGTACTTCAGCTCATAATAAGTCAGAGATGGAAATGTACTATCCAAAACAATATAATTTCGCCATATTAGACAATACGAATCACCGCAATAGCACACCTGTCGGGAATGAACATTACAGTGGTTAAAAAAACATCATGTTGTTTTAAAAAAAATACCAATTTTCCTTGAGATTGCTAACAAAGTTAATCAAAAACTAGTAGCTTAACTGTTAGCTTCAGTCGTTTGGAGAAAGAGAGCATCCATGTTACTGAAGATATTGAAAAAAAAGGTGAATTATTATTAATTATGTATTATCTCAACATTTTGTCTTTCGTAGAAGTAGCTCCAAGATATTACTACCGAAATAATAAGTTGAAATTTCACTGGTGGAAACAAATTGTGAAATATGAAGACTTATTAAGGTTAAAGGTAAAATATATATGTGGAACTGAGGTAAAGGGGGGGGTGTAATTCAGGAAAAAATAAACAAATAAGCCAACAAAACAAAAACAACCAACTCAATTAATGTTTATTTATTTTCTATCATGTATTAGCCCTGCTATGACCCGGACGGTGTGTCTGACAGACTAAACTCAGGGCACCGTACGTCCCACTACACAGTCCTAAGTGGTGACGTCATCTTCCTCTTAGTGACTGCTGTTATCAAGATGGCGCTGCGGCCAGGATCTGGGGGAGGTGGCAGGTATTTTAGCCATTTTAAACTGACTCATTTTAGGGGAAGTAATTTGTGTGTGAAACATTCACCCCCGGCAGTCGCGGGGCTTCACATTTAGCCACGAGGACGCCCTCAAATATCGCGATAAAGGCTGGCTTAGTTTGTCGGGGCAGGGAGATGAGATGAGATGGCTGGTGGTCAGGTGCCACAGCTAACGTTAGCTGGCTCCTTCTGGCTTTACCTGTCCATGTCCAGAGTGGTTCCGACTAACTTCACGGTGTGGTCATATGAACAGATTTCACCCTTAAGTTATTCTGTGGCAGTCATAGTGCCCAGTGCTCTCGGTGTCTGGTGATATAACGCGATACTTGCTAGATGAATCTCTTGTAGCATTGCTAGGCAGGCCTGTGGGTGGCTGGTAGGGACAGATATTTACACTTTCTCAGTATTATGTTTTCTGTTATTGGGGATTTAGTATGGTGTTGGCTATTTAGGAAGATAAAACATTAGGACGTGAAGATTTGTGGGGAAGGGGTTGATTTAGTTTTTGTCCCTGTAACAAACAAAGCAGCAGAGACTCTAAGCCCTTCTTCAGGAGTCAGATTGCTCTAATAACTCTCTGCTGAATTACATAATCAGCCCTGTCACACATGCATATTCCAGTAAGTAGCTGTAAATGGTGAGGAGATGTTCAGGTGTCTTATTAAAGCAGTGTGATGATGGTCTGCAGAGGAGATGAAAAGGCCAGCCTCATGATTTTTTCATAAGATGAGCTCCAGCACCCTGAATAATAAATATACTCTGGCTACAAGGCTAGCCAGGTGATACTGATCTGACAGGTGAAACCAAAGCCCTCAAGACTGTCTGTCCCAGTCTTTCACTGCGGCTGGTAAAGTCTCTACTGTATACTCTGGTAGATTTGGGCTATATTTGCATTTTAGTATATTTTCTCTCAAAAAATGTGTCATTTATGAGATGGGCCATGCTTAACTTTGACTTTGGAACTCTGTTTTTAAAGTATCTACTTCCATGGTGCAGTGTGACTTTTTTACAATCAGTGGTCCCATTTGGTAAAAAACAATCTTGGAAACTTTGAGTAGCTGCAAGAAATGACAATGTGGGTATGATAAAAGTAAAATGTACCTGTATGCTAAAGTGCAAAGCCAGGAGGTGAAGCCTGTTTGAGAATTCCAGCAACCTTTTGTAGTTTGTAGGCTCCATGCAGATCCTCTGTTTTCAACAGGACATGTGAATAGATACTTCATGAATGTCAGATGATATCCTGTGCAGAAACCATACTTTTTACGCCAGCTATTCTCCCAGCTGCTCCCTTTAGGGGTTGCCACAGCAGGTCACCTACTTCGATCTCACTCTCACTCTACTCTTTTCTTCTGTCACACCAACCCTCTGCATGTCCTTCTTCACTACATTCATGAACATCCTCTGAGGTATTTTTCATTTCCACCTGCCTGGCAGCTCCATATTCAACATCCTTTGTCTATTTTATCCACTATCCCTCCTCTGCACATGTTCAAGCCTCTCTAAATTTGTTTCCAAACTGGACAACTCAAGATGTTCCTGTATATGAGAGAGAAAATGATTAGCGCTTGCTTTTCAGAGTGCTTTGGGTTACTTTTAGCGATGCATAGTTGTAAAATTCTGGGCCGAATGACATTTTTCCTGCTCTGTTTATTCCCTCTGTTATGTCAAGAAAACAAAGAAATCTTCATTATACTTGGAAATCTAAAAAAATTTTTTAAAAGGGCTTTCAACTCTGAAATAAAAATAATGATATTAAAATCAATACAACTGATAAATCAGTAAATAAGATAACATTTTCTGAGTTCAGTGGCTGATCTGTTGGCTAATATATCAGCCAAATGTCAATCAGTTGGCTGATATATTAGTCCTACTTACATATTTTTACCTCAGTTTTTCACTAAAAGAACTTTTTTTCTTTTTTTGATTAATAAACAGACCAAAAAGCAAATGCATTTCATTTAATGACTGAGAAAACGATCAAATCCTTTCATCTGAGAACCAGCAAATGTCTTGCATTTTGTTTGAAAAATCTGTTTCCATTGATTTTATAATCAATTAGGGGACTTATGAAGTGTCACAATTTAGTGGTGACTTGATACCAAGACTGATACCAGTACAGATATTTGATGATTAAAAATTCCAACGCTTTTTTTGGTTAGAGAAACATTGGTTATTTGTATTTTATTTTATTTTTTTACCTATTTATCCAATGCTCTGCCATATTCTTCTCAGATCAGCTGGTTGTGTTCAACATCATCACTCATAACACTGGTTAAAGAGTGTTTTTTCCCATCTCAATTTTCGCTTTTTTGGTTACTGGAAGAGAAACATTGGTTATAGTGTGGAAGCAACAGCATTTTTATTTAGCAGAAAAGTGAGCATGGTTTTCCATCAGTAAAAGTAAATGCTTTAGATCTTTTTAAAGTGGCAGGTCCATTAAAAGATTTTAAGTCTGCTCTCTATTCCTCTATGAGAGCAAATAGTTTTAACAATAACGACTCTGGCTGAAACTGTGAAACTGTGCCTTCTGTCCCCAAGCATTCAAAGCAGTTTGATGGTAGCTATTAGACGAATCCAGACCTTTTACAAGGCTCAGGCCTGCCTGGTGTCCACAGCTGCTGTCGCCGCTTATCTCCCTCTATGTTAATCCACTCGGCCATGACCTCTGATTTGCTGAAGGATGGCAGACAGTAGTGCCGTGGTGCTCAAAAAGCTTTTTAAGCTGCAAATCTTCCAGTGAGCAGATGCGAGAATCTGAAACCCTCCGGTACTTGTCATATTGCAACAGTATCCTGTGAGGGGAAAAAACAGCATCTTGCTTTTAGTAAAAATGTTTTTAGATGAGCAGAAAAAAGAGGACCACTCATCAGCACCAAGAGTGTCCATAAATTCACATTAGTGTGAATTAAATGTGACAGACTCAGGAGGACTTGAAGAAAGAGCTGTTGTGACTATGTCCCAAAACATAAATGTACAGTACTATGTTGAAGTTGAGCTACAGCAGGGCTGTAATTTCATGTACTACCATTTGGTAACACAAGATGGCACAGTGATTCAATTATACCTTTTGTTTAAGCAGGCAAGTTATTAAGAGCACATCCATTTTAACAATGGAAGCCTGCAAAAGGCAAAACCTCTTGGAGAAACGGCTAACCCACACACCCACTGGTAAAACGGTGTCCCCTGGTAGAGAAAGCTTTAGGTAAATTCTGCAAAGGGTAATTACAAAAAGTACCTTTAACCCTTAAAATAACAGATAATTTTGGCTCTTTGAAGTAAGCTCGTGCAAACACAACATTTCCATATTATCATATTGGACACTTCAGAGTTCTTCATGCATGGGGAAAACTCAAAATTTCAAGGATTGTAATTGACCAGTTTTCTAAAGTGGGATTTAAATTACTCAAACAAAAACAACTAATGTTTTTTACATGGACAGAAACACGAGGAAAATTCATAGACCTTAACTAAGGTAACAGGGACTCCAATTGTGTCTGTGTGCGTACTCCCTCCCCAGAGGCCCGTTTTGTGTTGGAGAAAACCTATAACTCCAGCAGACATGTCGCACCACCTGATGAATATATATGGTTTGCTCTCTGCCAGCTCCCGAGGGAAATATGTGGTTCTTAAGCTGCTAAATGCTCCACTGTGTTTGCTGGCTAGTTACTAATTGTGTTTCAGATACAAGGAAATATGAGGGTTCTCCGGCTGGTTAGACAGTGCTACTGAATGAAGATATTTGGAAATCGTAATGACTCGGTGAATAATGATAATAACGAATAACTGACAGGGTTAATCGATAAAGAATAGTTGCAGTCGTCGTGTTTTCAAGCCTTCATTATGAGCCAGCGTCTGCTTTCTCTGACAGTGATCTCTCTGCTTCCCTTCTGTCAGCACAGTTGTCTCAGTTCTAAAGTTATCAGTATTATATTGTCACTGACGGCAGTAGTGATGATCACATTAAACTGGGAATCGTTGGAAGCAGAGGCCCGGCTGGCTCCGTCTTCTGTTTGTTTCTGCATCAACGCTTCCAGTCTGTGAGTTGTAGTAAGTTATTTGACAAATAGCCGAAGGCCTGTGTGGGTTGGCTCTGGCGAGGGAGAGACTTGGCCGACTCGTAGAGAGACTTCCTCTGATTATTTCTTAAAGGCCTGTTTCTCAGCACAGCGACAAGAGTCCAAGTCGCCTGCAGAAACTCGCCCAGCCATCTACCCTCCTGTTTATCTGGCGTGAACGTTGCTTCAAAGGATCTGAGGGGTTCTTTGTGAATAAGCCTCAGCTGCTTCGAGGCTGCAGAACAAAACTGCGTCTGCTTGTTGATGTCACTGTCATCAGCAACAAACTTCTATCGCATCCGTGTTTAATTTTACCTGTCGGCTTACAGGAGCATGTTACTGTCATCTGAAGAATTACAGCAACAGGATTCAGATTTGACGTAAGAAGGAAGGCATTTTCAAGTTGTTTTGAGGAGCTTGCAGTCTTTTTAATATTTTTGGTTCTGTTTTGTCATCTCAAATGAGATCAGTATAAAATGGAATAAAATCAAACTGAAGGACCATGTGAAACTGAAAAAATAGACTGATTTGTAAAACTCACAGCCTTTCAATCTCATTTATTGTCAAGCAAACATGGCGTCACATCTAATTTCACTTATCTCTTCCACGTCAGTTGTGTTATTATAACGGCTGTTGCTTTTAAAGGGTATTGTTGCAGCTAAGTGACAACAATAGTCATCTGCTGCTATGAATGTTCAGCAGGGGATTGGGGGGGAAAGGCCACATAAATGAAGGCTGTATAAGATGCTGAATCTCATAATCTGTGTTTTTCGTCTTTATTTCTTTAGTTTTATGTATCCTGTTGGAGGAGGCTTGGGACCGCCGCAAGGTGAGTCATTTTGCAGTGAATATTATCGCTCTTTCCCTCCAAACTGTTTGTGTAAATATATTCAGCTGAGGAGATGGCACACAAATGTGTTTTGTGTGAATTTGAATGGGATCATAGAATATTGCTTTTTGAAGCAAACTGTCAGGATATTGCACTTTAGAATGTAAACATTGTTTATTTTGACAAATGTACTAGAAGTCTTCATTTTAAATAAAGTGGATATTGAAATACTGGTTTCCTAACAAGTAAAGTACGAGCACAATAAGAGTCACTCTTTTCTCGATGTAATCAGTCACACAAAATGTGATCAAAAGTTTCTCGGCTCTGTAAATAACTTTAAAAAGTTTGGCTCATCTCCTCTTCAGTGTCGCCTTCTTTGGCAGCCTTGTACTCTTCTGAAAAAGGCTAGGAACTGGATTAAACTTAAATTTAAGTTATGGTTACAAAACAAAATAACTTCATCCATTTTCTCTATAGAGCTGTTTATTTTTTATTGTGCTATAATTCAAATGCACTCCTTTCCTTTACAGTTGTGTAGTTTTTGCTCCTTAGTTGACTAAAACAGAGCTTCTCTTTACCAAGATCCATATAAGAAAAGAGATGAAGAGAAACTTTTCACCTTGTCCACTTTCAGCAGTATGACACATTTGAGAACATAAATCCACTCCCGACATGTTATTAAGTTCAGTAAATTAATGTTTAAACTACAGTATTGACCGTAATAGTTGTGATTATGATTGTTGCTCTAATCAAACAACCTTCGTTCGGAGTGCTTGCTCTGGGGATTGAACTTTGTGTGCTTGATTTGCTCCCCTGTATCAAACATCAAGCCTTCAGCTTTCATTTGGGGAAGAGGGTGAAGAGAGAAGAACAGTGTGTGGATTTTCACTGTGCTGCACTACAGTGCAGTGAATGTCTTCCCTGAGATTCTCCAGGACATTACAGTGGAACTACATGCTGGCAGTCTGATCCTAGGCGATTAATTTGTGGTCGTTTATGTTTAATTTTACTGTATATTAAATAAACAAAAATGCAAAATGAAATAAGAGGAATGATGAGGAAAATACTGCAAGCACGCCCTCTTTAGAGCTAAAAGGAACATGGGAGGACAGCTTAGTAGGGGAGATAGGTTGGCCTTTGACGTTAGCTTTGATTATTTTCATCCTTTCCTTTTAGTTATTGGTCCTTGCAGTTCTTGGGCATATGAGGATCAGTGAGGATTCGGCACATTGCAGCTCATATCTTTGTTACAATGCTCAGCACTGAGCAACACAGGTCTCAGATGTGCCATCATTTAGCTGTGGCTGCTCGTCCTACTCAGACTGTTGGCTTTGCAGTAACGCCTCCAGATAAACCACGCATGCACTGGTGGGACGAGCGTCTCTTAGGGGTCATTATATGCTCCCGTTAGCAATGTCATTTTAGTCCAACAAATTAGAATGAGAACAGTCTCCCAGACAAGCCATTTACACAGCCCAGTTGAGCCCTAACACGGTGAATCATCTGGAGGCTCCAGTCGGAGCTGGCTGCTCAGCTCTGGTTGTCAGCTTACGTGGCGTCTCTGAAAATAAACACACACTTTTCCAATTTTTCTTCCCCCAATCCTCTTGTTTTGCTCCAAGTTGTCACAGTAGTCACCAGAGAAACCGATTTGGCTGTTGCAAAGCCTGTGTCTTTTTCCAGCTGTCGGAAGAAATGGTAATGGATTTGCAATACTGAATTATGACCAGCCTCTGGAGGCTTTTGTTTTTTCTTTTTCTTATTAACTTAAACTAAGATAAGTAAGTAAATACCTTTTATTTATCCCAATAGTTTGTACATTCTTCATTATAGCAGTAAAAACATTAAACGCAGCCTATAACAGTGTAGCTTAATAAAATAAAAATGACCAAAATGAGCTCAGTAAGGAAAAAATTACACAAAGGAAAGGAGCTCAGTTAAATGGAAGACAAAGTAAAATGAATGAGCTCAAAAAGTACATTTTTAAAAACCCAGAAGAATCTCCTGTACAAACCTGAATATCAAACGAGAAGAAAAAATTAATACGAAAAAATAGATTAACAGTAAAACTTGTAATAAATTATTATAAAGAAACAAAGAACTTTATTTATACCAAAAGTTGTGAAGTTAACGTGTTTCAGCAGCCAATAAATCCAAGCACTCAGCACAAAACAATTGTATTGTTAAAAAATTACACTAAATAAGGAGCTCATATTTAAAAAAAAAAAAATAAAAAATGAAGAGCTCAATAAATCAGACTCCATATTATTTTGCAGACGTCTCACATTCCTCATGATGATCGCAGGAAGAGCTCCAAATCTACTGTTTTCTATGTAGCTTCTCTGGTCTTACAGGCCTTGCTCCGGGCAGTAAAACTGTCAGTGCAAGCAGCTGGTGAAGATTCTCTGTTGGCAAGAGAGTAATACGAAGAAAAACTACTAGAAGGCTTGTAAAAATTGACTTTGCAAGACCCGTGAATCAAAAAAAAGTAGCCAATTCAACTTCACATGAATCACACTGAGTAAGAATCAAGGCTATCAGTTAATAAAACCATTAAAATAAATACAAAACAGTAACAATGGAAACTGCATCTCAGTATGGCACCAGGAAAAAAACTTTTATGTAAAAAGTTGAATGCAATACAATAAAAGAGAGTAAAAAAGTTCAATTAATTCAGTAAAGCATAATAAACATGTTACATATAGAGTGTTTTAACCATGTCTACAGTATGTGATAACAGAGTTTGTGTGTGTTTCTGCAGGCATGGTACCCATGCAGCAACAGCAGCAGCAGCAACAGCAGGGCTTCCCCATGGTTCCTGTCATGCAGCCTAACATGCAGGGCATGATGGGAATGAACTTTGGAGGCCAGATGCCCCCAGGTGCCATCCCTATGCAGGTCAGCGCTACTTCTTATATGTTGTGCTTGATTCTGTGTTTGCATGTGTATTTTGGGGGGCGGGGTCAAATTAATATTTCCCTGAGGATTTATTTATTTATTTTTGCTCTTGTAGTATTTTGAGCGAACTTGCTAATTTGGCTGCATTTGGTGCATACATAGTAGTGAAACACTGCTGTATTGATTTAACTGATTTCACTCATGTGGAAGGCTGGATTTAGAGCTCCTCTTGAACTCATTTGCTTCCACGTTAATCTCTCCACAAACAGTTTCAAACACCAGCACATTAACAGGAATTTATTGTTGCCTGGTGATGTTTAACAAGACTTTAACATTTTGCTTTTCCTTGGTTAAAGCATTTGATAATCACGTGAGCGGAGCAGGAATGCTAAATAGTTTCCTGCATGTTTTTTTTTTTGGGTGGGGGTCTAACAGGGTGGAATGGCGATTGGGATGCAGACCCCTGGGATGCAGTTCTTGGGTCAGCCACAGTTCATGGGTATGAGACCAGCAGGACCCCAGTACACGGCTGACATGCAGAAACAGATGGCTGAAGAGCACCAGTAAGACATCTTTACACCTCCATTATAGTTCCTCTTTGTGTAGATCAAGTTTAAGTAAGCAGCCAGCTTAAAAAACAGTGCAGTGGAAAATAGACTTCCCTTTAACACATTCGAATTTTCTGTCAACTTCAGTTTCTGGTTACTTGTCATACTTTTTAATAGAGCCCTAGTGTCCAAATTAGGTAATTTTTTTTCCAAATACACTGAAAGATCTGAGTTTACGGGCTGAGAGCATCCTGCTACTTTTTAGGATGTATAATCCCCCAAACCCTAACCCACTAACCCTGTAAAGCCTCTTGGATTAGCTGGAAAATTCATTATCACAAAGCTGACAACATAAAGCAAGGTGATTTTTAGAGCTCTTGAAAAATTGACTTCTTCAACATCTTCTCACAGCACAGCAGCACTCCAAACATCTTAAAGAATATGTGTGCTGTGCTGTAGATTATTCGTAAAGCGGACAAAATAATCTCAGCCTTGAACATAATTTAACTGTACAGAATAAGTACTTTTATTTTTGATACATAAAGTTAAGTCATTATACTTGCACACATTTATATGGGTTGCTTGAGTTGCTTGGAGTGTTTTAATCATGTGTTGTTGCTTATTTTACTGGAATAAAGTGTCTAAATGCTTCTTTGAGCACTGCAAAAGAAACCACACTTTGCCCTGCACTTTAGTTCACTTATTTATTTTTTGATTGTTAAATGTTTAGATTTGTGTGACTGTACACGTGAGAGATTGGTGCATTTTCACATGGGATGTCTGCACATTACACTAAAAGGAATCAAGTGAATCCTTGTTTTATGTCTCACAAGTACCATTTTAGCCCCAAACTGTAGATTGTGCGGTCACTGTTGGTCCTCAGTGGATGAGTCCTAATAACCTAGATGGTCCCGTTGACAAGTTGACATTTGTGGTTTTAAATGAAATGTCACAAAAACTCTTGGTTGGACTGCCATGACATTTGGTTCACAGATTCATGTACCCGTCATGATGAATTGTAATCAGTTGATGAACTTTGTATTAAAGGCCATCAGGGCACAGTTTAAATTTGACCAAACACCTGTAAAGCTGATGACATTCCCAGCTGCCTCAGCTGTACTGTATGTAGTGCTAATTAGTGCATGTGAACGTGTGAAGGAGAAGAAGTATATGAAGCAAGAGAGTAGTAGAGAGAGGAGGGCAACCGGGGGGGGAGCAGCAGTCAAACCATGCAAATAATCTTGTCTCAATAAAATAAATACACAATACAGAATATTAACATGTTAATACCAAATAAAAATCAGCATGTTGGCTTCATTTTTATACATTCAAATAAATTCATTTTCAAATCAATTTTATTTATAGTCGTGTCAAAAAGCGTATGCCCCCTTCTTGATTTCCTATTTCTTTTTTTGGTTTTTTTGGATACTTAAATGTTTCAGATCATCAAAAAAATTTAAATATAAAGATCATGCACGTAAACACAAAATGCAGTCTCTAAATGAAGGTGTTTATTATTAAAAGGAGAAAAAAATCCAGACCTCCATGGCCATGTGTGAAAAAATTATTACCCCCTAAACCTTATAACTGGTTGGGCCAGCCTTAAAAGCAACAACTGCAATCAAGCATTTGCTATAACTGGCAGTGAGTCTTTTACAGCCCTGTGAAAGAATTTTGGGCCACTCATCTTTGCAGACTTGTTGTAATTCAGCCCCATTGGAGGGTTTTTGAACATGAACCGCCTTTTTAAGGTCATGCCACAGCATCTCAATCGGATTCAGGCCAGAACTTCAACTAGGCCACTCCAAAATCTTAATTTTGTTTGGACTTGCTGGTGTGTTTTGAATCATTGTACTGCTGCAGAACCCGAAGTGCGCTTCAGCTTGAGGTCACGAGCAGATTCCTTCAAGTGCATAATTCCTGGTTCCATTTCAGGTCCTGAGGCAGCAAAACAGCCCCAGACCATCACCACGAGGTTTGATGTTACTTTTACGCCAGATGTAATGGGACACACACTTCCAAAAAGTTCAACCTTGTCTCGTCAGTCCATAGAGTATTTTCCCAAAAGTCTTCTGGTTCAAAGGCTCCAGCAGGTCTGCCAGTAGTCAGGCTTGAGTGTGTTTAGTGAAACCGAAGTCAGCTTTGTAAAAAAAAAAAAAAAGTGGTTTATCACAGTTAATTCATGATTTAACAAGGTGGTGGCAGTCACTTTTTCACACAGAGCCATGTAGGTTTTGGATGTTTTTCCCCTTAATAATAAACACCTTCATTTAGAAGCTGCATTTTATGTTTACTTGCGTGATCTTTATTGAATATTTACATTTGTTTGATAATCTGAAAGATTTAAGTCTGACAAACATACAAAAAATTGGAATTCAGAAAGGGGGGCAAAGACTTTTTCACACGACTGTATACAGCCCCAAATCACAACAACGTTCATCTAATTTATGTTGTCAGGAAAGACCGTGCAATACGTCAGGTTGGCCGTTATTGCTTATCTTAATGGAGCACTGTGTCCAAGTACAGCCTCACAGACCACACGGCTAATGTGTCTTGTAGATTTTGATCCTTTTAAGATTATTTTCCAGAACAAAAACTAACACACTGAATCAGTTTAAGCACGAGGGCTGCTGCTCTTAGCTGACCCCTGATCTGATAGCTTTCTGGTCCTCTTCTCCATTAAAATAAAGAAATAAATAATTATTATTTTTTTATAGATCCTCCTTCTCTTTTTTTAGTAAGATGTTTTATTTTCATAATTTTCTGTCAGTTAAATCTGCTCATTGTATCTAAATACTAAAATATAAATATGACACAGTTTTCACAATTTTGCCTTTGTACACCATCGCAATAACTCAAGAGATGATTAAAGTGTATAAAGTGAAGAGTTTCGGCTTCACTTCAAGGCTGTTGCTTAGGAATTGAAATATTTTTTGTGCTATTTTTTTAAGAGCATAACTTTGTAATTATATGTTTGGATTTGCGTTTCCCTTTTTTCTCCTCTCAGGCAAAAATGCAGAGAAATACTTAATCCACAAGTTTATATGTAAAATGGTTAAAGTGATAAAATGTAAGTCTAGCTATAATAAGATAAGTAAACCACAGAATGAACCGAATGAACTGAGAAATGTTGAAATGTTTTTGCAAACTTCCATCAGACAACACGAACCTTCAGCTGCTGTTTTAACAAGCTTCCTTTGCGCTCATCCTTCTTAAGAATATTATGTATTATGCTGTACTCTTCTTGCCCTTTAGAAAACGTCTGGAGCAGCAGCAGAAAATGCTGGAGGAAGACAGGAAAAGAAGACAATTTGAGGAGCAGAAACAGAAGCTGAGGTTGCTCAGCAGTGTCAAACCCAAGGTGAGCCTCTCTCCACATCTCGTTCTCCTTGTTGTTGTTTTTTCTGGCATGTCCACTGCTCGTTTTTCTGACCCTCTGGACTCTCGATACCCGATTGTGCTGCGCTCAGACGGGGGAGAAGAGCCGTGATGATGCCTTGGAGGCAATCAAAGGCAACCTGGATGGTTTCAGCAGAGACGCAAAGATGCACCCCACTCCATCATCTCAGACCCAGAAGCCAGGTACCTTAGCACTTGGAGTGTTTTCTGCTAATGCTGCAACACAGATTGCGTTACATTTTTGTTGATCATTGTTTTTCTGTTCATCTGCCCACCTGTCAATCATTGTGAATTTTTAGTAGTGTTTTGGAAGACAGTAAATGCCCAAACTCTGTGTTTAGTTTCTTCATTTGTTAGTGTAGATATTCTTTACTTAACTCACCCCTGTGCATTTGAGGAAATTGTGGAGATGCATTTAACAAATACACCGCATCTTGTGCAGTGCTTCCCAACCTTTCTGAGCTATGAAACCTTATCAGTATTAATTTGCTGCTCCATGTTGCCAGTTTGAGATCTGGTTTAAGGCTGCTTTTGAGTATAAGTTTCATTTCTGTAATACTATAACCTGCATCAATCATCTCGAGGCTCCTTATAGATTTATCAGTTTCTCCTGGGTGCAGACGTCTGCTTCAGCTGTTGGAATCTGTACAAATGTTGCAGTTTTGAAAATGAGTAATCAGAACTCCATCTAAACGACATACAGTAAATCTGAATATAAGTTAAGTGTTCTTTAGTTTGCAGATCTACAATTTCTGCTCTTGCACAAAAAGTCATTATCTCACTCTTGCACTGTGCAGCTCCGAAATCATCTTCCATTGTAGTGTGTTTGTCATGTGCTGTGCCATCATCATTATTTCTTCATTTTTGCAGACTCATCACCATCGCACCCGTCTGTAACTGCTCCCTCCCTTCCCCCAGCTATGTCTGAGGATAATGATGAGTTTAGTGACTTTCAGGGCCCCGTCGATACCCCCACGTCGTTCCCTTTGCCCCCCTCCTCATCCTCTTCCTCCTCCACCACCACTCCCTCCAGCTTCGGGTTCTCCTCTCAGGCCCAGCCTTCATCCTTTGCCCCCAACATAGGTTTCTCTGAGGACGATGACGAGTTTAGTGACTTTGTTCAGGGACCTGTAAACACTTTCCCTTCTGCCAACTTCCACCTCTCCTCTCAGTCGCAAGTCCAATCGACTTTTCCACCCTCACAATCCCTCCCTTCTTCTGTGTCCATTCACACTGACACCCAACACTCTGCTGTCAGCACCAGCACCCAGTCTGCATTTCAAGGTAACTCTTCTCTTGCTTCGTTCACACCTCCCCCTCCCATCCCTGTAATTTGCCCTTTTTTCCACCTAGTTTGGAGGAATTTTTTACATTAGTGATTCTTTTATCACTGATGCTGAATGCTTTTACTGGTAACCCTGGATGATGGGTTCGTCTTGGCCTGCATTAATGTGTGAGAGCAAGCATCTAGCTAGACCAGCAGATGACCTCAGTACTCAACACTAAAGGGTAAACAAGGATGCATAATAAATAAGGAATACTGTTGAAAATGACTGTTTCTCAGTAGGTTTTTCCCCATGCAGTAGTTGCATTTCGTTTTGATAGTGAATTTATGATTTGTGCACTGGTAGAGGACTGTCATGTCATTTGTCATTTGCCCTGTAATCTCTGGGATGAGCAGCTGCTCTGTGACAGCTTTCAGTCTCAGACTGTGAATGACAGGACGCAGAGATCATCTTCTGTCCAGAGCAATTCAGCAACCCTCCGTCCAGTGTCATCCTTGATTCTCTGAGACATCTCTGACCTAATTGTTTAGCATCTGGAATAAGCAGATTAGATGGCTGATGGATAGATTGCCTCTGATATTAAGAGACCTGAGGAATTTATCTTGCAGTGTCTTTGTTGAAACGCAGTCAGGTAACATTTCTGTTTAGGGGGCTGTTTACAAATGATCTCATTTGCTTTTTATCTTATTTCCAACAAATAACACTAAATAATATCTGATACTTGGCTTCTTACGCAATTTCTAATGAAAGGTTTGGTTAAAAAGAAGAATATATTGGTACCCCTTGAGAAAGGCTGTACTTCAGGTAATAATGGTTAAAGTGCCTGCTGTTATCAGCTCAACAAAAAGATTTGTCACTGAATTTGTGTTTTTGTATGTGGGATTTTGTGTGGTTTTTGGGTAAATCTCCTTAAAGCTTCTTAAAGAAGCCCCGTGGAGTTCTCTAGAGGAACAAAAATTACATTTCTGTTCAGTCTTAGTCACCAGAAACTGTCCTTTATTCTTCGAAGAAATGATGATTGAATTCCTACTTTCTAAAACATTTGCAAAGACTAATTGAATTCAAATGTTAAATTCAGTATTCAAAATTGTGCAGGCATGTTTTCCCCTGTCTTTGTTGATGTATTGCTGCACATTTTGGCATGTTCCTGCAGCTCGTTATAAGTACAGGAGGGAATCATGTGTGCATGCATGCATTCATCATGCCCATTCTGAGTGTGCATGTGAGAACACATTCCAACAAAGTTGGACCAGATATTAGTTAGTTGATGTTGGATTGCACTGGATTGCAAATTGTTCAGTTCAGTTAATGCCCGTTAAGTAGTTATGTGTCCTACCACCTGCATGATCTACCCAATGGCTCCCATACCTAAAGAACAGTAGTGGTTCAGTAGTGCCAATGCTTTTGAGGTGGACTATTTCCTGCTGTATGCTACATGCGGAAAAGGAAAACTGTGGAAAGTATTCCAAAATTGTCAGCTGTTTATGTTCGAAACAGCTACAGGAAAGAAGCACAATAATACTACTAGATGTCTGAACCATGATTGGCAACCTTTTATAACTGCTACTGATTGCTTCAGTCTTATCTTGCATATCAGATCTCAAACATAAATCTTTAAGTTATAACATAAATCTACTAAAGCATCCTTAATTATATTTGCAAATTGAGACTATAAATAGATACGTGAAGTGTGCATTGTTGCTAGTGTGTGTTAAAGAAGCTTGTTCCTCATCCACCCCTCTAGGCCCATCCCTGGAAGAGAAGCTGTTCTCCTCCTGTGATCTCACAGCTGATAAGACTGCGCAGGTTAGCTTTAAGTCCAAGCAGAGTTTGGCTGAAATGACTCCTAGAGCTAAAGTTTCAACCCAGTTTCAGCCCAGTACTAAAGCGAGGAATTGGGCCGCGGCCACCGAGGACTTGAGCTCTGTCTTCGTCGCAGAAAAGCCACCAGAGGCCCCGGTACCAGCGCCCAAACTCCCCCCATCAGCTGCTGGCTCATCTCCTCAAACCAGTAGTGACAGTGGTGAGAGAAGTACCCGTTCACTGGACTTCATAGCTGCTGCTTCTCTCTTGCTTTGCAGCATTAACAAACAATCAGGGTGGTAGTTCTCTTTCTGTCCTTGAGAAATATTTTCATTCTTTCTAACCCTGACAAAATAATTGTATGCCTCTTCTGGCAGTTTAATCTCCTCTATCTCTTTGGGTCATAATTGATTTATGCTAGATCCTGGACTGGGCATCCTACTGTTGTAGCCTGCGTGCTGTTAAATGAAATCAAGTTGATGTTTTCTTCGCTGTTGAGGTGACGATGCCTTTGAGGTGCCCTTCCTCGTGTCTTTCCATCGTCTCCTAAATCTCTGCTCCTATTTCTGCCTGCTTTATACCTCTGCCTTGTTAGCGGGGCTCTCTTATGTCACTGCTCCCTGCACACAATGTGGAAATGGACTGTGTCTGTCAAGGTCCTTGGGTGATACCTGCTGACTAAATAAGCTGCCGTCTGTTCACTCACTGTGTAACACCCTCTCAGAGAACGACCTCTGGCGCATGCTGACTGCTTTGGTTTAACAGGGATGCGCATGGATTGGCAGGTGCCACTGGGGCCCAACATAATCCAAGGCTGATTGTGCATGCTACTCTGCTACTCCTTTGTGCTGTTATTTGTTTGTCTGTGTCCGTGTCCTCCGCGTCATCAGGGGAAATATTGCGGCTCATCACGGGGACCAGGGGAGATTTGTAATAAGATTCATTTAACTGCTCAAGACTGATGGAAGTATTATGTGCAAAGTGGGTGTCTGGGTAAACACCTGCCTTGCAGACAGAGTGTCAGGGACTCGAAATGAGCCATAGCAGTTTACTGAAATGTCTGGTTGTCTGTTTTCTAGAAAAGAATAATTTAGGTCAATGTCAGCAGTTAAATTATATTTTTAGTTAGTTTTTCTTACAAGGCAATTGCCTCTCTCCTCTCTCCTTGAAGCTGGAAATGACTCACAGACTGATTTATAGATGTCTGATGTGGCAGGGCGTTTGTGATTCAGTGCAGGGGAGCGTTACATCTGCACCGAGCCTTCCAGACATCAGGTGTATGATTTTGTCGAGTTCGATATGAGCAGGGCTCAGCTGCCAAGAGACTTGGCAGATCGTAAGCCTGGACAAGACTTTTGCTTCAACAGCTAATTGTGTGTCTGTGTGTGTGTATATGTGTGCTTGTGCTTCCGACAGCAGGTGTTGGTGTGTACCCACAACAAGAGCACATTCAGACCATGCTGCCCGCCTGGGTTTACAACGACAGCCTCGTCCCAGGTAAACGTTTACTCTCGAAAAGATCCAGTTTAATGTTCAGACGACGATATTCAACATCGCTGTGTGTTTTGCGGAAAGAAATGACACGTTTTCAAACTGCAAAAACGTTTTGTTTTTCTTTTCCCAGAAATGTTCAAGAAGGTTCTTGAAATCACCATGACTCCAGCAGGGATAGACACAGCCAAACTCTACCCGATATTAATGTCATCAGGTCTTCCAAGGGAAGCACTCGGGCAAATCTGGGCTTCAGCCAACCGCACAACACCTGGCATGCTGACCAAGGAGGAGCTTTACACTGTACTTGCACTAATTGGGGTGGCGCAGGTAATCACTGAAGTCAAAACAAATTATCCACTTAGAACAACTTCACTAATCATCTCCCACGGCTTCTGCAGAGCCTCGCCATAAACTCCTCACTGAAATTAGCTGGGCTTAGTTCAAAACGGAGAGAAAGAAGCGGCTCTGTGACTCAGCCCGCGGCCTGTGAAGCGTTATAAGTCCAATATATGGCTGAGTCCCCATCAACCGAGTTTGGCAGGAGGCTTCTTATCACGCTCAGCCCGGGCCTGTCACCACCACCCCTGGGAGGATGCAAATCTTCAGGCAGCTCACGAAACACTGCATGCCTCCGCTTCCATGCGAGGAATAATAAGACACCTTTGGTGATGTAAATCTTCAAGAAGCTTAAAACACAAGCAAAACAACATGCATTCTCTTGTGAGGTGGAAGAAAGTTTGAGTCTGCTGGTGACATCTGTTCAAAAGGATTGTGTTGAATAATTTATATATAAACGTTAGTCCTTGGCCGAGTTCAGTGAATACAGAAGGGCTTTAAATTATATAGGTTTACAATGATCCGTGTGCCCTGATACCTTTCATGATTTAACGCATTAACCCCCCCAAAAATGCAACCAAATATAATTTTGAAACATCTTACAGGAGAGGCTTTGTTTTGTATTTGTCATTGTCAACAGTCCTCATGAAAAGACTCAAACTGACTCTGTTACTCTCACTCACTTCTTCACCTTATCTGTGGCTTTCGACACAAGGCTTTTTTGCAGTCACAGATACATAACTCCATTTTTTAGAAAGCTAAGGTAGATTCCAAAAAAGCTGGGCATCACAGCTTTGACAAACATTGCACACAAAGCGTTTGTTGAAGACTGCTTTGATTATTTTTGCGGCCGCAGGACAAAGATTTCATCATGTTTTAATATGCTTTTGCACAACAGCTGAGCTCAGGGGGACCAGCTTCGCTTGAATATCGTTTGTTGTGTCCTTACTTTCAGAGTGGCCTCCCGGCAATGAACGTGGAAATCCTCGGCCAATTTCCTTCTCCTCCCGTGCCGAACCTGCCGGCCCTGGCTATGGCCATGGCCCCTGTCATGCCTCAGCACCAGCAGCCCATGATGACCCAGCCCCCGGTCTCCATGGCCATGCCCACAGCAGCCCCGCCACCAGTCATGCCTATGACACCGGCAGCACTGGCTCAGCCACCCACAAACACAAATTTCATTGCCAGTTTCCCTCCAGCACAGGTATCACAGGTATGCTCAGTTTCTTATTTTCCTGCTGTCGATCACCTCATTCACTTCACTGACCAACATGATGTTTGCGTAGGGAACCAAAGCCGATGACGATGACTTCCAGGACTTCCAGGAGGCTCCAAAGGCAGGAGGAGACCAAGCTTTCTCTGACTTTCAGGGGGAATCGGGAGGAAGCTTCCCTACTACCATTGTACCACAGCACCAAAACAGGTACAGGCTTGTTGATGAAGACAGTGAGTCTGTCTTTTTTTCCAGGCTTGTATAATTAGGAGCATTTTAAGAGCTTATATGACCCTAATTCTAAGCTACAATAAATAAGATTGGGTATTTCTTATTCTAGCTCTCTCTCTTTTTGCTCTCTTTGCTGTAAATATTTGCAGAGATGAGCATCAAATATTCAGCCCTAGATGATTATTTATAGCTGACTCATCCTGCATAATATTTGTACTTCTCATTGTCTGTCTTACAGTCAGACGCACTGTCTCAATATCTTGTAATAACCTCCTCAGAATAGGAATGAGTTTGGGTCATCTACTAATGAATTCATTTCAGTGGACAGAAGATAAGCTCGTTTCTTTATATTACTTTCTGAGCCCTTCTGGAGCAACCGTGCATTCAGTGAGAGGAAGCTGAAAGGCAATTATCCACTAAAAGACAAAGAGAAAGCAGAATTAAAGTATCTGAAATCTAAGTGGCATAGGCGTTTTATGATTCTCTCCTATTTCGCAGCTGAAAAAATGCAGTCCTGACTGTTTCATCAATGTAACAAGAATTCCCCGCAGACTGAGATTGCTTTCTAATTAAATGAGAGGCTGAACAGCTCATATTGGGCTGCCAGCCTGAACTGGCAGCCATAACTTACTGTCGGATGTCTCACAGAAAAAGCGCTTTGAGGAAACTAATATTCACTGAGTTTAACAATTTCCCTAAGCCCCTGATTTGTCTGTTTTAGCAGATGATCAGGCATAATGGTCATCATATTTCTTGCTTTTGGCCTGTATTAAAGCATCCTTCACTTTCAGGAATAGTTTGGCATTTTGGGATTATGCTGGTTTGTTTTCTGTTGTGTTGAGAAGACTGAAGCCACTCTCTTGGACTGGCTCTTTTATCACTTGACCGAAGTCTGTCAGCAGCAGCTCTTAAGCTCACAAATAAACCAGTCTGTGCAAAAAACTGAGGTGTAAAAACTGAGGTGTAAAAATATGTTTTGGGTTTCAGTGGTTGATCATGCATCTCAGGTTGGACTGTTAACTTCCTGGAGTCTTCAGTGGGTGCAAGACAGCACAAACCCTCTAAATGGAATTAAATATAATGTGGTAATTAACAAGTATCAAAGGGGCTGGAAGGTGTTCACTTTTCATGCTAAACAAAACTAGCTCGCTACTGAATGGCTTGAATATTAAGAGACCTAAATCAATATAGGATTTTTAAGACCAATACCGATATTTGGCAATTTTTACAAACTGGTATATCGCTCTATATTTTTTAATATGGCAGAGCTATTTAAAAGTCACTCTGCCCGTCTCTGCTTGGATCAGCTGCTTGTTCTTTATGGCATTCCAAACGTGCTGCTAACACGCAGTCCAGTACATTTTGTCTGAATTAGTAAAACAAGATATAAATACTTTTGTTGGTGAGCTGGATGTGAGACAGTGGGCGTATATTTTTATTCCTAAGCAGAGCTACCTTTTGCCTGTTCAGTGGCCTTAATGGATGAAAAGACACCAAAAGCTTTTAACAAAAGAAAAAAAAAGAAGCTGTTTCTCTCCAAACTTTGTGAACCCAGTGCAAACGTTCAGTCAGCTCAGGCAGCTTATAGGGATTAAACTTTACCTTTGAACTTCGCCCATCGTGATGTCTGACGATTCGCTTTTGTGTCCCTGCAGCACGCCTGCCTTGCTGACTCCAGTGTCTGGTTCCTCCTCCGCCTCCGTCACATCTTCTGATAAGTACGCCGTGTTCAAGCAGCTGTCTGTGGATCAGCCTGCAGAGCCTACACCCCCTGCCTCAGGTACGTTGGATACCTCATGTAATAGTGTTAGTCCTCTTGGGGGTACATACTGGGACCAAAACATAAAGTCAGTCAGAGAAGGAAAGAATATTATCATCAGGCGTTCACAGCAGCATGGGGAACGACACGTTCCGTTCCTTCCTGTGTAGATAACTAGCAAGGATTCATTAAAAGCAGAAAGTGATAACATCACATTTCCAGGTATTTCATCATGTCGAGCCCTTTTATTACATCTAAAATACGAAATCGATCCCTGAAGGTTAAAGCAGCTTACATAAGGACACGTTCAGTTCACAAACTCAGTGTTTTGGCCCTTGAACGATACAGGGAGAGTAAATTTCTTTCATATTGCTCTTTATAGTTACCAATTCTTCTTTATTTGCTCTGATCCAGATATTGGAGACAAATACAGTGTATTCAGACAACTCGAACAACCTGCGGAGAAGAAATCAGTCGGTAAGAGAGCCAGTTATGCTTTGTTACACACCTCGATCTCTCTCTGTGACAAAAAACAACAACACACGTTCACCTGATGTACATATTAGCACATCCTTGCTTTTTGACCTCTTTGGGCAGTGACGTAGAGAACTCAGAGATGACCTTTATGAACATCACATCATCCCCAGGAAACAAATAGTTTCTTTTGATGTTCTCTAATTAAACTGTGTATTATAACTCAGACAAAGCTGTCAGGTCACCATACTACCACAGAGCCATGTTTACACTGTGTCTTGTATTGCAAGCCTGCAGCGTTGATACCCAGTGTGTTTCCCATCCCTGTTTCATTAGAACAGTTTCCGATGGGGACACCTCTTACAACTCCAGTAAGTCATGCTTTGCAGTGACCTTTCTTTGGCATTGTCAGGCTCCGTCTCCTTAATGAGCCCATTAGTTATCGCTCTTCCATCGTACACCAGCGGTGTGAACAGATTCTCTATTTCAGCATGCATACATTACACCACAGTGGATTAACAACTGCTGAAAACTTGAGAATTCATTCTGACTTTTTTCTGTGTGGTTTTTCTAAAAAGGATGCAAAAGTTTTCCCACTGCTATAAATACCCATCACAGTTATCTGCAGAAAATGGTAATAGTTTGTTCTAGCTTTTTTACTTTTAGCTAACAACTTAATCAGGATTCTGTAGAAGTAATATTGTTTGCTGATAACAAGTCATATCTGTCTTTTTCCAAGCTGTTTTGTCATAAATAGCATTTTCTGTCAGGTTCAGACTCTCTCATCAGAAAACTTTAGACATTTGCATAAAAGTCTGTGATAAACACAGCCACTAAACTCAGGTGTAAACTATCATTGCTTAAAGGATACTTGATGCTATAAAATATAAACCTAAAATACAGAAATGGCACTGGGAACCATTTGTCCTCGTCTACTTCACTGGGAGATATTGTAGACAAAAATGACTTGTTGGATGGTAATTTTTGCTGAATGACTATAATCAACAGTTCCTTGTGTTGTAGTGTCGATATACATGCACTGTTTCTCATTAGTTTGGGGTCATTTGAAAGAAAAGCACATTTGTTTTTAATGTAAGTAAAGTTGATTGAGGATTCATTAAATTATGACTTTAATAGAGTATCTGTGCAGTTGTATGGAGGCGTATTTTCAGTCTGTGTTTAGCATGGCTGCACAATTAATCGAATTTTAATCTTGATCATGGCTTTCTGTGATTTAAATGAACATGTTCAACAAAGACTGGGAATGTGCAAATCAAGCACTTAATAAAACAGCACCGCAAAAGTTTCTTTAGACAACCAAAGGCTTTTTCCCCTCACAATTAGTTGACACAATAAACTTGCATTAGGACTGATTATTGCTTAAAATTTACCTGTGTGCCTTTATAGAAATTATAGAAAGTTACATGATGTAGGAAGTATTACTTTTTTCGCCATTAACACACAACAGTTTAATTATATATTTAATGAAAAGAAGTGTGCATTTCTTTAAAAAAACAATCCTAAACTTTTGAGTGATAGTGTATGGAGAGCTTTTTGTGCAGTGACGTATGATCTTCTTTGCACATTGCAGCCCAAAGTTCACCAGTGGAGCAAAGGAATAACTAATGCACCATTCCTCTCTCTTTTAGGATTGTAAAATAACTGAATGGTAGCTGTTGCAGCTGAGAACTTTTGGCCCCATTATATCTCTCTGTTGTTTTTTACTGATCTTAAATTCTTCTCTTTGGTTTACAGGAGAAGGATTTGCAGATTTCAAGTCTGTCGGCACAGTCGATGATGGCTTCACAGACTTTAAAACAGCCGACAGCGTCTCTCCACTAGACCCTCCAGATCAAGCCAAGCTCTTTCAGCCTTCCTTCCCCTCTGCTTTTCCAAACTCTCAGTCACTACAGCAGCTTCCCCAGCAACAGCCAGCAGTGTCTCTTTCTCAGCCCAAAAATCCTCTCAACATGGCTGACCTGGACCTTTTCTCTTCTATAGCGCCCTCTGTTCCTGCCCCCACTGAGACAAAACCCAGCACATTCCCCTCTGTGTCTGTGCCCCCCTCTCTCGTGCTCCTGCCAGGTGGAGCAAAACCTCCAGGAGGAGGGGCAGATGAGTTTGGTGATTTTGCCCTCTTTGGCTCCTCTTCTGACTCCACTCGAGCTTCAGCCGCAGGAGGAGCTCCCTCAGCACCTCAGGATGACTTTGCAGACTTCATGGCATTTGGCAGCTCTGGTGGAGAGCCTAAAGGCGAGAGCAGCGTGGGTGTTCAAGGGGAAACCTCCACACAGCAGCGGTCTCAGCAGAGCTCTGACAAATACGACGTATTCAAACAACTTTCTCTGGAAGGAGGCCTCGCCTACGATGACACCAAGGAGAGCGGCGCCGGATCCTTCTCGTCACTCAAGAGCGACAACGACGACTTTGCCGACTTTCAGTCCTCGAAGTTCTGCACAGCACTCGGAGCTTCTGAAAAGACTCTGGTGGACAAGGTGGCCGCGTTCAAACAGGCCAAGGAAGACTCTGCATCTGTAAAGTCCCTCGACCTCCCGTCCATCGGCGGGAGCAGCGTGGGAAAGGACGACTCTGAGGACGCGCTGTCAGTGCAGCTGGACATGAAGCTGTCGGACATGGGCGGAGACCTGAAGCACGTGATGTCAGACAGCTCTCTGGATTTGCCGGGTCTCTCTTCCCACCAGCCCCCTGCTACAGGTGAGGAACTTGTGCGTTTGCTCTGGTGAGGCTCCGTGCAGTGACACACAATCTCGCTTTCAAGGCCAGCCAGCCTCTCCTTCTCAGTGACCCCTCCCCCAGACAAGGGGTCAAAGGGCAAATAATGAGGTCCTTGTTGAATTGACCATGCTCAATTGCTGACATGAGTAACATATCAAATTAGATGCATCACAGCTTTCATTCTACATTTCATCGTACATCTCATCATACTCTTTATTTATGACTTATTTATTTAAGTATTTATTTATTTAAATCTTTAGTTTCTTCCTCATTAGTTTTTTTTATCTCCACATTCCTCTTCCCGTATATTGTTATTGTAATGACAGGAAGGTCTCTATTTATTTACAAATGATGAGTGCCTGGTTTTGATGTGCTGGCAGTCATAGTTCACAGACGAGGTCCCCCAGCTGCTGCCTGCACGACTCGGATAAGCCTCCTGTTTGATGTGTCCACACCGCGGCAGGCGGATGTCGCACTTCCTTTCAGTGTACCTAGTGTGTGTGTGTGTGTGTGTGTGTGTGTGTGTGTGTGTGTGCGCGTGTTGTTTTGGGCAATGCTAAGAGACGGAGCAGTTGAATACAGATGAGTACAGGAGGGCGTTTATCCTCTTGTTTATTCAAATCACAGGTTTTCGAACAATAGGCTGCAGCTTACCAAAGGCGTTATCCGTAAGCCATCATTTACCTTTTTAACTGATGTGTGCAAAAAGCACAGCAGATGACTTAATTTTGATTCGCTTGAAATAAAATGTTACCATTAATACGACGTTTTGCATGCAAAAACTGGAGACTATTTTCATATAGAGCAACAGTGATTTGTCACTATTAAAAATATTATAGGTTGATGTGAGGGCTTGAATGTGAGTGCATGCATTTGTCTCTTTATGCCTGTCAGTTATTGTATTACCCTGCAGTATTTTCACATTAGCCATGCAGTATGTTTTGGATCAAATAGACGTCTAATTGTAAGATGTCTACATAATAGCGTGTCTGCTTTTTCCTCCCCTACCTCACATCCATGAAAGTGGAGTTAAAGTTTACCTAAAGCTCGTTGTTGGGTCCTTTTATAAAAAGGGAAATCAATCTAGTGTCTGTTAATAATCAGGTAGTGTCCATGTCCTTTTTTTCCTCCCTCTTCACTGCTCATCATTTATTCATCAGGCATCTCGCCTTCCACATCATGCATCGTGTTTCATGGAAAACATTTCAAACCATTCTCTCGGTGTAACATGAGATGAATTGCATGTGTTCTCAGGTGAAGGCTCTGTAATTCAAACATTTGCCAGCTTTAAGGGAGCTTTCATTTTTATTTGAAAGCTCAGACAAAGCTTGAGAAGTTGTACAATTGACCAAATCTCCACCTGACAACAGTCGTGCAATCAGCTTCCAATATTTCGTCACTTATCAGTTAATCATCATCACACGTATCAACTTATTTCATCCAAGAAACTGATACTTTATCCTTGACTAGAAAAAGATGTAAACATCCCCATTGCCTTATTTCAGTTTCTGTGCAGTGGTCAGATTTTGGTTAAACCCAAACAGGCCCCTCCGCACTGAGAGCAAACAATCCAGTCCATGGAGCTGCAGCGAAACCGCTGATCGGGTAAAGACCTGCCCGCTTTAACATCGATACATTCCTAAGAAGCTTTTACGCTACCGTGACGGCGGTTTCATTTCACCCTTATTTATCAGCTGTTCTCGGAGAGCTCTGGGACTAACCTGTCGTTAACGTGTAGCAGTCCGAGCAGTTTGAGCACCTCACCACGCTTTGCACTGTGTTTTTGGAAATGTATGTAAGCTTAAAGAGACAGTATTTCTTTTCTGAGGTTCCTTTTGAGTCGCAAGAGGAATCAAATTTTCTTTCTCGTAATTTTTTTTTTTTCAAAAAATCCGTTATCTGTGATATCGCAGCATGAATTTTTATCACGTGTGGCTCTACGGTCTGGCTCTTTGAGAGCATAATGAAGTTAGTATTACCCTTCCTGCCTTGCTTTTTGCTGCAGTGTGCCTGCCTTTTCAATTTGTGAAATTGACAAGAACGTAATACAAAATAACCATTTTATGCATAACAGTATTGCAAGTTGTTTTTATCAAGGGAGAAATGTGTACATGCAGATTTAATAGTATTTTTATTACAGGAATATGACCTCTTATTTTGAGACTATAGGAAGACTTCTCGATCTTGTTGTGATTTGCCAACTATGTAAATTAAATGTAGCCGACAGTATTTAGTAGAATCAGAGTATTTTTAGTTCAACGTGGATTCAAACATCAAAGTTTTTAGTAAATAATGATGTGTTATTAATCAAGGGGAATTAGTGCTCATCATCCTGCTTTGACAAACAATCACTGTAGCAAGAGGAGAAAAAAAGGATACTGTCTCTTTAAATCTGTTCCTGCATCTGTGATTGGATGTAATGGAAGCCCTTACTGGGATGCCAGGTGTAAGGATGGCCCTCTTTGTTTTCTGTAACCCTTTGAGGGCTTGAACGATATTGCTTCACATGTTTACATGCAGATTAATGCAGATATCCTGATTTCTTACCCTTATTTATTAAAGACTAAATATGTACAGATGGCAGCCTCCTTGTTGCTCCTAAAGTTTAGCTTCCTCCCTGTCAGTTTGTCCCCTCAGGTCCTCAAAGGGTTAATGCTTCCTGCCTTGTTCTTTGAATAATCTTTCAACCTGGCCTTTTCAAGTGTTCTGTATTCAAATCTTTTTTTTTTTTTTTCAAAAAAACTCAACAAAAAAAATACACCTGTTGATTTACATCCTTATAGTAAAAGAAAGTTTGTCATCTTCCCAGAATTACTGATTCTAGTCTGTGAATGTGCCTTCTCATTCTGCTTCTATATCCTCGGATTATCTTTGTTTTACTTTCTCGCTGTTTGTTTTCTTCCTTTTCTCCTGACTCTGCATGCACTTGTATTCCAGATGACTGAAATTTAATTTTCAAAGTGTTAGTTTGACTAAACCTCTTGTAATGGTAGACCTCTTTCACAGTTCTTTGTGACCTCTCTCTCTCTCTCTCTACTCATGTTGTCGTAATAAATATTACTGTTGGTATTGCTGAAACGCGTACCGTCTTATTTCTCCTTTCCTTTCCTGTGAGGCGTAATGTGGTTCTAATGACACGAGGCTCACACCACTCGATCCTTGTCAATTTCACAAATTGCTTTTTGTGTCTGAGGGTTCTGTCATGCAAAATAGGAAGGCTTCAACAAGGTGGATTTATGTGTTTGCGAGTGTCTGAAGGAGACCTGAATGCTAAAGCGTTGACAAATGTGTGCAAGCTGCGCAGCTGTCAGTCAGTATCAGTCATAAAGAAAGTGATCAAAACACTTGTGAGAAACAGGGCAGACGCAGTGACAGGAAAGATCTTTTATTGATGCTGTTAGAGCGTCTGCCTTGAGACAAAAGCCTTCAGGTTGTATTTAATATAAAGAGATCAACTCTGATTATTGTTAGCCAAGCTGTTTGTCACCAGTGAAAGCAGCGAGTGTTGTCATATGGCCACGAGAAAAAAAAAAGTTGCGTAAACATGACTCACCTCAGGCATAAAAACACCAAGAGATAATTTATTAAAGGGAAGATGTATTACACTTTGTATTAACGCCTTGCATCATAGAGGGTTGATACAAGGCGTTGTCGTCAGTTTCACAAATGTGGGTTATAAAAACAGTTTGTGGGCCCTTTGGATTACCAGGATTTCTGCATTGATTAGTATTGTTTACATGTAAAACAACATCTGATCGACATCAGAGTCACGGCTTCAGACAAACACAGTCTGGTTAAACGCACTCACACAGACATGCACACAGAGCACAGGCTGGAAAAAGTCATCCAATTAAAAGAGGAGGAATTTCAAATCAGTTCTAGAAAACTGTTTAAGTTCATCGTTATTTTTGGGATTACGGGGACACATCTCCTCACTTCACTGTAATCCTACAGTCACACTGAGGAAAACGCTAATTGGAGAGCAGAATGATCATATAATATTCGTATTATCTCCTTGCCTTGGAAATGGTTGCTTCAAAGACAGGGATCAGGTCTACCGCCAGTCACAGTCAGTCGACATCTTCAAAACAGCTTTGGTGCATGAAGATGGCGATAAGATCTGCCATCAGTTTGCCATGAAATCTGTTTGTCATTGTTCTATTGTTCTTCTACATAAACATGAAACTGAGTTTCACATTAACTTTGGAGTCAAACCAGAACCTCACAGATTCGAAGCAGAAATTCCTCTACAAATGTGATTTCAGTGTAAAATGTCAAGCAGTCAGTAACCTTGCTTTTATACGGGAATATAATCAGAATGCAACCAGTTAAGTGCAAAAACACATGAGTCGTGCTCATTGGTGCACACTTACTCTGATTGCTCGCAACTTGTTGTCTGCGCTTATAAATTAGGTTTAGGAGCAGTGATCTGCAAATTTTCATCAGTCTGTCTGAGAGGGGTTGCAGTCAGATTGCCTGCCTCTCACTAGGTGACCAGTTGGTTGAGCCCTGAGTGATAGTTTTGGTTTTACCTGCACAGATTGAGAGATTGTGGCTTCATCCCAGGACACTGGCTGTAAATGGATTTTCATTTCATTTAAGGTGCTCACAAGATTAAAACATGACAAAAAATGCCCTTCCCCAAAATGATAGTCTACATGCTCCTGTAAAAATAAAATGGGAATAGGGGAGTGTTTTCTAAGGGATCATTTCTTTTGATTTAAAGTAGTAGTGCAGATTAAGCCATTGTTCCTAAAGAAATATCTGTCTGTACTTTTTTAAAATCTTGTGAGCACCATGAAAACAAATATTAAAAAGGTTCCCGTATGCTAGAGAGAACTAAATGGAGGTGAGAAAATATGTTCTGAAATGTGGTTTAACTAATTATTAGTATTCTCAAGGGCTCTTTTCTCAAGACCAAACTACATTTAGAAGAAGAGACATCACTTAAAGCATAGATAAATGAGAGTAATAACCCGACAGAAATCTCAGACCCCTGTTGAGGCCTATTAGTCTTCCTCCTATCATGACAGCATCTGTGCTATTCCGAGGAACCACCGGTATGTCTGTGTTGTCATTGCAGAAGGAGACGACATGAAATTTGACCCCTTTGGGACGTCGGCCCTCAGCACCTTGGCCAGCTATGACTGGTCAGACCGTGATGAAAGTCTGCCCGGTGAGGTCAGAAAGCCTCCGGGCTTGGAAGGAGCTGGCCTTCCATCTTTAGTCCCCACTCAGAGGAAGGAACTGACCTTTGGCAGCACTGAAAACATCACAAGCAACTCCATAGCAAACATCGTCACCTCCTTCCCTGCAGAGGACAGTTCATCCGCAGATGACAAGTTTGAAGCCTTTGCTGACTTTGGCTCCGGCGACCAGGGCGGTGTCAATAACGAGGATGACTTTGGAGACTTTGCAAGTACTGTTTCGGAGAAGTCAGACTCGCCTGCTGCCACTGCCGAGGCGGGCTCAGAGGGAAACCAGAGCGAGGCCTCCGATGACTTTGGTGCCTTCCAGGGAGACAAGCCAAAGTTTGGCAGGTCTGACTTCCTCAAAGCCAGCGCTCAGGCCAAGGTCAAGTCCAGCGAGGAGATGATCAAGAACGAGTTGGCAACTTTTGATTTGTCGGTTCAAGGTGAGTTTTCATGTTGTATTTGCTTCAAGTAGGCGGCACATTGTTTTTCAGTTAAAAATAATTGTCTAAATCCAAATGGAATTTGCTTAAATGATAAAAAAAACAGAAAATATTCATTTTTGACAACTTGGAATAATTGAATATAATGAATGAGTTATTGAAAATTGTTGTCAACTAATTAATTTATTAATTATTTGAAGAGCAGTTTTGGCAGAAAAGTATTAATTTCTGCATTGTTGAATTTGTTGACTCAAGCTTCCTCCCACAGTCTAAAGACACACATGTTGGGTTAATAAAAGCTGCTTTAATTATGCTCCCTTATTTGCAAGGGGTTGCTGCAGTGGATTGATCCTCATGTTTGATTTTATCCTGACGTAACCCTCTCAGGGTTTTGTTACTGCTTCCAGTGTTGAACTTGGGATCTTTCACATGTTGAATGTGTTAGTGTGACAGCCAAGAGGTATGTCAGGTTAAGTGGTGATTCTAAATTAGTAGTTGACTTAAGGAAGCGTTGTTAGAATAAATGACTATATGAATGTATGCATAATGTGGACACATGACTCTTCTGGCCAGCTGTAAGTCCTTGGCCCTGCACTCTGCTCAAGCACTCCGCCCCCACAGACAAGGCCCATCAGATGTGTAATAAAGCTGTCAGACATTAGATGGTAGTGTTGAGATGACAGCTCCACTCTCTAATGGCAGCGACTGGTGAGATGGATTAGCAGATGCCCACAAATCCATAAGCAGAAATTAACTGTATCCACTTAGAGGCTGTTCATTTTCGAACCGCTGTTTGCTGCTGTTATTTTTCACAAAATAAATTATTACAGTTTCCTGCACTGTGATCAAAGCCTCATGTAGATTCATTTCCCTGTGCTGAAGTTAATGTGTGTGAAGAAGCAGGGCTCGCTAACTCCCCTTCTTCCTGTGGCTCAGTGACCTGATCACGGTGGGGCTTCTGGTGTAGGCTGAGTGGTTGTGTGGTGATGGTGGGGTTGACGGTGGATTACCTGTGTGTAGATGGCGCATGCACACATGCGCTAACAGCTAACCCCACTGGAATAGTCTGGGCTTCACTTGTGTTTGTGCTCGTGTTTGTTGTGGTACCTTGCCAGGGTTTTTGTCCTTCTATGAATTATTCATACCTGCATATTTGTGCCTCTGTTTTGTACCTAATTATTGTTTGTCACAAATTAAGTATTTACTCATGCTGTCCCTGTCTGGGAGGAATTAACCACAAACAGAATGGAAGTAGAATGGTTGGAAACAAACAGGTGCACAGCCCAAAATGAGTTGCATCACAACGTGTCGCTGAATTGATATTTCTCTCATTTCTCTTCTTCCCTGCCCCGTCTTTGTTGAAGGTTCCCACAAGCGCAGTCACAGTTTGGGTGAGAAGGAAATCAGGCGTTCACCCCCATCTCCGGCACCAGAGCAGCCCTTCAGAGACCGATCCAACACCCTGAACGAGAAGCCCGCACTGCCCGTCATCAGAGACAAGTACAAGGACCTGACTGGAGAGGTGGAGGTGAGGAGGGAACCCGAATATCAGTAGATTTCAGTGCAATACCGAGGACTGTTAAAGCTTCAAAATAAATGCCCCTTTTTGTTCTCTTCTGTTTTCCCTTTGTGTTCATTTGAGATAATTTTGTGCTGTGCTGTTGCAGGAGAGCGAGCGCTACGCCTATGAGTGGCAGAGGTGCCTGGAAAGCGCTCTGGAGGTTTGTGTTTGTTTGTGTCCTGTATCTGACCTCATACCTGGGAGAGACTTAATCGTGAGAGCGACAGCAAATGTTCTAGAGTAATTAAGATAACCAAAATACACTGAAATGTTTTTTTCAGCCAGGATTTTACTTGTCACATATGCCTTGGGATTTTTTATTTTCTTGAAACCTGCAAATATAACTTCAGGACTTTTGTGTTTTTAAAGCTCATCAAAAATTGAGGATGTTGCATGACTTGAATAAAATGTCTGCTGAAATATTTATTTTTGGTTTTAATGTGTTTGACATTTCAATCCTGGGTAAAGGCCATAATTGTGTAACACTTTACTATTGGATGCTCATTATGAGTTTTATAATCAAGACCAGTGTGTATGTAATGACGTCAGCCTCTGTCCTTCCACGTTAAGGTCATCACCAAAGCCAACAACACCCTGAACGGGATCAGCAGCTCTTCTGTCTGCACCGAGGTCATCCAGTCTGCTCAGGGCATGGAGTACCTGCTTGGTGAGGAGCTGCAGTAATGCACACACAGACACAGCTACTACTACCACTACTATAAACACACCGGGGGCCTCATTTATCAAACCATACAGGGAAAGTGCTCTAAATCTGTGTGCAACAACCAGCACTTTGCACAATAAAATCTCCATTCATCATCCACACACCACAGAGCAACCCTATATATTGTAAACCACTTTCCTTTCAAATGCCTTTAAATAGGTCTCATTGCCACCAACATGAGAGTTGGAGGTCCCGATCAATGAAGTAGCACTAAATAGAACTGTTTATTTAGCATGTTTTTCTGGAAGAGTGTGGACACTGTCAAAAAAAGAAAAAAATCAATGCTGCAGCTGTTCAGGTCAAAGAAATGTAAAGAAAGTAGATGTAAAAAATAGTGTTGATGACCACAGAATAAAAAAAAAAATACTGCCACAGGAGTAAGACAGTCCACCTCATCAGTATCGCCTGTGGATGGAAAAATTGCTTCAATAATTGGTGAGGTGTCTCTGGCAGAAATCATCCCTGAAGGTGATGCTTGACACGGTCGGTGAGCCTCCACAAAGCACAGAGGGGGCAGGGCCATCATGAGTAACCACTTTATTTTATGGTGTGGTGATTGTTTTGGAGTTTTATGGCCATGAGTCTCACACATAGAACTGAAAACACAAGCAATTTTATACCCTCCCCTGCAGCTGAGGACACTAGAAAAAATCTGAACCAAGATGACTTGTGAGTTCATTCGGATTGCCTCTATAGAACAAGGGCGAGGTAATGGCAAGACAATGCAAATAACATATACTGATCACTCCTCACTCTTTGTACAGAAAGGTCCCTGCAGTCCCTAAAAATGTGTACTTTCATGCTAAAATTTATCTATGAGTCAAGCTCAGCCCTTGAATGTTTGATGATATTGATAAATAACACTATGACCTGGAAACATTTGCACATAGAGAGTTAATACTTCCACATACAGTTAAAAAGAAATGAGGTCTTGTGAGCCTCAGAGGCAACAAGAGCCTGTTAAAGAAGCCGGTGTGTGGCCTAACACCCTGTGAAGGACAGAAAGGACAAGATTAAGATGAGCTCTGGTGTGATGGCTTATCTCTGCCCCGTCTGACAAGGTCCTGCTGCTTTACTGTTTCTCTGCTTTTAATGAGCCGAGTGGCTAACACGTCACGGCTAGGTGCTCAACACCGAGTAAGAAAGTGTGTTTCTGTGACATGTGTGCGTGTGTGTTCTCCCTCTCAGGCGTGGTGGAAGTGTATCGCGTCTCTCGGCGTGTGGAGCTGGGCATCAAGGCCACGGCGGTGTGCTCTGAGAAGCTGCAGCAGCAGCTGAAGGACATCAGCCGTGTGTGGAACAACCTCATAGGCTTCATGTCACTGGCTAAGCTCGCTGTAAGATGCTCCGACGTTTGTACGCACTCACCAGAGCGCAGGACAGATAGATACAAACAGATTCATACACTTGGTTGCTTTCTTTTTCTAGTGGAAGTACACACTGATAACAGAGCATTGAAGGTCAGTTAACAATGCAAGTCCTGCCAATAACATGATTAAGTGTTAGTGAATCCAGTATTGTCGGTCCATTAGGATAAAATCAATGATTCATTGATTTGAAAGCAATGCAGATGGAGTATTTTGGTAGGCCGGTGTTTGGATCAGTGGGGATGACGAAGACTGTAAAGATTTATTTACCCAGCTGTCTCCAAGTATCTGTAAAACGGGACACAAGAGGAGGACTGTTCTCATCCGCAGAGCCAGCAGACGAGGAATACTGTTTGTAGAAGATAAAAATGATTTAGCATCTTGAGAAAGGAGGCAGAAACAAAATGCAACAAATGTTTAATTAAAGCAGGGATGTAGATTTCTTTCCTTATAAAGGAGAAAGATGTAAACTTGGGAATTGTTTGTTTTTACTCTGAGTAGCCAATGTCGTGCCAAGTATTTATTAAAAAAAAAAGTTGATGATGCTCGGAGATGTTTACTGTAAGCCGACTTGTTCTCTCTGCTGTTATTATAAGAATAGAAATGACTACATTTTGCCCTGCGGCAGGAAGTAAAACGTCTGTGTGTTTTTGTGTGTCTAGCCTGATGAAAGCTCCCTGGATTTCTCCTCCTGTATTCTGCGGCCGGGTATCAAGAATGCAAAGGACTTGGCTTGTGGGGTTTGTCTGCTCAACGTCGACGCTCGCAGCAAGGTTTGTGTGCACGCACACTCACACAGAGTAACTGTTACTGGGTACTGTTTTTTGTTTTGTTTTGTGTTTTACACACATGATGTTGTGCTCATCCCCAGCAGATAACAACTGACATTTCTTTGACTTTGAAACATTTTTCCAGAACAAAGAAGAAAGCACTATTGGACGTCTGTTTAAACGAGTATGAGACAGTCAACTGTCATCCGAATCTCATTCCACTCTTTCCTGTTGGGGTCCTTGGGGGGCCTATCCTCCTCTTACTGACGAGCCCTGCGGGGGGCCAAAGTGACAGGATTCCCTCCTCTCCACTGCTCTTCTATCAGAGCTGTTTTCTGCCTAGACATGCACGTCATCATAAAAAAAAAAACCCACAAAGTATCATCCCAAATCTAAACCCCAACCCCTCACATTACTTTGCCTGTCAAGCTTTGTCTTCTTGCAGCATATATGATGCAAGTAATAATCATTTAACACAAGTTCGTAGGGAAGATCAAATTCTTTTCACCTGTCACATTGCAGATTTTTTTGCATGTAGTCGTCTAGTTAGCTAACTGTCACCATAAATCTGAGCAGAATCCAGCTGATGTTTATGAATTTTATGTTTCCAACTCAGTTGTTTGATAGCTTTCTGTAGATCAAAAAACTTTTAAAGAGCCCTGCGTAATGTGACAAAAGATTAATGAGCATAACAGAATAGTTCTTGAATTATAATTTCCTCCTAGTTAGTCGTAGTGTGATTGGGATAAATGAAAGAGATGCAACAGCTTCATATCTTTTATTATTGCAAATAGATCAAAATTATCCCCAGAGCTGCCAACCTGCAAACCAGACGGCTCAAACTCAGTTGTACAGCCCAGTTTGATCTCAATTCAATTTTATATAGACGTCTCAAGCTTTGTATTGTAAGCTAAAGACCCTACCATCAGACAGTCACACACTCGGTGACTGTGGGGAGGAAGAACTCCCATTTAATAGAAGGGAGACCTCCAGCAGAACCAGACTCAGAAAGTGTCAGTCATGTGGTGCAACTGGGGTGGGGTTGAAAGGAGAAAATAAGGATAGAGACGGAACCAAATATAAACTACAAGAGAGAGTAGACAGATTTATTTATATGTGTAGCAGCATATATACACATCAGTAATGCAAAGAGGAATAGAGAAGAAGTGCTGAGTGCATCATGGGAAGTCCCCCAGAGGCTTAAATAGAAGGATAAGCAGGGAACCACCACCTCTTTTTTTCTCTTCTCTGTTACCCCACCCCCCAGTAGATTGCTGCCTCTTGCTGAGCATGTTTCTGCTAGAGGGTTCATCCCATTAAAAAGGGGCTTTTCCTTCCCACTGTCGCCATGTGCTTGCTGACTGGGCATTGTCTATTTGTTGGGATTTTTCTCTCTATTACTGTAGGGTCTTAACCTTAAAATATAAAGTGCATTGAGGTGACAATTTTTGTGAATAAAGCAGAATTTTACTAAAACTGAGGTTTATAGTCACCTGATAGGGTTAAGCCAGTGGTGTTAAACATAAGGAGTCTTTGCAGGGCCTCGCAAAGACTGAAAGGTTTTCATAGGTTTTACAACTTTGTCTCCCAATAAAGACCTCCCCCATAGCCATCCACACTACTAATTAGGCAATAGATAAACAATTAAATTAAATATAATTAAATTTTTTATATGATGGTGATTCTATGAAAAGGATATGCTGGATGGATGGATACAATTTTCATGGTGATTCTATAAATATGCTCTGCACCTTTACAATCACCACATTGAAACTGAAATTAAGCTATTCCTTCAAAACAGCTATCAAGTATATGTAGGTGTTGGATATATAGTTGCAGTATGAAGAGACTTGCTTCTATTTCTGATAGAGCTTTCCTTTAATGTTACTCCAGAAACAATACAAATAGTCCTGAAAGTAATGCTGCAAAGTCAGTGTTTCGACAGTTTTTCCTTTGTACACTCTCCAGACACTCTAAATGCCAGGTGTCACTCCTATTAGTGCCCCACGATGTGAACAAAGTCAGAGCTTGACAGGCTCTGATCAGACAGTCACTGTAGGGGAGACGGTGGGCAGACAGTCACTTTAGGTCATCTCCCAGCTTTTATGGTGAAGTATGAAGTTAGAAGTGTCCACGGATAACAATGTGCGCTCTTGAAGTAAATGACAAAGAGGGAAGATGTCACTTTGGCACCTCGGGGTGGGTTTTTTCACTCTGTGATTGCTTCCTCAAGGTCACGAAGGTTGTTACTTTGTCTTGGAAGGGTTTCATTTTCTATTCTGCCACCTTCATCTCGAGGTAGCCGCACACTTTGCCACTTTGAGCTAACAACCGTCGGTGTTTCTAATAACTGTTCAGAGAGCGGGGCAGGATGGCGGTACCTCTTGCCTAGGGTGGAGGTGATTTTCATCGACGTGGGCCATTAAGGGTATTCTCGGACCCTGCGGTTTAGAGGGCAGGATGGTGGCGTTGATTGTTTCTTGCGATCCGTCTGCTGCTCTGCCAGAGCCAGATGGATAGTCCAGGCGAGATAAGGCTGACTGAGAGGCATCTAGGCTGCGAGCAGATGTGGCTTACACATTAGTCATAAGCAGGGAGAACGGCGGATAATAGACCTGCACACACAAACGCACTCTCTCTCACCTCTCGCTCTTCTGTGCGCAGAGGCAGTCTGAAATTAATGCAGTTTTATTTTGTCTCTGTGCCACAAGCATGAGATTAATAACCCATCTTTTAATTACATTTTTGGCACAAACCACCCTGGTAAGACTGCATAAAAGCCGAGCGGAGAATAGCATCCCCTCCGAGTATAATGAAGTGAAAGAACAGCTTTGGCTACGGCAGACGGCACCGATTGTTGCTTTGTCCCTCAGTGAAGAGGTGCAGATTTGTTTTTCGACCAAAGGTGCAGGCGGGTGGAGACGTTGATGTGGCATCAAAGAAATGCAAAAAATGCTCGACAGCCGATGTGCTCAGTGGCTCCTGTTCAATTCATGTTTTGAATTCTGATATTATTCTTGATTCAAACAGAGCCAAACATTCGCTTTCAGCCAGACTCACCGTGTTTCTGTTTGGCTAATATTCTCTGGGTTGTTGCACCTTTTTTTTTTTTTTTTTTTGGTTTAAATCATTCTGCATGTTATCTTTGGGTTAAGGGGCTTGGATGGGCGACTGCAAACAGCTTCATCTCTCCTCAGTTTGTCACTCAGAAGCAGCAGCAGTTTCACCCTAAGTGATACTTTTTGGCTAATGATGCTCCAGCTCCTCCACTAAACGATAAATGCTAATTTAGGCAATTACAAGGAGAAGGACTGGAAAGGAGTTTAAGCTGAATAATTTAGCATTTTTGGCTATTTATTTTAATGCAGCTTTTTCAAGTGCCTCAAGCATTTGGATTATCAAATTGAATGTGTGTAGTTTTGACAGCAGCACACGGGAGTTTGGACCACAGCTTTGTTCTTAGGCTGCCCATCTCTTTCACAGCATGTTTCCATCTGGTCGAGGTTAGCGGGGCTCCTGCACAGACAAAGAAAGTCAGGGAAATTACTTACTGTGCAATACCGACATTAAAGAATTTGGGAATTGAAAGAGCGCTCTTTGAAAATGTTAAAAGCACAAATTTGACCAATCTGAAGCTGAGAGTAACTGAGAAGTTGAGATGTTTGTCTTGGTCATTCAGCAGTCGTCCCTGCAGCGGGAAAAAAAAAGTGGAACTAGTCTGGCTCCAAAAACGCTGTGGTTTATTTTTACAAAGCCTCATCAGCCAGGCTTGGACATTCGACAGCAACTTCCTGTGTGGAAGTGACATAAATTAGCGAAAATCATGTCCCCATCCCAACTTTATTTAAACGTGTTGGTGGTAGCAAATTTAGACTGAGCAGATATTTAAATAAATATATGTTAATTCTTATTTTTGTTATATTGTTTTGTTTAATTTCATCTAATGTAAATTTAATTTCAAATTATTATGTTGTTTACGTTTTACTGAACTTTTTTTTTTTTTTAAATAGGGTTGTGCTTAAAGTAACATTAACCTTTAGCATTAACCTTTGGTGAAATAAAAAGTAGCGCTTTTTTTTTAATCTCACAGTAAAGAAAACTATCAGTGAGGGCAGGTTTCTGTTTGTGCTGGCTTGTAAATCTCTGAGTCATTGATGGGTTTTTTCACCATGTAACACATGCATCCACATGTTTTTGATCAGTAACCCAAATCCCAAATATATTCAGTTTATTATTGTAGAAGAAAACCACCAAACAGAGCTGAAGCTGTAGCTTTTAGTCAACTAATATAAAGCTGCTGCGATAGTTTCAGGTGATCGGCTGATTGTTTCAGCTCTAACCCATCATGCTATTGTACCAGCAACATGGCAAAAGATGAAAAGATGGTTTTCATCTCGGTTTTCTCCCAACATCTCAGCTTCTTTTTGAGCAGGGGACGTCTGATTAAACCAAACCTTTATTTTCAGTTTCCAACCTTTATTTTAATGCCAGTTGATAACTGTCATTTTAAACACAGACTCTGGTTCATGTGAGGTAGCTTTTCTCCTTCTGTCTACAACCCAGATTTGTCTACAGGACTGGATTAACTGTGACAAACCGCGCTGATTTGTTTCAGTGAGCATACTGGCCAAAATCTTCAGTCAATATTTTCAATCGATCAAGGCAAAATCTCTTGAATTCTGAGTTGGAAAAATGTGTAGGAGCCCCGAGGGTAAAAACTTTCATGTTTTCACCCACAAACATGCTGTGAAAAGTGGTGAAACGGCTGCTCGCTGCTTATTCTGTGCACACTTTGCTCTGGGCGCTGCATGAATATGCTTCACCTCTCTGACTGCTCTTGTGCTTACAGGCATTGACTAAAGACAGGGAGAGGAGCTTAAGGGTAATTATGCCTTGTTTTTTTTGAACTTCTAATAAAATAGTTTGCATTTAAGCTTGATTTTCATATCCGAACAGATAGAGGAACCAGGACCTTTACATGCAGCTGAAAGGTCAGATGAATTAGTAGAGTCTCTGTTTTATCTGACAAGTCCAGCTTGAAAGCATAAAAACCCCACACTGTAGTGTCACAGCAGGCTTTTATTAACCTTTGTTTAACCAGGCATTAAAAACAAATGATTTTCCAGGGCAGCCTGTGTAAAAGGCTCTGTTTAGTTAAAACAGGTGGATATTGGCCTCCCTTCACTGACACACAGGTGAACTCTGGAGCAGGAAAGGCACTGCAGTGAAAGCAGGGGTGTGTTTTGGTTTGACCACCCTTTCATTTTGCATCCTCTCCCTCCCAACATTTCCCAGCTTTGGCACTCCTCTAAGTGCAGGTTTGTGGAAGCAAGTAGGCCAGGGCACAAAGGGGGCTCTGAAAGGAAATCGCTCCTCCAGTGAAATGTGAGCGTGTGAAGGAAAAAGTGAAAAGTGGAAATGTGTCATACGGCTCGTCTGAGAAAGCCCTTCATCGGGCGGAGCATCTGTGCCGCAGACTGCATTCAGGCAGGTGGAGATGTATTTGACTTAATGGTGTGTTGTGGTGGTGTATTTCTGCATGCGTCTCCCCTCTGCTTCTGTGTGGGAGGCTGTGATTCACTGCACATGACTCATTCCTCTCTCCGGCTTCAGCTCCATTATTTCACCGGGGATGCAAACTCCTAAACTGCACATCACACACATTAGCATCTCTTGATTGCGCCCACCGTGCCGCAGCTGGGCCCAGTGAAATCGCAAACTTGCATCAGAGCCCTCATGTATTAGTGTGTGTGTGTGTGTGTGTGTGTGTGTGTGTGTGAGAGAGAGGTTTCAGGGGGTTCGGGTCAGTTCAACACATTTCATTTTCTAAACAGCTCCAGTTCAGGCAATGTTTTTCAGAATCAAATCGCATTGTGACGCAGCAGGCTTTGCGGTGGGGGATTGTTATCCTTTTTGTCTCAACAAAATAAATGAGGTGATCCATATTTGTTGATACAAGTACAGACAGTGATGGAATTACAGTCTTAGCACGATGCATTTTATCAGATTTCTTTTTTTTTCTCCTTTCAGTTCATTTTATGTCAAATCTTTGGGGAATCATTTTGCTTTATTTTTGCCCCATTTAGCAGTCATTTGTGGTATGTTTGGATCCTCTGATCAGGTTGTCAGCAGGTTTAAACATGACATTGCTCTCATGCTTATAGCTTCCTCTCATTTTTTAGGGAATTTTTCTGTTTTGCCCCCCTCCCTCCCTCTATTTAATATAAAAACTGCAGACATGGCTTCATCTGATTAGACATGCAGCTTCAAACATATCTAATCTTCTCCTGTGTTTTGATTGAGCTAAATCAGCATGCATGAAGATATCTATGGCTGTTTTGATGGCTCTCATGCATACCTCCAGATTTAAAAAAAGAACATCATCTGATGCCCAGCTGTAAACACGTTACTTTGACACACAATTTCCATCTTGGATGCATATTTTGTGTATAAAGAGAGGACTACACAGCACCTCTCATCTTAGGTCTCTCTAAATGTCAGCCGGTGCACATTTATTTGTTCCAGCACATTTAGAGAAATACCAGGGGCGCCGTTGTCCTTCTTGTGTTTTTATATATATAACAGTGTAAAAGTGTCACAGCATGCAGCATCCCTTGATTTCAACCACAGTTGCATTTTTTGAATATGCAGAAAATCTTTAGATTTAGTTTGACTCCTTATAAACAGTCAGATTTAGTTATGATCAGTGAGATGTTCACAGCATGTGGCTCTCACAGCATTTCTGTAGATAGAACATTTGTACCAGTTGGAGTATTATTCATACACTGTCTATTTTTTTTCTTCTTTTCCTATACTCGCATATAATTTTATGCAGGCCATTTTTAACGACTTGAGTTTTTCCCCAGTAGGCGTTGCCCATGTGTATTGAAATGCTTTGCTTGCCAGAGGCAGATTTTCATCCTGCGTAACTTGGCTGGAATTTACTGCAGGGTCACCTACATTGAAGCTGCGCTGTGCACCACCATGCTGCTCTCAGAGAATAACTGATTCATGCTCTGAATAAGCGTGCTGCACGTACTTTTATAAATACCATCAATACAGCTGAGTGGTAATGGCATGTGTCATATTTCCCAGTTAATTAAGAGGCTTTTATGGTTGGACTGGTGTAAGCTCCCTGCAGCCTTCCCAAAAAAGTAGATTTTAAAAGCTGCTTTCAGATGCTCGCTTACTCACAGGGGCAGATTTTTTCCCCCCCTTAAATATTTGAATTTCAATCTCTACAAAAGTAGGCATAGAAATAACTGCATTGTTGGGTTCTCCATCTGAGGATCACAGCCTTCAGTTGTAGATCTGACATGGAATCCATAGCGTGTCTTTTGTCCTCTCCCCCTCTTACCCCCAACCTCAGAAGACTGTCCCTCCCTCAGCCTGGTTCTCCCAGAGGTTTCTTCCTGTTAAAGGGAGTTTTGCTTTCCACTGTCACCAAGGTCTTGCTCATAGGGGGTCATCTGATTGTTGCCATTTTTCTCTATTATTTTAGGGTCTTTACTTTACAATGTAAAGCACCTTGAAGCAACTGTTGCTGTGATTTGGAGCTATATAAATAAAACTGAATTGAATTCAAGTTAATTGAATGTTGCTGCAGGCTGCTTTGTGCTCGTCAAAATAAACTAGCCTTTTTTCCCTTTCAGCAGCATTAAAATGAAGTCCGGGTAAAGCAGGTGTGCACACACAGGTTTATATTATTATAATATTTCACCCTTTCACTCAAACAGGCGTTCAACTCAGAGACAGACAACTTCAAGCTGATGTACGGGGGTCATCAGTACCACGCCAGCTGTGCCAACTTCTGGATTAACTGTGTGGAGCCCAAACCCCCGGGCCTCATCCTGCCTGACCTGCTCTGAGCTGCCATGGTAACACGGCAAGAGCTAATTACCACCAGATAGGTGGAGCGGCTGCTCGCCTCACACCAAGAGCAAGAGGAGGACGTCTACAGTCACTGGATTCCTCTAGATTTTTTTTAAATCCTAAAATCTCACCCAGACTGTGTTCATTTGCAGATCTTTTCCCTGAATAGTCATTGGTCGGTTCATATGGTTACTCTTTTCCTTCAACCATACAGGTCAGCAGTTGAGGTCATATTTAAATCTGTTTTTAATGCTGCTTTTGACAAATTATTTCTGCTGACTATTCGTGCAGAAATGCAACAATATTAATAAATATAACTAATCAGTGAATCCTATTTAAATTATTAGCTGTGCAATATCCTTATAACACTGGCAGAGGAGGTTTTTGCTTCTGTTCGAATATTTTGTTTTGTTTGCAGTGAATCAGACTTACAGAATCATAAGTCTACCATTGAATTACTTGAATTGTATTTCTGTCTCGGGTCTGTTGGATGAAACTCTGTGGCTGTTATGGTTCTAATGTCTTTTTGAAAATCTTTAACATTCAAACCATTGCTGCTCTGCCGGAAGGCAGGCGCCTCTCTTTTTCTGCATTATGTTTCACTGCTTTGAATGTCTTTTGCACTGTTTGTGAGGAAACTTTAACACCTCTTTGGGTATTTAAATTGTATTTTGTAGGTGTTGGGGATTTGAAGGGAATCTGTTGTGACTTTCTGTGTTGTTGTTGTTGTTGTTGTGTGCAGAGCTGAAAGTCTGGAAGTATTTACTAATGCTGAATTTGAACAGCAGCAGCATTTTCTGTATATTACAGTGTCATGCTGCAGCTTTGTATTAATCACCCAGCTGTAATGTGAATGTTATGTAAATAAATGACGTGCAAACTGGTTAAAGTGTCGCAGAGTTAATGTCATTATCAGGTTTACAGGTCATGCAGACCAAGTTCACCTGAAGGACATGCTTGTGTGCACTGTGGCGTTTCACACAAGAAACTGGAGGGCATGTGTACATCCAGTCTGAGCCTAATGTTCAGCAATTAATGAAACCACTTATTTAGCAGAGGAGCCGTACATACTGGTGGATGAAGAAACCTGGACCGAGTACACATCAGTTCATCATAATTTTTCATAAAATAACCAGCTTCTTCTGAGGAAAGCAAATACTTCTGAAAACTACACGTGTAGTTCTAAGTAACTCATTACTTTGGTAAATATAATTAATGATAATGTTACTACTCATTACATTTTTTTTAAATCACCGTTGGTGCTTTGCAACATAATAGCCTGAAGTCAACATCCTGCATATAAAATCCCTTTTAGAATAAAAACAAAATGCAAAAAGTATTTTATGCAAGCTCCTAGAAATTTGAAAAAAAAAAAATCAAATCCTTTGTATTTTAAGACACTCCCACCAGACAGGCACTAAATAAGCCCTGTTTTATATATTCTCTTACTATAGCTACTGCATGCACGTGCAGTGCACTGTTTAGCCTGTTTTAGCCCATTGCCAGGTGTGTATAATTCAGCAGTAGTCGATATAAACTTAAAATTAAACTCCTAAGATTCTTTTTTTACGCATCATGTCTGCATAAAAATGGGTAACTTTAGGTTGTTGCTACATGGTTGGTAGGCAACGCGATGATGTCATAATCACTGACATAAATAGGAACCCTCAGGGGCCTGAAAACAACATACACAGAGATTTTGATTATTTGATTATTATAGTAAAGATACACCAAATCAAAACCTAAAAGTGTCTTATCACATCAATTATGAAGTCTTGGAGTTACCTAGCAGCTTCCTAATAACTGGCTAAAATGACCCATATTTAGTGTTTATGACCCTTCAACACCTTATCAATACGTTGTAGGATTTTAATCTCACAACAGAACTAATTTATATCCACAAAAACCATCACGATGCCCGGCAACCACCAGACAACGGACTACATAACCTTTATATGGTAGAGCAGAACCTGATAATTAATCACCAAAAGCACAAACAGGCCAAACAAGACTGCAACATGGGCATGTAAAAAAAAACAAACAAATAAATAAATGGATAAAATAAGAATTCAAACCCGTCTCTACCAGGAGAATATCATTTTTTAGCCCATCCAACCAGATCTTAAGCACCAGCTACAAAGACGTCATTACTTTTTATACCAGTGTAAAATAAATAAATCATGATTTGCAAGGCCTCCCGTCACAGGCTTGAAGCCTGAAAATAAGACTTAGAAGATTCCTGCTAGAGTCCTAAGTTCCCTCTCAGACAACATGAATTACAATATGCTGAAAGGTTATGGATTTTTTCTTGTCTAATGAAGCCAAAAACACGGTGCCTACTCCAGATTTAATAATGTATCACCACAACGCCGACAGCAGTGTTGGTAAAAACCGACACAAAGGACCCTAAACAGAAAAGAATGACAGAGAAAGCAAGGCTCCAAAAATGATCTGCCTGGAAGAATCCAGGTTGTCCTGGCAGTACACCGAGCCTTTACACCCTCAAACTTATGCACTGCTGTACCCTCACCACCGCTAAACACACAGTCAACAATGTTTCATCGCTTTTCTGGATTCATTCATCCAGTGTGTTCAAGTCTGAACACAGCACAGCCTTAAAATGACTCATTTAATTCACGTGGCTTTCTGCTCTTATTCCGCTGCTTTTCCTGTGATGCTTCCTCTTCCGAATGCATGAATGTTTCTGCACATTTCCCTCTGTCATTTTACCCAATAATGTACTTTCTCTCAGGCCAGAGAGGCCTCATTTCCATCACTTTGCGACAAAATGGAATAAATTCTCTACCAACAAGCCTGCAGGGCCATCGCTGGCGGTTGAGCTCAGCCAATCAAATGAGATGTCTGAGGGAAGGTGGGGGTGAAACCAGTCTTATTATTATTCCCCCGCTCTTCAGGTGTGTTCTCCAACATCCATTTTTATCTCTCGCCATTCCCTAATTTATTTCCTGCAGAAAATGAATTCCTCTCCTCTCACCGTGAACACCAGGATTACTAAAATTACAAACACTGAAATCAATTACCGAGCGAGGCCGCGTAAATCAAAATGCAGCCTCGTCTCTCTCTTTGCTGCGCCCATCTTCACGCCTATTGTCTGCGATGGCGTGCTGAAACGATCAGTCTGGCAGAGACAAGAGATTGAACTGACACGGTGCTGTACTGAGTGCTGCTCTTTGGTGTTTCGTGGCCATGCCCATCATATTATTGATTAAAAACAGCTGCTTCTGTAAGTTCATCTTCACCCTCGTGGAAAGAGACGCTTCCTGCTTTTCATTTTGACAACATTTCCAATTATTTATGTTTGAGAAGCTAAAGCAGCTGTTTCAGTGTTTACGGGATTTAATCACAGTGACAGCAGAGGAAGAGCTTAAATGTATTAGCAGCATTCGGGATGATTAACTGAACGCTAATCCTGCGTTTTTGCGGGGTGGTGGTGATGTTTGAGCAAAGTGTTTCCTTTTAATCAAGCAAAAATGTATTCAAAGTAGTCATAAATTTTAAAATATCAATAAAATGACTTGAGCCATTCATCAAGCAAAACGTACAAACCGTCAAAGGTTAATATTTTTTAAATCGGAATACTATTCCTGATAAATTAGAACTGGAAGATGAGTCATTATATTGATTTTTTATCGTTTTTCTGAAATGTTGCAAAGTGATAAATTGGTTAATTACTCATCTACAGTAGAAATATTAGGACTGGATTAATTATTGAAGACACAACTGTGAAATTACCAAAGTTAAATCAATAACATGCCTTGTCAAAAAAACACAAAAAACAAATCAACATCTAGATTATACTAAATAAAACACAAATACAGTAAACAAATACTTTTTTGTGTTAACTGACCTATGACCTATTCAAGCATAAGAAAAGGCAACAAACACACAACAGAAAACGCTTAAATTGTGTCTCTAGGCACTTTGTTACTAGCAGCCTTCCACAAAACCAGATCTTTATTCCCTTCTTTTAACATTAGTCTACAAAAAATACCCACAACAACATAGTGTGACAAGCAAAATAAAAAGTAAAATACTATTTTTATCATCGGCGTAACTTTGTGCTGAACATTGGGGGGGTCAAGATCTCTGTCTAAATAAATAAATCTATTTATAAATCTATAATTTTGCTGGTAATACCTGAAACGAGTAAAGAAAATCAACAGCCTATTTATGCAACATAATTCATAATTTTATTGGAGAGGTTATATTGGTTGGGTCTGATAACTGGGGGGGGGGTCATAACCCCCCTAACCCCCCTGGAAATTACGCCCCTGATTTTTATGGGAACAAGTTGAACAAAGAGGTACAATATTGAGTGTCTACAGCCATTTGTAAAACACGGTGGAGGCTCTGTCATGATTTGGAGCTGCATTTAAGCCACCATCTAACTGGCAACAGCTCAATTTTTCAGCATGATAGGAACCCTAAACATACTGCCAACAGTAAAGAAAAAAAGCAGCCAACATCCAGAGAGCTTTGAATGTCCTTCAGTTACAAGAAAGGTGGTCTTAGAGAGTTCAGTCTGTGTTGAAGAAGGTGGCCAAATACTGACTTTCCAGGCCTGAAACTCGCTGAGACGCTTTGGGATTTGCTGGAGTAGACTTTATCCAGCGGCCTGACTCACCCATCATCACCACTGGTAAAAACAAAATGCTGCGACATTGCACGAGGGAATGTGTGCCATCATCAGAGCTAAAGGTTCTTCAAGAAGATATTAAAGTGTCACTTTTTTGGTCAGGTAGCCTAAAAACCTCATGGAAAGAGCATGTCATGGAAATTGTTTGAAAGACACATTTAAAGTTAAATTTTTTAAAAGTCCTTAAAATGCTGGGTACTGTGTTATTTCTAACAAATGTGACACAAATGGAAGTAAATAATGTAAAAACTGAGGTCTATTTTCAGCCTTGGATTAATGCACGTTGAGCTCCCGAGTATTTAACAGCAAGAGAAATCAAAATACAAAAAATCAAATCAAATCAAAATTAACAAATATCCTCTGGCTCCTCCCAAATACTCCCACTGAAAGTGCGTTGAAACATTACAAGCCACATTCATCCAGGGCTTTAGGAGCTTTTTAATCTGTCACACACACAATCACACTACGGTGAACGCATCGGGAACAATTTGGGATTAAATACCTTTCCCAAGATACTCAATCAGATCGAACCAACAATCTCCTGATTGCTTGACAACCCGCTCTGTCTCCTTAGCCACAGTCGCCTGTACAGAGCAGGAATTATCCTTTAACGCTCATCTTTGGTTCAATGTTAGTGGAAAGCAAAAGCCAACACTTAACATAATTTATGATGACCCAATTTTCCCATTAACGACCTGGACACAAATATTAGTCATTTCCACTGCTTTGATGCTCTGTGCACACAGAGTCAAGCTTCGTGGCTCACAGTCCTTCGCTTCAGTGTCCAATCAGCTGAGACAGCTGAGACTTGAAAGGCAGCCGACAGATGAGTCACTGTTATACCACAGAGACAACGCGCTCGTTCAGCTGCTCGCCGAGGAACAATGACTGTTTCATGACAAACCAAATTCTGCTGTGCTTCAGATGACCCTCAGTCAGACTGTGGGGCTGTTTTTCCTCCCCATTCTCCATCTTTTATCCTCAGTTATGGATTTTTATACAACTGCTTGTACCCTGCATTTTCATTACCATAACACAAAGCACTAACAACACTTAAATCTGCCCTTTGGGACTTTTACACAGGTTTCCATCTAAGCAGCATCCTCTATGTGCCCATTCTCCTAATGTTTCCAACTGTTGTGAAGCTAAAAGAAATGCAGGCTTTGACTCACACCACGCAGCTGAAGCGTATGTTGCTGTTTGGCTAAATCATGTTGTCAAATTATTACTATAACGAGCGTGTCAGGTCTAAAATTGAGGCAGTGTGTTTATATTAATAATGGGCTTGTGTGCATGGCCTTATTAAAATGGAAATGCAGGATTTACAACCAAGTGATACGGCAGTAGTTGTGTAGCCCATGCAGATTATAGTGGATCATTAGAGGCTGTATAATTTGAAGCCCAAAGAGGCCATGATTCAGTAATCCATTGCAGCCACAGCGGATGTTTTTATTTGCTACGTGTGGTTGAAAAATTTCATTATTTACAGGATTGCAGCAACAAAACTTACAACGAAAACTGAAAACTGTATTTTTCTACCGATTTTACATAATAATAACAATAACAACATAATAATTTAACTGTTGTGTTGCATTTTCAGTTCCACAGTCCTTATATATTCTGTTCATATTCAATCACTATTTTATATTTAACATAATATTTGGTACTAAAAATAGATAAAGATAATTATTCTTTTAAAAAAAGGAAAGAAAAACATTTTCTGATATAATAATGCAAGCATGACCTCAGGATCTACAGTGGCAGCTCCAACCCTGAATGATTAACTGAATGTACAAACTACATAAATATTAATTTGTTTGTTTGTTTATGTACAAATTAAAAACAATGATGTAATCTTTTTATTTCTACATTAGTTTTATTGTTAAACAGCGGTCTGCTAGCAGCTCTGTGAGTCTGCACTGTTCAGCATTCGCACGCCGATGCGTGATGAAATTACAGCATTAGTGACTTGAATGGTATTTTCTGTCAGTTACAAATTCCAACTACAAAAGGTGAAACCTGCATCAGGTTATACAAATATTTAAATTAAAATGATAAATCTTTCAAAATGAATCAAAAGTACAGAAACAGCCAACGAGTAGTTAGCAACTAAAGCAGAACTGGAGCTGGGCTGTACTTTGTGAAATACCACTTTGTACCACAGGATGGCGTAGTGATGATGGAGCAGTCTTTATTTGATCAGGAGACTTAAGAGCACATTCTTCTTTAAAACGGCAGCCTGCAAAAGACAAAGTTAAAGCAGCACACAGCAGGGGGTAAAATGCTGCCCCTAGTGGTGAAACCTTTGAGTAAACTATACAGAGGGTTATTACAAACAACACCTTTAAGCTAAATGCTAATTTTCCCAATACTGTCCAAAACCTTGGTGTGAAAAGTAACAGGTCAATACATGTCCTCATCCTAGCAACAATCCATGAACCGAACATTAAAAGCTTCCACATTAAACACTGTCCTCTGTCTTTAGCCAGTGCAAACACTGTCAAAAATATCACTTTTGGGGTTTATTATCTCACTTGGATAAAGCAGGCAGTTTGAAGATGCTAAATTGTGCATTTTTAACTAGTTTCTGACATTTTGTACACTGAACATTAAATAATTCATCATAAAACAACAAATTAAAATATCATAAAGACAATATTAGTACACAGCGGTGTGTTTCAGCTCACCAGTATCTGATGCTTCCTGTTGAGTTGCTATGTCTGAATGTCATCTCCAGAAATGTCCTCAGTGCCATTCGTTCTGCATGGACTGCACGGCTGGAGCCAGGCCTGCTCCGACACTCAGGATGATGCAAATGGTTTTGCTTACTGCTTTAATGATAGATGATAATATCCTGCTGCTGATGAAGGATGTGTTTACTTTTAGTGCTTGACTGTGCTCTGAAAAAACCCCCAACGTGCATGTGTGTGTGTTAACACTACCAGGAGGAGGGTAAGGGGAAAACTAAAAGAGTTTTTTGCAACCTCCAGCAACATTTAACGCACTCCCACCAGAAATGGTGTGCGCGCTGTATAATTTGGGCCCATCACTTGAGCATTTCAGTAGCGAGCCGCGTCTCTGTGGGTAATGGAATTCATTGTTAGGACCACTCTGGAGGTCCCTCAGAAGTGTGGGCACAAGACAAATGGTGCTCATCAATATCTGCCTGCTGCTCTGTAACCACAGCAAATGGAAATGAATGACGGAACGCTTTTTTGACATCTGAAGACATCTCTTGGGGAAATTGGCTGTGCAGATTGAACATCAAGAGGCCTTTGGAGAAGGAAAGACTGCTGCCTGTTCATGTGAAAACATCCTGGAGATGTCTCCATTCACAGTTAGAAAAAGAAAAGAGAGAAAATTTATGCTTTTAGTTTTGTTTTAAATGTGCACTCCGATTCTGGTAAAAGTCCGAAACAATGGGTGTAGGGGTGAATGCAAACAGTGATATTATCTTTTTATGTTTTTACATTTTAATGTCACTGTCTCAGGGTTTGAAATAACATCCTCGTACAATCCCGTACCTCTGGTGTTTATATTCCTTTTTACACCTGGGATATCAGAAAAGCATCTGTGCACTGATCTCCGTGGCTTGAAAATTTCAGCTCAGTGCTGGTCTCTTAAAGTAGTACTACAAAGTGACATTTTATTGCACCATTGCGTGGTTGTGGTCTCAAAAGAATTACTTTCTTCTTAAATAATAGATTTATTAATCATTGCCCCAGTACACACACAAACGTTGCTATTTATTAGGAAAAAATACAGTTGTTTTTTTTTGCTTCTTTGCTTTTCTTTTTGGTTTTAACTGCAACAGTTTCTCATTATAGTAAAAAGAAATATGGATGTACTGACAGCTACCAAGAAGTGGCCCTAAAATATGTTCACAAGCCAGTGGCTTGTTGATATATGCCATAAAATTCACCACCTCTATGCTAACAGTTAGCCCAAGAACGGAGCAAAGGCAAGCAGGTCAGCGCAGGCATCGGGCAATCACTGATCACTAGGGGAAAATGTGAGTGGCTGCTGGAGGTTGCTGAAAGAGAGGTTGTTGCGCAGAAAATCTTCCAGTTGCTTTGGTTGCTAGCAGGTTGCTGTGGTTACATGTAGTTTGCATGGGAAATGCTGACTTGTCTGCAAACACTTGCCAACTACTTTCAGTACAGTACTGAATTTTGAAAAAAACAATAATTTGTAGGCAAAAGTTCTCCATTTCTGGTTTGCATCACACTCTTTCCAGTTTCAATATCGCTTGGCAAGTAGTTCGCATGCAAACGACAGCCAACTGCGATAATCTGCTTGCAACCAAAACAATCACAAGGTGGTTTTTGTAGTCGCTGCCAAATGTTTGCAGACAAAACAGCATCTTGCATGGAATCTACAGGCAGTTATCTGCCAAAGACCAAAGCAATCATAAGGCGGTCTCCGTGACCGATTTCACCTTGCGAGAGTTTGCAACCTTCAGCAGCCAGTCACTCACTGGTTGGGGAATACACATTTTTCCCTAGCGACTGGAGGTTGCCAGGTGGTTGCCGGCTGATATCTAGGTTTGTGTGACTGACGACTGAAACAATGAAGCATCTTACATATCGAGTGAATTTTTCTTAATGTTGTTTCTGTTACATGAAAAGCTTCCTTCTGTTATTATAACTGACAGCTGCTCCAAATAAAGTCGTCACAAAGGAATGACTTCTCCTCAACCATGTGATTCATCATTGTTTCACACAGAGGGGTTCAACAATGCATTTTAACAGCTGATTCTGAGGGATCTTAGGGCCATTAAAGGGCTATATTTTCGATTCAGTTTTGTACTGTAGGAAGAAATGGTGAGGTGACATATTGTCCATTTTAGCACCTGCACTCTGTGCTACAAGGGCTTCTGTTTATCCACCTGTACCACAGTTACTGAGAAAGTACCCAGTACAAACTAATGTAATAAATTTGGCTCTTTGTCCCAATGTGTGGTTACAGAGATAATGTGTTTCTTTTGATGGATATACTCTTGGACTTTGGCCAGAAGAAGCTTAATCTTAGCTGATTCAATAAATATTTCATCTCACTTGAGGAAAGCTGTGTTTTCAACAACCAGTTTTTCAACCGGGGTTATGTTTAGTTTGTCTATAGTTCTGTCACACTATATGGATAATATAGTACTATATTATACTATTATATAGTACTAGAATGTCAGTAATGCAAAAAACGACCCCAAATAAAGCAGTAGAGACTAGATAGCGAGACAGTGAACATGAATGTAAATAATGCAGGACTTAAATATTACAAAACTGGATTTTAAGCCAGGCTTTATGAGAAGGAAACACATTCTACAGACACATTCTTAGAGATGGCTCTAAGAGGAAAATATCACTTGAAGTATGCAGACATTTTTTGGCTTTTTTCATCTTTTATGTGATAATTGTCCCAAAGTGTATTTTTATTATGATTTACTGCAGTATGTCTCAGACCTACAACCAGTATTTCTGAAGTGTGGCTAGAGCGTGCAAAAAAAGTTTAAATTTCACCCTGCAGATGATAGCAAAAAAAAAAAAAAAGATCTTCAGCCTACTGATCTTCAAAAGAGCGCTACACCACAGAGGTGGACCAGTTTCCAGACAGAAAATAAAATGTCTTTTCTGTGCTGCGCTGATCTTTTTGCAGCCTTACCCGAATTTGGATAAAAGGCAAAAACTGTGGGATGGAAAACAGACTTCACAGAGCTACCACTTCTATTGAGGCAGCAGATATTTTCTTTAATATAGCATCAAATAGCACTACAATAACATAGTGTGGTCACAGGATGGAACAGTCAACCCTGTGTTACACAGGAGCTTTCCCTAAACCTCGACTCCTAGCTTACATCTTTTCAAATTTCACCTTAAAAAGGTTGATATAACATCTTTGATTCTCATTCAGTTAAAGTGCACCATAAGCTTTTTTTTTTCCTCACTATCATTACATTCCAATAGAATAATTTGCCTATATTTTTTTCTGTACACTTATCTTTAATGCTACCATAAATTAAGAGCATGCTGCTGCCCTTCACACTAAGGATTACTGCAAAACTGGCACAATACCACCACATGACACCACGTCAGGAAAAGAACTTCAGTCACATCACTGTCAGAGTTTGAACACCTCTATCATCCTCTGGAGCTGGAAAGACAGACCCGGAGAAGGACGGCACTGACTTCAACTCAAAGTTTTATCTTGTTTTGGTGTCTGACATCATTGTGGTCCCATCCAATCCTCTGGTCCGAATGATTCTGGGCTTTAAGTCCCCTTTCTCCCACTTAAAGACTTAACTGGAGAAAACTGGTTGGATCAACAGCAGCACCATCAACGGCCAGTGTTTGATTGAACTCCCTCTGTCCAAAAGCACCATCACTCATTAATTAAGCTTCACACACACGCACACTTGTGCATTTTCTCTTCCTCTGTCCAGAGCAGGTAGGAACCTCCAGTCCAGAAGGGCAAAAGGGCTTCACTTTCCTCCTCGATCCCCCACTGAACAGTCGGCACCGCCTCTCTCACAGGCCCCAGTATGGAGCGAGGCTCCTGCGGTCCCTCTCATAAACATCAGGTATGACCCCGTAGGGCGTCTGCACCATCTTAACAGAGTTTCTGCCGAACAGCTTCCTCTCGTACTCGATTAGCTGGCGCCAGAAGCCACCATTGGGCCTAATGACGGGGCGGCGGGCTTTGACCCAGGCATGGGCCTCGGCCAGAGACACACGGTGGTACTTCATGAGATACGCCAGACACAGAGAAGCGGAGCGGCTCACTCCCGCTGCACAGTGCACCAACACTGCCCCTCGCTTACGTCCCACACTGTGGATCTTATCGGCCACGCTGTCGAAGTACAAGGAGATGGGGGAGTGGGGCATATCCGCCAGTGGGACCTTTACATACTCCATGTGAGGCCAGTTAAAGTTGGGGAGCTCAATGGTGGCGTTGACCACACAGGTGATGCCTTTAGATAGCAGCAGGCTGCGGTTGGAAGCCACGTTTCCTCTGCTGAGGAAGAGGTTGGGGGTGATTTGTGCGATGCCTCCCAGCAGGCTGCCATTTTCGGGCAGCAGCCTCGGTACCGTCGCAGGCACCATGGAGTTGCGATGGTGGTGGTGATGGTGGTGATGATGATGGTGGAAGAAGCCTTGGCTGCGGGAAGCCATTGAGAAAACAAGTGGGCTTTAACGGGAATGGATTTTCTTTTTTCCTTTACAAAATCTTCATGAGCTCAGAGTCATAGTAGTGCAGCGGCACCAGCCAGACAGCTCCTGAAATACAAAAGCAGACTTAGCTTTTATCTAAATTAAACATTTTTCTATTTCAGTGCAGGCTGACAAACATAAAAACACTTCAAGGATGAGTAACGTGACTGCTGTTTGAAAACACTACAAAACAAGGGCACTAAGATCCGTCTTTTGGAGGGCAGAGTGCTGCGAATCCATGAAGTGGTTTGGATGAAAAGAGAGGAAAAAAAAAAGGGAAATGCTGTTGTCAGAGTGCGTCTTCAAACTTTAAAAACCCAGACAAAAAAAGCTGTTAGAGTCACAATAGTTTGAACTCATTTAAAAATACGAAGCTGTGAGCCTGCAGCCCACCGACTTCACTTCACGAAATTATACAAGAGGGTTTTTCAAGAATCCGCCGCGCCGCAGAGACCAGTCACTCTACTGTACGTGTCTCAACATTCAGGTCGAATGGCCGCACGCTGAGACGAGCCTCGCTCTGCCATGTGAGCACAGACGCCCCGCAGGCAAACACTCACCTCATCTCATGTTCATCCATCCACGGCTCCCACATACAGATTACATCTCGTCTCTCTGGCTATTCCTGCCGTTAATGTCATTTCTCTACTGCACCAAACAGCAGGGTGGAAGCTAATCACACATACTGTATGATCACACCAAACTTCATTTAAACACACGATTTGCCATCCTAATTTCATTTTCTTTTCTTTTTTTTTTTCCTAAAAGGAAAATTACCTCTGCTCTCTTTGAGAGTACGGCACATACAAGGAAGATTATATTATGGAAACTCTAATATGACATATACTACTGTATGTGCTCAACTGATGGAAACACCTGTGGCAATGCTTAGACTATCAGTGGAGAACCCACAGCTCCGGGCTCAGCTTCACACACTGTTGCACTTGTCGTGCGTCATCCACACATTCTGCACCAGTCTAGGGCAGCAGGTCTTTCTCCTTCATTTCTATTGCGGTCTGGTTAATTTCTACTGCTGGTCACCTTGCAGACTGGGATTCTTCTTATGAATTAAATCCTAATCAAAAACACGAGTGCGGAGGGTACAATTAAATTGTGATCGCAACTTTTCAATGCACAGAAGGGTCGCAAGGTAAATCTAATCCTCGTTCCCCCCCTTTGATGAGCGGATGCTTCATTTTAATGCAAGGAAGAGTGCCTGCACTGTTCTAAAGGTCGTCTGCTATGCTTTTCCATATTTTCTGTTATGTTATTACAACAGTGGACGCTCATGTTCAGCATATGTACAGGTAACGTCCCTGTGAGCCAAAATCTTTGTCTTCATTTTTTTTCTACTCTTGGCTCTGTATGATGTCAAAGAGAGTGTTCATAAAATGTTTCTTAACAGCTCTGACCGTGAACAGTGAATCTGCTGTTTAATCCTATCGTTTCTAAGACGGAGCCAATCACAAGGAAGTCGGGTAAAAGGAGGACAGCCTTAACCCTCATTATACTGACTGGGGTCCATGTAGACCCCCAGAGGTGTATTTTGTCATATCTCACAGATGTTATTATTATTGTTTTGTTTTTAATTGTTCCCATTTTTATGACTTTGTCAATCAATTTGTTTCTTTTTTTACAATTCCATTATGTAATTCTCTTGACTTCATCAAGGCATGAACTTGGTGAAGTGATTGGGAGGAGCACCTGAAGACATGGTTCTCAGCCAGGAGAGGGTATACTTCCCGCTCCACGTCAGCAAGAAGTTCAAGTAACTTGGGGTCTCGTTCACAAGTGAGGGGAGGGTGGAGTGGGAGATTGACAGACAGATTGGTCCAGCAGTGTTGCAGATGCCACCCAAGGTGGATCAGACAGATGTTATTTTTATGGGGTTTCAGCCATGTCCTACTGGGAGGAGGTTGGGGCAGACCCAGGACACACTGTAGCAATGACATTTCTGAGCTGCCTTGCTTTGTGTTTGTTTTAATGATTTTATACTGGTTGGTTTTTTAATTTTTTTTTTATATAAATACAACACAAATTATACCTTAAATGATTGAAAACTAAGCGTTACCAGAATTAAAGGTTGGTAAATACACTGTTGAGTACTAATGTGGAATATACTTCCATAGAAGCTGCAGGCTGCAAGAAAAGTATAGGTTTTCATTTTACAAAACAACATAATTGAAAATGTAATGTAATAGAAAGGGAAAAATGTAGGTATACAAATAATAATGATTTGAGAAGAAATAAGTTTTTATATTATTATTATTTCTATTATATTGAGGTTAAAGGGAAAGCAGTTAAAAAATGACTTGTTTCAGGCAGAGGATGAGCTGAGTGGGTGCACAAAGGGATACCATAAAAAACACTTCAAACAATCCTAACCTTGATTTCTGCTGTGATTTTGAATCCAGCCCACAGAAGGTTGATGAGTTTGATGTCTCCTCACCATTTTTATGTCACTTTGTTCTCAACAAATTACACAGTGTATGTCAGTAAAGATTTTCAACTTGAACAGTTCATTCATCCAAGAGCTGATGTGTGATTTAAGTGTTCCCTTAAATTTTTTTAAACTTTTACTCAACTCTGGAAAGTCAAAGAACAAAAGCATTGAGCTGTAAATCAACATAAAAGGACCACTTTAAAACACATAATATAAATAACATCTTTTATTTTTCCCAACAAGTTTCTCCTTGCCTGCAAGATTGTATTTTTTTTTTTAACTTTGTTAATGATTTTATTACCTAAGGCTTGCATAGAAAATCAGTAAGTCATGGAGCAGCTAATCTCCCCAAGGGCTAGAAAAGCCTTTCCTTGTATTGCTCACAGCTTTGATATCCCAGCATGGCCTGCTTCCATTAAGAAAAAAAGAAAAAGAAAAAAGGAATCAAAGGATAAACTAAAATAATGCAAAATAATGCTATCAGCCCTCTGTGTTCCTGGTTGCCATCCACCAGGGACTTTGCTGTGAAATTGTTCCCATAAACATGCTGCTGTTGTAGGTTAATACACCTTCATCCACAGCGCCACCACTTGTGCTGATACACCAATGTTTCTCACTGTAGAGCAGTCTGAAAATCCCAAGACTACATCATCAGGATGAGGTCACAAGAACATCAGAAAGCAAGCAGCAGCAGCAAGTGTATAATAAGTCATCGGCGTAACTTTGTGCTGAACATTGGGGGGGGTGAAGATCTCTGTCTAAATAAATAAATAAATCTGGGTAAATTCCCAGATGATTAAATATGCAACTATTTTGCTGGTAATACCTGAAATGAGTAAAGAAAACCAACAACCTATTTATGCAAGATAATTCATAATTGGTTGGGTCTGATTATTGGGGGGTCATAACCCCCCTAACCCCCCTGGAAATTACGCCCCTGTAATAAGTACTAGCAGTGATTTATCTCACCTGATATGACACTAAATTAATAGATTTTTGGTTTTTGAATTGCTGGGTTGGGTGCCTAGGCAGTTGTAAATACCAATAATTGAAGATTAACTAATAAAGGAAATCAGTTAAAGTACCACACACCAACTGCAGCCAAAAAATGAATCACAATTTACTTTTTTAGTCAATTTTAATCATGCAATCACTTCATTTCAGCAATTTTAGGCTTGTTAATGGGGTCTTCATGGTTTTAATCATTCAATAATGAGTGATGGGTCCTTCAGTCAACATGGATGTTAAACCGAAATCAAAATTTTGATATTAAAATGTGAAAAAATAACTAGCTGAGCAGGTCTCAGAGATGTCACATGCAGCAGAACCACAGAACAATAAAGATTTCTGAAACAGACTTCTGGGTCTCCCAAATGAGTTATCTTCACTCTTCAGTTCACTTCACCCTTAGTGACTCTTCATACCGCTTTACTGTCATTTTTGTAGAAAGATTGATTAGTGAGGAGTAGTTAGTCTATGAACTGAATGACAGACGATGTGTTTTTGTGTTGCTGCTAACTCAAACAATCACTGCTCATTTTCACGTTAAAAAAAATGTATGTATGTATCTATCCAGGACCCTAACGAAGTCAATATCTCTTAAACCTTAAATTTTGAGCAAAATCATTTGGACTCTAAAAGAACTATATTGTTTTTTGATGGTCAAATGCCACTGTGACCTTGTAATTTAAGTTTCTGGCCAAAACTGAATCATTCTGAAATATAAAGATGACGGCGCCCACAAAGTGAAAAGGTCAACATCACTTTGACACCATAATTTCAAAAACTTTTCAGTACTGAAAAGCCTGGACTAAAGCTAACCACTCTGTGACTGAACTGACTCTAATCTTTGGTGATCAGCTAATCCATCTTCACTAAATACTATATGAGTCTGGAGGACGTGGATACAAACTAGTAATGATTTTTTTTACCAAGCTTTTGAAGGTATACCAGACCAGCATACACTGGTCTGTGCCTTAAAAAAGAAAGTGGGACAGAGTCTTAAGTAGGTGGGTCAATGGCTCATTTACATCCTTGTTGTTTTAACCCAATTTTCCACATGTGAAGTTTCCTAAAATCAATTTAAACATTTTTTTTCCTCACTTTAACAACATGTATGATGTTGACCAACTGGCGCACAGAGCACTCTTAATACAACAAACAGAATCATTTCTACTAGTCTTGTCTTATTTTTTTTAGTTTTCAAAGCTTTCTGAATACCAGCTACGCTACTGTTCATTTTCATTGTTTCCATGTGAAAGTCTGCAGTGTGATGGGAACCTTGGTCAGGTCTCATGAAGGAGTTATGGCTTTATATCTGAATGCTCTGACACCTTATGGAGCCTGAACTTTGCATAATAGCTAGCTGCACGCTGGAATGGCTTTCCAGATTATACAGTGACAAAGACATTTCCATTAGTGAGGAGGGCAGGAGAACCAGGACTTTTGTACTAAGTTGATGCCAATATCCTGACAACATGTTGAATAGCAACAGAAAGTAAAGCAATACATCCACTGTGTCTTGTGGCAATGAAAAAACAAAAGCATTACAACAAAAAAACGAACAAATCACACCACAGCAAGTCCTGTAAGGAGATCATTTTGTGTGAGGAAGTAATTCGCACATGACATCCTGGATAAAAACGATGTCAAAGAGACTTATAAGGAATAATGAAGGAAAAAAAGTAGCTCAAAGGAGACCTCTGGTTTACAGCAAGAAAGCTTGCAATTGTAACCAGCAACTTGTTTTTGTAATAAATAATGTTATAATGTTAATGGTATTCCTGTCATTACTGTGTAGTTTGCTGTTTGTGCAGCTGCTTGTTTTATATTAAAGTTTGGTTTTACTTACATATTGGTATTAAATTTTGCATTAAGACTACCAGATTTCTGGTATCATGGCAACATTACCAGTGTTTGCCATAGAATTAAATTCTGTGTTTATATGCATGAGAAAGGAAGCACACTCACACCTTTTAATAACATGTATTAGATCCACCTCAATATATTTTAATTGTTAAGTACTTTTTTTATAACTAAATAAAAAAACAATATATTCAGGTGCCCACAACTGAGTCGCTTGTCACTAAACTGAGTCTCAAGTCTCCAACTGAGTCTTGTTGGACAGCAGTTGGAGATAGTGGCTGGAAAGTCTTCTTCACACATGAAAGTCAGTCATGGAGTTCCACAGGGTTTTATCCTGGGACCAATACTTTTTAAATTATACATGCTTCCCTTAAGCAATATTAGTAGAGAATCCTGTATAGATTTTTAGACTGCTATACAGATGATACCCAGCTTTATTTCCAACATGTTCTCATCCCAACACGTAACACACTGACGCTATGTGACAAATCGTCGGTATGTTGCGCGTTTGGGGGCATGAGAGCCATTTGCAATGAATCAATACATGTAAATGTGTTTTACGTTCTGATCATGAGCTTTGGAAAACACTATATGAAAGGGTTAAGGTTATGGTTAAGGTTAGGGTTAGGGCTGGAATGGACCGCTGGAGTCTCTGCTGTCAGCGTGTGTTGCCGCCGTGAGTGGCATTCTTTTGGATTCAATTGAGAATCCGGGGCATCTCATAAGGACGCCGAAGGGTGCCTTTCGCGTTACTATGAGACGCCTCAGGCCATGACAAATCGTCGGTATGTTACGCTTTGGGAATAAGAATGCTGTGTTATTTCTCAATGAAGCCAGAGGACACAAATTAATTATATTAAAAACATAGTGGATGGATGACCTCTATTTTTCTTCTCCTAAATTCAGACAAAACGGAGGTTGTTGTGTGGTTTCTAAATAGATACTTACTCTAGATGACATTAACCTGACCTCCTGTAACACTGTGAGGAATGGAGCAATTTTTGACCACTATATGTCCTTCAATCCACACATTAAATAAATATGTAGGACTGCTTTCTTTCATCTGCATTATACCACTAAAATTAGAAACATATTATCTCAGAGTGCTATTAGTTCATGCACCCATTACTTCTAGACTCGACTATTGTAATTTATTATTATCAGGCTCTAAATGATCCCTAAAAAGCCTAACCCTTCAGTTGATGATCCAGGGAGAGGACTGTATTTCTCTTCTTTTGGTTCCTGGGAAATTGAATTTAAAATTCTTCCCCTCATATACAAAGTCTTGAACAATCAGGCTCTGTCGTATCTTAAAAGACCTCATGGTACAATATTCTCCTAACAGAGCATTGCTGGCTTACTTGTGGTTCGAAGAGTTTCTAAAAGTAGAATGGGAGGCAGAGCCTTCAGCTATTACGCCTCTCTCCTGTGGAACCAGCTCCCAGTTTGGGAGACAGACACCCTCTCTACTTTGAACATTAAGCTTAAAACTAATAGGGCTGGATCAGGTGACTGTGAACCCTCCCTTAGTTATGCTGTTATAGGCTCAAATTCCTGTGGGACTTCATGCACTGAGTACTTCTTCTTCAATCACTTCTTTTTGTGCTCCACCTGTTTATATACCATCGCAGCATGTCATTACATTTTTGCCTTCTCTTCCTTATTGTGTGTTTTCCCCATTTCCCTACACTCTTTTTCTTTTCTTTTCTCTTTCATCTTTTTGCCTCGACCTGCAACTAGTCGCAGCGGATGGCTGCACCTCCCTGAGTCTGGTTCCTCTGAGTTCTTTCTGCTAAAAGGGAGTTTTTCCTTCCCACCCTCGCAGATTGCTAGCTCATAGTATTATTGTAGGATCTTTAACATACAGTATAAAGTGCCTTGAGGCAACTGTTATTGTGAATTGGCACTATATAAATAAACCTGAACTGAATTAAATTCTTCTCTGTAAAGCACATGAACGGGTTCTCCACCAGTTCAAGTCCCACACCTTACACCAAATGTGGGACAAGAGTCTCATTTGCAATGAAGCTGATAGGGAAAAAAACTGGTTAGATGATGATGAAACAGGAAGGGTTGAATAGATCCATCCATCCATTCGCTTCCGCTTGTCCTTTTCAGGGTTGAGGGGGGTGCTGGAGCCTATCCCTGCTGTCATAGGTACACCCTGGACAGGTTGCCAGTCTGTCGCAGGGACAGACAACCATTCGCGCTCACATTCACACCTATGGGCAATTTAGATTTTTCAATTAACCTATCCGCACAAAGTGGGGGACTGTGGGAGGAAGCCGGAGTACCTGGGGAGAACCCACGCAAACACGGGGAGAATATGCAAACTCCTCACAGAAAGACCCTGCTGGCCTGATGGTGGAATTGATCTCAGGACCTTCTTGCTGTGAGGCAACAGTGCTAACCACTGTGCTAACCACTGTGCTGCCTTGGGTTGAATAGATGAACTTTCAAAATAAAAGTGAGATGATTCTCCACTATTAAAGTTATCCCAGTTCCTAATCTCACCCACATCACTCTGAGTGGCTTTGATGATTTCTAACTTGGTTTCTAAAAGCAACACTGTAACATCTCCAGTGACGTCTTTCTAAAATAACAAAAGCTAAGCCTGACCTGCGAGCAGACGCCTTGTCTTGAGTCTCTATGTATTGCACAGCTGATGCAATAATTCACAGACAGAGATAACACAAACTGAGTTGCTGGGCAACCAAGTGACCAACAGTACAACAGCAGCAGCTACATCAACAGGGAGAAGAAGAAAATAAGAAAACCAAATAAGCCCAGGCCCTCTCCAAAGTGCTGATGAACCACAGCGCTGGGCTGTGCTGAGATTTGCTTCATCCACATGGTTATTTATACCCCTGGCAGGGCAGGAGCGGAGGAGGGAGAATTATGCACAGGCTGTCGTCACTGAAAACTCTACTGTACGTTGGAAATGCTGCAGCTCACTGTCAGTCAAATTTACTCTGAGGATTCAGAGGACAGCATTCCAACTTTTACTCTACTACAAATTAGTGCTGAACTTTGCAAAAGACCAAATTGAAGTTGTTTTATTATATATATTTTCATTATTATAGCCTCATTACTATAATAGCCAATTCTACCAGCCAATTATTCTAAACCTATTAACAAAAATAATAAATCTATATTGGAGGCAATCACATTTTTAATTTCTCATTAGGCTACAACTATTTTGACGGTGTCTTTTATGGTTGTGTTTTAGACCATTAAATTCTTAAAACTGATTTGTGAAAAAAAAAAATCTTTCTGAGAAATCCCCATGAGACATTTCCCTCAAATCGCTGAGGGCGACCTAAATTTCGAGTTTTCTTCTTCTGATCTCCTTGATGTTTCAGAAACATCCCCTCTCTCAATCACTCAGATGAATCTGTCAACAGTTGGTGCCACCTCACAAATCTTGTGACGCTGCTCTCTCGCTGGGGAGATTCCTCAGGGGTCCGGTTCCACCTTCGCTAACACAAATTGGAAACGTGACCCACCTGCAGGAAAACTAGAGTGGCGGTCCCGACGGCAACCTCGCCCTCACGACACTAACGAGTGAAACCTTGATAGAGCTGAACTTCCTGACCGACACTCCCTCACACCACAGAACGAGATGACTGAAATAGCCGGAGACGGCTGCGATTTCTCAATAAAAGAGGCAGTCTGCTCAGGTTGAGTGATGTCTGAAAGTGTCTCGGCACAGACTCGATAATGATCTGGGGAGAATGAGCAGCAATGACAGGGATGGTCTTTTTGGGCAAGCAAGGAAGGGCACGGCTTCTCAAATGTCTCCAATGCAGCTGGATTCCAGCACAAACAAAGCACACAGTAGCTGCTGTTGGTTCAGAGGAGGGAAAGTTTTGAAACAGAGGGACAAATGCCACATGAGAGTTCGGCTCTGGCACCTTCCTGCTGCAGCAGCACCACCCGGATCCACAATGTCACACCTCAATATGTCGCACCGAGGGGAAAATCACTGAGGGCCACAGATGGTCACATGTCATGTAGTAAGAGACAGGATGCTTCCTCCCTTTCCTTTGAGATGTTTTCCACAAATTTGTCTTTAAAGGAAACAGTTAGTGTCGCTGTTAGAGATTACTCATGGTAGCAGACGCATGAGACAGATAAATGGACTCTACTTTTACACAATGGGAAAACAATGACAGACTGACACAGACTTAACCTTTTATTATCCTTAATTGATTCAACAAGCTGGGAATGTCAAACACTGCTAAAATTAACCAGCAACTCTTCCCATTTATGTTTTCAAATATATCAAAAATGTACTAATTTCAGCTTTTTTAAAATGTGAATTGTTCTTGCTTTTCTTTATCACCTTTGATAATAAACTAGAAATCATTAAATTTTCAGAGCTTTTTTTTTTTTTTTTTTTGTTAAAGAAGCTTGTATTCAGTATTTTACGACATTTTACCAGTTGGGAACATGAGAAGCAGATAGATCACTACTTTAAACTTTTATAATTGGCCTTGTCTCGTTTTTTTCGCTTTCAGCAACCAGTGAGAGTGCTAGAATGTGCAGTTTGAAGTGAATGACTCCACAAGTTTAATAATTCAAGAACGAGCCGTGAATGAGGACCGCTCCTCTGCGCACGTTCCTATGCCCGTTCGCGTGCGCGTGCGTTGTGACAAGTTGGGCTGTCGGAAATAGAGAATATTAGTAAGTAGAAAATGCCTGATGAAAGTGTCAGCGACACGTTTGCTTTCCTGGCAGGCGCGCTCGCTTCTCCAGTTTCACTCAGCTTACATCACAAAACTAAAAAGCTGGACATAAACCTGCCCGGAAAACGCATTTTTCAAAAATAAGTCAAGGCTTTAAGGTAAATTAGTAGGCATCTTACATGAGGTCCTCATGATGCCGATAAACTGGCTCAACGTCAGATGCAAAACTCAACTTACCAGTCGACTCTCTCGGGCAGAGATGGAGGTTTTCAGAGCGCCTTCGCCGCCTGCACCAAACCGGCGCGCATGGATCTGCTGCTGTCACACATCTACCTCCAGCCAGTCCGCTCATGCACACGGCCGGGTGGAAGGCGAGAGGTTGGCAGACAGCCCGCAACACACAATAACATCACGTGAAAGTCACCAGAAATACAGTACGAGCCATCGGTACATCCGCCTGGTTGTACGCTGGCAGGAGCGGCGTGCAGAGGGCAGCGCTGCCTCCGGTATGAGGGGTGATCAGTGCCACACAGAGGGGGAGGAGGGGGAGGCAGGAGGAGCATGTTGGCTTACTGAGATGATTCCAGGCTTTTCTATTGGAAGATTCAGCCAGTCTGAAATCTACAGGGCTGTGGCTGAACCATGAATGAGCCTCAAGCTCCAGATTCACTGTCTGAACAAGACTAAGTGCACATAAACCGATTTACTGCAGTAGTTTTACAGGAATTTTATAAACTAAGGTGAGCGATCTGTAAAGTCACCTTCACGATGTGTTTTAAGGATGAAAAGCTGGGGATCAGGACCAGAGGCAGTGAGACTGATCACAGACTGTGAAACACTACAGCTGTGGGACTGTCAAAGGGTCAAGTGCATGACGGCTCTTTACACTGTTGATTCTAGAGTTTATTGGGGTTCTAGGCAAAAACAGGTGCCCATCCACTCAGCATTCATCACCACGAGAGTTGGCCCAAGATTTTAGGGGTCCTCACCCCCAAACAAACCCATGCCCAACTACCCACAGAAGCACAGCGAATATGACCAGGCTTGATCATTTGTGCATTATGCATCAAACACAACTATTATCATGGCTTACTAGAGTGCTGGAAAGAAATGAAACAAACCAACAGACAGTTCATGTAATTATTTTTGAAATGCACAAAAGGGCAGAACAGTCACAAAATTTAACATAGGCATATATAACAATGCAAATGTAAAAACAGACAATATAAAATAAATGAACAGAAACTACCTGGTTAGAGAGCTAACAGCAGGTTACCAACCATAATGCCTGTGGTTTCCACCTAAGCCCACACACCTTGACTAAACCGAAGGCTCGTGTGACGCTTCTGTTCTCTGCCACTTCAGGAGTATCTTTCCACTCTGTATACAGGATGGATATCAGCACTGAAACTGAAATTTGTTTACAGAGGCATGACTGATACCTAGAAGTACCTACATAAGATACATACATAATCCTTTTTTAATGTAACCCTCAAATTATGACTTTTGTGAGGCAGTTGCTGAATTTATTCTTTTTCATTGCTGTTACAATTATTAAGGCAATTATAATTAGAGTGGGTGGTTGTGATGGCAAAATTAGTCCTTGTGGAAAAAGCAGTAAAGAAAAAGTTCTGCTAGAACATAATAAATACTGCATTTAACTCTAGTTCATCAGTATGTATGTAGCCCCCAACATCACTGGATATGTAGGATGGCCAGATGGGTGATCAGATTTGAGTCTGTGCTGGCCGTGCTTGTGTGCTTGGCTCTGTCTGTGATTCTTGAAACCAAAGACAGACTGTGGTGGTCATATTCTCACAGTCAGTGACTGTTGCAGAAACTTGTGGCTTTTCGATGCACAGACGTGTCAGCACTGCGGCCAAGCTACTTTACAGTTTGCCTGCATTTCCAAAATGAATGAGCAACACTGATAGAGCTGTTTCTTATATCTCACTACTGAAATTCACCCGACATTCATGTGACATGCTTCACCGTGACTCCATACAGTGTGATATAAATCACAAACCAGAATTTTATTAGAGCCATCCAGCACATTGTGGCATTCAGTAAATATTCACAGCCACGGTTATTTGCTGATGTTATCCCAAGCTTTTCTACTGGAAGTAGATTTTCTAATGTGTGTTTTTATGAAAAAAAAGTTTGTATGAGCTTTATTATTGTATATTATGACCAAAACAAACAAACAGAAAGAATCAATCAGCAGCAACAAACACACTTGCTGGATGAGTCAGGAAAAACCTGTTTACATGAACATATTCAGATTACTATGAGTAGTGTGATCAAACTCAGTCAGTATGCCCATGTAGAATAATGAGATGCACGCGATGCTGAAACAAAAAAATCAAAACAAAAAGCACACAGTTAATCATATTTTAGTGACAGTCTTGTTATCAATTACATATTGAGAATATGGATGCAGACAAAATGACACATTAAAGCTCCGATAAAACATAGAAAGGTATTCATCAACTGAGTGTAGCCTTTACTATCTGGAAACAGAAAGGTATAAAAAACAGTGAGGATGCTGATAGTGAAAATACGTTTGCCTCATTTACACAATTTACAGAATGTTTATAAAATTCTTGCATCAGGATTTTACCACTGCTTAAAAATTCAAGATTATATTAGAAAACATGCTTATCTTTGGTCATGAGACCCTGGATGTCATGAATAATTTCAGTATTGACAGCTTAAAGTCAGTATTTTGTTTTCTACCAGGCACTATAAAAACTGTCTCTGGAATTAGACATGTCCGAGTGGATGAAGTGAATGTGGAAGTAAACAATCAGGTGTGGGAAGAACATTTGGAGAATACACATATTTGTGTAGTAAATGTCAGATGTAGGCTAACCTAGGTTATATTACTCCAGAGAAAGGCTTCACACTCTGTTCTTTGATATTTCACCTGTCTATCATAGATGTAAATCTGCCGCTGGTAATCTGACTCATTTATTCTGGTCCTGTACAAAACCCACCACTTACTGTAAGAGCATTTTTTTCACTGTTACTCTGAAGCATTTGGAGAGAGCTGACTACTGGATGCATTTATAGCTATACTTGATGTGACCAGCTCTTTGATTTCTGTAAACAAGTATGAACGATTGCAATTCTGCTCAGAATGGTGATTGCAAAAAGTTAATACTACAGCAGTGGAAAAAGAACTTTGTACCCACATTTGAGCTTTGAACAAGTATCTACAGAGACATCTCAGTGAGAACAGACTCAATATAACTGAGAGGTCCTGGAGTCCTGTACTGGCATTTCTGAATTAGGAATAATTAGTTTGTATTTACATCTACTTGTTTTATCTTTCTACAGGTTTAATGCTGTCTCAAGGCTGTGGGGCTGTTGCTGTTAGATGTGCTTTCATTCAATGCAATAAAAAATATTTAAAAATATTAAAAGCATGTGAAGTACAAATGTGCTTTATTTGAATGCAACACTTTGCTCATGTCACACTCATAAACAGCAGTGCGTGTCAAAAAGTGTTTAGTGGTAGTCATATCTGGCTTTACTGCCATTTCAAGCTTATAGCTTTACATATTTGACGATTCAATGTCTCTTGAGAAACAGTAAACAAATGGTGAACTGTTTTTTATTTGAATCAGACAACTTTCCAAACTCCTCAGGGCTTTTACTTGCTAACAGCTCTGGATTTTCTTACAGAATGCAGCGGCAAGACTTTTAACTGGTACAAACAAGAGGTCTCATAAACAGCTTCTCTTCAGTGCCAGTAAATTTTGTTCATTTAAAATTTTAGTGACTTTTGTTGCACGGTGAACTCCCAGTATATCTTGACCTGTTGAAACCTGATCATTTGACCCATTCTGTACTAGGTTTTTCGGGCTTTTCAGGCAGACTGGTGATTGTACAGTCATATCTGGCTTTACTGCCATTTCAAGCTTTTAATTAATAACTTGTATGTCTGATCATTGGAAGCACTTTGTGATTTTTATCTGTGAAATGTGCTATATAAATAAATTTTAGGTTCCCTGGATATAAAGAGGAAGACGCTGCAGCTTGAAAAGATGAGACTTCCTGGAGGAAACTCTGTCAAACTTCCTGTTTCGGCTTCTTCAATTCCTATACCAGCGCTGATGAGCAGGTGGCCATGCCTATTGTTCAGGAGAAGACTGCACTAAATCTGGCACACCTTTAAATCCCAGTAGAAGATGATAAGGCTGTGTGATTTCACAGTTGCCATGTGACATGTGATTATAAAGTAGGCCTTGTTGTTTTGCAGTGCAACAGGCTCCTTATACTCCCCTCTTCTCTTCTGTCCAACTTGGAAATATTTACTGTTATTTCAGCTGCAGTTCTGTGTGGTAACCCCTTAATCAGGGCTACTGACCTTAGTTCAGCCATGCTCTGACCACCATTTAGTTTGAAATCTATCACAGCTAATTTAGGCTGACAACGAGTGGAAAGAAATGAATAATTTATCAGTGTTTTAATTCTATAATCCCAAGAACGTTTCCCACAAGGTTATAGCTATGCTTGATTTAATTAATAAAAAGTCAAGACTATTTATTACTAAAAAGCACTGAATATGATGTAAAAGTGGCGAGGTGAGAATCAGCAGTCAGAGGCAGGTGTGCCTCGAATGCTACTGTGTCCCTGGCATCAATCACTCCTCATACAGAAGCTGTGGGAGGATCAAGCACCTCCCTGAAAACTGTGAGCTACAGCTATGGAACAAACAAACCTGTTAATGGAATCACTAAAGTCAGAATGAAACTCTTTTTTGCTTCTTTAAATGATTATAAACAGGACTTAATGAAGACTACAGACACAATCCCACCACACTGATATCTTCCAGCCAAACTCTGTAATCTCTGTAATCATTTATTCTACTTAACCATATTTCCCCTGTTCATCCATCCATCTGGTTATTTGAGGTTGTGGTAGTTTATATTTTGTATAAAATCATTTTAGGCTCACATGTCAGTATATTTGGTGTAGCATTTAAAACCAGGATGTGAACTGTTCTTTAAAAAAAGTTGTAAGCTCCCCTTAAAAACTTGGTTTGTGAAATTTTGCTTGGGTCTCTAAAACACTGACAATTTACTGTTTTTTCTATTTGCAACATTAGGCTGTTACTGATTAATTGAAGAGGATGATTCATCACCAATACACTTTAGTAATGATACCAGCATGAATGCTGTGCCTCTGAAGTGTAAAACAGAAAATAAACGAGTTAATGGATGTATGAAGAGCAGCACTCAGGAATCCAAGAGCTGTACTTGCTGTAGTCGTGTTTTCCACCATGACCATCGACATCTTGTTTTTTTCCAAAAAGGACGCCTCAAGCAAAAGGTGAATCATAGCCATTCAGAGCATAGACACAGACACTGTTTTATTGTTTTATAATTGAGTTTATTCTAAATGCAGACAGTAATTTACAAAGTGAGCATTTTCAACCAATGCCTTACACTGTATACTTAACTTTATATTTAGGTCATAGCTCAAGAAAGTAGAGGTTCATTATCTACAGACTTCTTTTTCATCTACAGGAGTCACACCCTCCTAGACTAACTTTTGGCCTCCATGAATGAGACTAGGATTGTTTGTTAACATATTAAAACAGTGTCCTGTAGCTAAACACTGATTGGAGCACATTAAGATTTTTTGGTCAGCTAAACCAAAATATACTAGGTATATTTAATCTAAAAACCTAAGCACACCCTTAAGTGATTAGGTTAAAGCTGATTAACTGATTATCAGCAGGTATCTATGACCACATCTATAAAAGCAGAAGATTTGGCAGTTTGCTTTTCTGGAGCATTTAGTTGTGTAAGGCAATGCTACAATCTTCCCAGGAGTGGATGAAAATTCACCCCAAAATGAGACTATGCAATGCTCATAAAAATACCCAAGAGCTACATCTCAGACTCTACAGGCTTCAGTTAGCATGTTAAATGTTAGAGTTAACTTGATGCCAGATGGTGGCACCTTATTTGGCTGCAGCTGCACTGGCTCCTGATAGTAAAAGACATTTAATGTGTCAAATCCCCTTAAACTGGATCGTTTGGCTGTGAATCTGCTGGATGGTAAAGCCAAACTAATATACAACTGTCAGTCATTGGTAGGACTTTGTGAAACCAACAGTTTAGGAACTATACATGCAAGCACTCTGTAAAGTCTGCGTAGCCGGCTACACAAGCTGCATGAGCTATGATTGCTACATCAAGCAGTAAAGTCTCCTACCCGCATTATCTGCTAGTGGAGTAGAAGGAGGTGGTGCAATAGAAAAATAGAAAGCATTGCAGTTGATGGATGAAGGGGAGATCGCCCATGCAGGATGCAGACAAGGACCCAAGACCTTACGTCCTCCTTGCTAACGTCTGCGCTTCTTGGAGAACAAACTGGACTACCAGAAGCTAAAACCAAATGGATAACAAGAGGCTAAGACATGGCTAAATCCATCCATCCCAAGTGATACAATAATATTCTGGTCAGACAGAAGCTGTGCTCTTATTACCTGTAGTGTTGTGTGTGCATTTGCACTTATAAGAGCTTGTGCAAAAATACTGAACTCAAGTCACAGCTCTTCACACACAGAGTTTTTGACTGTAAGATCTAGCCGTCTTCTACCTGACCAGGGAATTTACTGTTATTATCATCACAGCTGTGCACATTCCCTGCAGTGCAAATATCAAGGAAGCCCTGAATACTCTCTACTGCCATCAATGACTTGCAAAATACTTATCCAGATGGTGTTTTCATTGTAACAGGAGACTTTAATCAGGCCTGCATGAAAACAGTTCTCCCTCATTTTCATCATTATGTAGATTTTGCAACTAGTGAAAAGAACACACTGGACTTAGTCTATTCAAACATAAAGGAAACATTTAAGGCAGCACCCCTTCCTCACTTTGGCTCTTTCTGTGATACTGATTCCTACATACAAGCCCTTGCTAATCAGAGAAAAACCCACCGTGAAGCAAGTGAGAGTCTGGCCTACAGGAGCATTGAAAGCATTACAGGACTGCTCTGCTTTGAATATACTTACTGGGACATGTTCCTGGCAGCTGCAACTGACAATCAACATGCAAATGCGAACGAGCATGCCAAGTCTGTGTCTGCATACATTCAGAAGTGCATGGAAGATGTCTCTGTCACCAGAAACATCATCATACTGGACAACAATCAACTGTGAATGAGTAAAGAGGTACATGCGATGCTCAAAGCACAAAATGATGTGTTTAAATGAGATGACATTGTGGCACTAGAGCAAGAGCCAACATGAATCATTCCAGAAGAGCAGCCAAGCAAAACCACAGTACAAGAATACAGAAACTTCTCCATTGACCCTGTAAGTACCAGATGAATGTGGCAGGGTATCAAAGCCATTATGGACTCTAACAGTACAATCTTTTTAATCAAGCTAAACAAACATTTTGGGAGGTTCACAGTGCTTAACAACACCTGTAAAGACAGGTGTGCCACACCCTGATGTGCAGGCATTTAGTCTTGAAACAGCTCATGTCTGGAAGACCTTGAGAAAAGTGAACATAAAGGGAGCATTGGACCCTGAAAACATACCAGGATGGGCCCCTTAAGGAATATGCCAACCAATTAGCTCTGGTTCTCACAGAAATCTTCAACATGTCACTGAACAAGGCTGTCATAGCATCTTGTTTCAAGACTGCTGCCATCATTCCAGTACCCAAAAATACCCACAGTCACTCATCTTAATGATTACTGCCCTGTAGCATTCATCCACATAATGAAGAAGTGCTTTGAGAGGCTGGTAAAGGACCACATTGTTTCTGACTACGTCCTGCATTCAACCCATTCCAGTTTGTTTACTGCCCATATCGCTGCATAGAAGACACCATGCCCTCTGTGCTGCTTCTAAGACGGGCACATCTAGAGGAGAATAAAATACATACAAATGCTGTTCATGGATATCAGTTTAGCAGTTAACACCATCATTCCACAACACTTAGATAAACTGGTTTACCTGTGTAACTGGCTGTTAGACTGCCTCACCAGAGCCCAGTTTGTTTGGGCAGGTAAAACATGCCTCTAGCATCATCTCCCTGAGCTGCCATCAGGGCCGCGTCCTGATCCCACTGCTGTCCACTCTGATGACCCACGACTGCTGTGCCAGATCTACCACTAATAACCCTGTGAAGTATGTTTACAACAGTAGCAGGTCTCATGTGAGATAATGACAGCTAGGCCTATGCAGAGGAAGTGAGCCAGCTGGTAGACGGAGGCAACACTAAAAACTTGACTCAAAATGTTGAAAAACAAAAATCAGTAGGACGCAGCAGAGTCACACCTGGTGGTCAGCAGCACAAAGTTCCTGAGTGGACAGATAATAGCCTGGTCTTTCAAATTGGAGCAGAAATTAGTTTTTGTGCTGATTGAGGAGAGCTCACCTCTCCCCGCCCATTTGCAACGTTTGCAGCATCTGCAGCAGAACAGCTAGATTCTGCATCAGCTTCTATCCCCCAGCCATCAAGCTGCTGAATTCTCAATAAGCCCCCTCATCACTAACACACACATACACCCACTCACACTGGACTGACTGCTCCTGGACTACTCAATATGGTCAACAGAGGTTTCTATCTATGAAAAAAAACAAAACAAATATGGGTTGTTTGGAAGAAAAAAGTCTCTTCTCTCTAAGAAAAACATGGCAACAAAATTGCATCTGAACCAGCCACAGGACTTCTGGAACATCGTCCTTTGGACAGAGGAGACCAAAGTGGGGATGTTTGGCCATAATGTCAAAACCAAACACAGAATATCAACACAAATACCTCACACTAACTGTCAGCCCCGTGGTGCAGGGGTGTTTGTTTTGCAGCCAAGGGACCTGGGAACCTTGCGGTCATTGAGTCGACCGTGAACTTCTGAAGTATTCTAGAACAGGCTGTATACCTGACAGTTAAGCTTGGCTGAAACTGGATCATATGACAGGACAATGATCCCAAGCACAGCAGAAAATATGCAACAGAAAAAGGAAAGAATCAAGGTGTTGCAGTGGTTCAGTCAAAGTCCAGACCTCCAGGCCCAATTGAAATGCTTTGGCGGGACCTTAAGAGAACATAAACGACCAAACCACAAACCTCAATGAACTGACACAATGGAAAACTGCAAAAACCTTTGTTTTCACACGACTGTAGTATCAATATTTGACACCCTGTAAATGAATTAAAGTGTTGGGCAATCAAGATAAGTGACAAAGGTTTCTGCTAACTTTTCAATTTAATTTTGCTGATGCGCTGATTTTGCATATATTTGTAAGCACAGCCAACTCGTATTAATTTTACAGTTTACTTTCATCTGAAGGACACTGATCAAACTGCTCGTATTTGTTCCTTCAGGAATTCATCCAGGCAGTTCTCAGTTATCCTGTTGAATTAGTGTGTTAACAATTTATTCACTGGTACTTTGTCTGAAAAACACAGATCATCTGATCAATCATTTATTATCTCTCTCACACACACACACACACAGCATGCCACTGCTTGTTTACGATTCAACATAGCGCACTCTTTTTTATCATGCTTCCTGTCTCGTAACCTGTTTATTTAATCTATCTATACTCCTGTTATTGTTTCAAATAAGACAGGGTGTAACAGGCTGCAGCAATAAATGTACCCCTCTGCTACGCTGCTACGCTGCTATATTATATGTGCTAATACACTCACAAGGTGTTTTCTTCACCTCTTTCGTTTGTGTGCAGACAGCTGCATCATACAAGAGGAACGCTCGATACTGTAGCTTCACAAACAACGTGAACTATTTATTTGACCGCCTGCAGAGACGTGTGATCGTGTTGCAGGTCTTGAACTTATAAAACCCACGAGCAAACCGAGTTGGAGATGTAATAAACAATGTAGGACCACACTCCACAGCGGCTCAGGCAATACATATCCGCTTTAGTATGCTACTGAGGGCGTGCACATTACCAATTTAAATGTTGCCTTGGCATGGCAGGCTACAGGCGTACATGGAAAACAAATATACTGACTGTTCTTTAGGTCTGTTATTTCAAATCTCATTATGCCCTGCCTGGAAGAAAACAGCTCTGACCATCAATGGCCACAGCTCGGAGACCTTGGAGATTGCAGCTGCATCTGCGCGGCTTTCTGTGCAACCCTTAGTGAATATATCCATGTGCAAAACCGTAATTAGACGTGCCTTCCAAAGTCAATTCTATTTCAAAGGGCTCCTAGGGGAGATATTACGCTACCCGTAAACCCATGGCCCCGGCCTCAGTCACTCCTAATTACATTCCAAATTCAATCAAGTGGAAACAAACAGCAGCAGTACCAATAAAAAAAAAGGTTTGAGGCAGACTGGTTCTGCTTTATGAGGGGAAAAAGTGACAGACTGACACCGATTTGTGATCCTGTACTTAAAATGCATCCTGACAAGAAAAATGCAGAGGAGAGGTATCAGCTCGAGCTGATTGAAATTCACCTGACGAATGTTTAAGGGGGAAACTGTGACACCGAATGTCTGTGAATGAAACGAGCAAGGAGTAAAAGACGAGTGATAGATGTGTTAAGAATGGCTAACCTTGAATTAGAACAGTGAAAAGTGAGAGACGAGATGGATGGAGATGGAAACGGAGAGAGAGAGAGAGAGGGAGGACGACAGAGCTGCAGGCTGCAGAGACAGGGACTGGGGTTCAGACTGAAATGTCAGATGAGTCAGAGGCATTCTGGGAAGACGCTCCTGTTTAATATGTCTCCACAGTCTGCCATGGAGGCTGAAAATTTACAATGACACCATTGCCATAATAACAAGCACCTGCAGCCACGTTGTGAAGAAGCTGTCTGCTCCGAACGAGCGGCGAAGTGACATTGATTAACCCTGACCGCCTGTAACACCAGATAACTGATGTGGAGAGGGTGCCACGGCGATTTAACCTTAAAATCCTGCGCACATCCCTCAAACGCGCGGACACTCAATAACCTGTGCTTCCCAGTTATGGCTACTTATTTACACTTTCTGAGAGCCAGCACAGATCTGTCAATCCAAACGCTGAATGATGAGCACGGCTGTGAAAAATCACTGAGGGGGAAAGCTGTAGAAGACAGGCGAGCACCTTTTGGAGTCATGCTGTGAGAGCTGAGGCAGAAACACATGCAAGAGAGACCAGAACATCTTTATCTCAAGATGGGTGTGCGACCTGCAGATTATCAGAGTATCTGTGTCGTCTTGCGGATAATTAGAGGAATGATTATCTCTGAGAAAGTAAAAGCAAAGTGTGAAAATCTGATCCCAGCTGGCTGGTAACACTAGAGATGTTTATTTCTGTCCATGGTGCTGTGTGTGTGTGTGTGTGACTGCTGGGCCAGAGGGTGGTAATATGAGGAGAATGGAAAGTGTTTTGTGGTCAGATGCAGGCGTGTGTGTGTCTCTGTGTGTGTGCACATCTAAATAAAGTTGCCGCTGATCCCACAGGCACCCCAATCGCTCCAGCTGTGACGGTGGTAAATAGACATGGGATCTAAGTGTTTGCTGTGGCAACATGTGAGAGCAGCGTGGAGGCTGAGCTCAGCGGGAAGCCTCCCCGTCACTCTGATCCGCTCTGACATCAAACGCGCGCATACGCACATGTGACGCTGCACAAAAGGAACGAGACAGCACACACACAAATACAAACACACATCCTCCGTACAGTGGCGGCATCTCTTCTCATCCCAATAATATTATCTTACTGAGTGCTGAATGGCTCCCTCCATGACAGTGAGTCGCTGAGAAAAATTGCACACAGACGGATGGGTGGGGGAGAAGAGGGGAGGGGGGCTACGGCAGACTTCACTGCTCTGGTTTAGTCACGACTCCTCTGCCCAACAGATGAGCATGAGCAACAGGGTGAGCGTGTGTGTGTGTGCGTCTCCACGGAGCTGGCCCCCTGCCCCTCCTCTCCACCACTTCATCGCTCAGACTCCAGCATGCCACAGACCTGGTTGCCAAGGTAACCTCTTGTGTTGATGGGTTCACCTCTGTGTTAATCACCGGCTAGCAATAATGACCAAAGGATGCATGGTGTGTGTGTGTGTCCTTGTAAGGTCGAGTTTACGGCTTAGGTTAGAGCCACAATAAGAGCTTGGATTATTCATTTAGCTGTGATGGTTAAAGAAAGGAACTACTGTCCTCACAAAGGTAGTACAAATCCGTGTGTGCGAGTGAGCCTCTCAGCAACACACAGATATGAGAGACATCTTTTTCCCTATTCCCTGAATAGCAGCAAAGTTAAAAATCAATAAGACAGCAGCAAAGGAGAAGCTCTGAAACCAATCGATCGATTTTCTCTGCAGAGTTTGTGTTTTCTGTTTCCATATCCAAAACAAAAAAAAATGTAGTCTAGTTTTTCTGCCTTAAAAAAACAACCATATTCAAATGTCTCTGCTGCAAACATGCAGATCATTAAACTTGGTATATTATGGACGATTAATTAACATTAGCACAATTTGTCAGCTGGGATGGGCTCCAGCCCCCTGGAGAGATAAGTGGTTAAGACAACAGGTGGATAATTTCCTCTGTGTGTTATATGTATAAAATCCAGCTCAGCCTGATGCAGATTAGCAGTGAAAAAAATCAACTAAACTAAAAATCACTGAACTTAAGTGCAGCGTTCAGATCCTTGCACTTGTCCTTCAGTCATTTTTTTGTCACTTTAAGCTTTTATTTGATCTCAGATGGAAAATTGTTCTTTTTAAATCCTCTGTGTTTATCCTGTGATTGAGAATATTACATGTATTATTATATTACTTATGCTGAATATGTTGAAGCTAGGCAACAATATATAAAGTGATAAAGACTAGTAACACCTCTACAACAAATGTACACATTAATACAAATGTTATAAGTGTATTATTATGCCTAATACTAGTACTTATAATAACATTTTTAAGCTGGTAGTTTTTGTACTTTTACCTGTAGTCACATGGAAAAGAAGGTTTTCATGTGGATCGTACATTGTTGTTGTGGAATCATGGCTCACTCTTTTACAATATCAGTTCAGTTCAGTGGGGTTTGCATGCATTTGTTTATGCACAGCTCTCTTAAAGTCCCACCACAGCATTTCAGACATTGTGAGATCAGGATTTTTACCCGACCATTGCACAATTTTGATTCTTTTCCTTTTACAGCAATTTTGTTGTGGATTTTCTGCTGCACTTGGAATCATCATCCTATTGCATGACGCAGTTTTAGCCAAGTTTTAGCTGTCAAATTGATGACCTCACATTTGACTCTAGAATATTTTGGTACACAGAGGCGTTCATGGTAGATTCAGTGACTTCAAGGTTTCCAGGTCCTGTGGCAGCAAAATAAACCCAAATCATTGCCCCTCCACCACCACGCTTGGTAGTTGGTATGAGGTGTTTGTGCTGATATGCTTTGTTAGGTATTCCCTAATTGTGGCATTGCGGTCAGACATCCCTACTTTGGTCCAAACAAGAAGTCTTGTGCTTTGTTCAGATGCAAGTCTTCGTTTTAGAGAGAAGAGGCTAAATATACAGCTAAATTCACCTCACTAGCAAATAGAATAGAATAGCCCTTTGTCATTGTACATGTACAAATGAATGAATTTATGGATTTTTTTTTTTTTTCAAAAGTGCCAAAGCATCTGCTCTTACAGAGGTGCTCGCACTTGTTAATGAAGTGCATTTTCACCACCCTACATCACATCTGCTGTATAAAAATCTAACACCTCAACACTGCTAAATTGGGGTTGCTGATTTAAAAAATAGCAACGCATTTTGCTCAATCACATTGTGTTTTGTGGCAATTGTAAACATGATCACGATGGGTTTTTTGGAATATTTGTGGATGCTTCATTACATCAAAACAGCCAAGACGACCAACAACCAAGACAGGCAAGCCACAGGCACCTCATTCGGTTTACCAGGAGAGTGTCGAAAACCTTGAAACACTGACTAAGAGAAGGTGAAAAGAGCCAAATCACTTTGATGACAGCTACTTCTGTTTAGTTAATATTCTGGATACACACATGCACACAGTGAAACAGAGAACAGAGAAGAGCAACACAACAACAGAAGAGTCTCACACCAGGCTGAAAGTCAACACAGACAACACAAGCAGCAAAGATTCATATGTTGTGTAGCACAATGAATATTATATTTTCATATTGCATTGTAAATCACCAATTAGTGGCAAAAATTGCTAATGTTAGATAAACCTTTTTTGAGATCACCTACTCTGACAAGTTAGTTTCTGAGATTTTCATGCATGAAACCATCTGAATCTGTGCATCCTGAGACTGTCATCTATTAATCTGTCAGTCCAGCTTACCTACATACTGTATAGATGTTACATTAAAAAATATTTTAGGGCATGACTGTGCGAATTTCTCTCTTTGAATGTGATATTTATTGCCAGTATATAAGCTGAAGAAATTCAGCTTTGCTTTACCTTAGTGAGGAGTCTGAAATGAGCAGAGCAGCAGGCACAGTCTGCCTGAGAAGACAGTGTGTGGGTGGGTTGAGAAATGCTGCATCTCTGCACACATGCAGAGCGTTGACACTGACATCTGCTCCATCTGCTGCCCCTGCCACTTCAGCACAGACTTTACAGTGACGGAGAGAGGACTGAGACACGTGCTGGGCGAAACAGGTGAGGAGTCTGCTCAGCTTCACTGCCAATGGAAGACTGGGGAAAAAATACCTGCTCAACTCGGCTTGAAAGAGGCTAATTAACTCGATCATCTCTTACTTCAGCACACTTGATGAATCACAGACTTGTTGCAGACTTTTCCTGAAAAACGTCACCTGTCATCTGCTTGTGTTGTCTTCGTACACCTCCATCTTTGTGAGCCACAAGTAATCCAAAGCCAGTGACAGACCTGCGCACATATCACTGAAAAAGAGCTAAAGCTGTTGGAACAAATGTAACACCTCTGCCACCTCAACCTGACACAAATCACATCCCTACAGTTCAAAAAGCTGAACTAAACCAGAAGGAAGAGCTTGTGCAAAGGATAAAGCAGAAACGGCACCGTTTACATGTGAAATTAATGAGGAACATTTATTCAGATGATGATTGGGTAGAGCTTGAAAAAAATAATTCTGGAATAATCCAGAATGTAAAAGCCAAAAACGAGCCTTGACTGTCAATATTAACACATTTTAAGTGTGAATGATATTTTACTGTTACTTTTTCCAGATAAGAATTTCCAGCAGACCAATTTCTTTATGTAGTGAATTTTAAAGGCCAGTATATAGCTGCCTGTTTCATACTATTCATTAATTTTTCTCTCCTGTGCTCAGATAATAGACTTCTCAGCGTGTCACATATGAGACCAGCTTGGCTATGAAAAATATATTCACCGGCCGCTTGGTAAGGTACACCTGTTCAAGAGCTTGTTACTGCAAATGTTTAATTATCCAATCACACGGCAGCAAATCAGTGCATTAAGGCATGTGGCCATGGTTAAGACGATCCATTGAAGTTCAAATGGAGGAGAAAAGCGATTTAAGTGTCTGAGTCTGAGTGTTTCAGAAACTGCTGATCTACTTGGATGGTTCAACACAACCATCTCTATTGTTTTCAGAGAACGATCTGAGAAAGAGAACATTTCCACTGGGTGGAAGTTTTCTGGTTGAAAATACCTTGTTGATGCCAGAGGTCAGAGGAGAATGGCTTTGGGCTGATTGAAAGGCAACAGTAACTCAACCGATCAAACAACCATTGCCCAAGCCACGAGTTGTGCTGTAATTTGGATGGTAGGGTCAGAACTTGGCATAAATGACATGGAAGCATGGATCCATCCTGCCTTGTATCAGTAATTCTGGCTGTGCAGTTACTTGAAGAACTACAAAACTCCCATTGTCTCAAGAAAATCACCCAAATCCTTCAAGACCCATCATGTCTCGGTCATGTACTGTTTGAACATCTACCTTCAGGCATGTTTTGGATCCATAAAGACAAAAAAAAACAAAAAACAGACTAAAGGAACAGCTTTTATCCCTCTGCCATCACCATGCTGGATGTTGCTAAATTATAGACAATCAGATTTGATATAGCTTTCATGTACAATGCTTACCAGCTGAGCAACATTTGAACACCACAGCTTAGTGTATTGTTGCTGAACAGGTCCATCTTCTTTATGACTACAGTGTACCCATCTTCTGACAAAGCTCAAATCATCTCAAATTGTTTTTTTGGACTTAGCTCATTGTACTCAAATGGCCTCCACAGTCACCAGTTCTCAGTACAATATGCAGCCTTTCTTTAAAAGTCACAAAATTCAGCATTTATTTATGTGCCTTAATGGCAGACAGAATGAGCACCAGTTTCCACTCTGTGGAGATGTAAGAGTTGCAGCTTTAGACGGAAAATAAAAGGCAAAGAGGAAAGATCAAGTCTAGTTTTTCGAAGCTGGGTGGAAAACATTCTCCAGTAAAGACACAAAGTTGACATAAGAAAAACTGTATTCAGCAAAAGAAGCAATTTCACTCTGCTGCCTCTTGTTTTGTTTTGAAACCTTGATTTTAGAAGACTTGTGGAGGCGTAACAAGTTTTTTCTCCTTCACATCCTCTTAAATTTTCTGCATTTCAATACAGACGCCTCTCCGTAGTCATCAAAGGTTGAATCTGCAGTTATAATCAGCCCGTTAGCTGAGGCTGATGCGGCGGCTGCTCTCTGCTCCGATAAGCCTGCCAGAGGCCGGCGGTCTCCTGCCTGTAATACATTCGTCACAGTTTCCCCAAGACACATGAGCGAGCCCCACACGTCCGCAAATGAAGACCGAAATATCTGCTTCCGTTTGTCTGCGTCAGAGAAGAGCATCGTTCAGCCTTACTCAGCAGTATTCGGTCTCAATTTGAAGAGTCGGCAATGAGGTGTGAATGCCTCTCAATAATATACTCGTCATTCCTCTGCCAAGGGAAAAGCAGAGGTATACTTTCAGTGCTTTTTGTCAGCAGGAAAGATCACAAAATCTAGAGCCAAAAATCGTGTAACTGAGCAGAGAGCTGGACCATCAGCCAGAGGAAGAACCCATTAAATTCTGGCACAGACCTACATGAACCAGTTTAAAAAGATATGACAATGGACATTGTTCTATTTGTATAACTGTTGAAAGAAATCTACAATAATGTATTTATTATATGAGAAATTCTAAAGTGCAATAAAAGCTAATCAGAATTTTTTTAAGTTCATGAAACTATTTGCCAAATTAAATCAACCTTACATAGACTGACTCCGCACATTTCTGTGGTTTCTCTTCTTTGAGTTTGCCTCAAACTTTATTTTGGCAGATCCAACTTAGTTAAAAGGAAGACATTCATTTCAAATCAGCAGTAATTTATATTTGGAGGTAAGGCTCTTTTTTGTGACCTACCCATTTGTTTCGGTATAACCTTGTATGTGTAAGCATCAAAAAAAAGAGGAGGATCTGACATGGATTTGGGTTGCCAAGCAGCTTGCAGAGGAAGATGCAACTGCAAGTAGGCTAAAGATACTTATTCTGTGCCCCCCCATACCCTCCTGACACCCCAAGTTTTCATATGGGGACATAAAAATTTGATATTTCTGCACCTTATACTTCATTCTGCTTAATACAGTCTTTTATACTTTGTCAAATAACGGTAGCTTTATTGTGTTCTACTTTAAACTGTCCCCATCTGAGGACAAACAATCCCAAATAGCTAGGTGAAATAAAAACTCCACCCCAAACAAAAGCTCAGGTCTCAGTGGGATGGAGACTTGACTGATACACAGAAGGTTCAGCTGAGTAATCGAGTGACTTTGATTTTATTGTTTGCATTAATTAAAACTACGTCAAATTTAATAGCCATGACATTCTCAAGACGATGCTGCTTATTATCATTTTAAACCTCATTGCTGTAGTTACATGGCTCGTGCCACTTATATAATCTTCACCTCTGCAGCTTTCCAAAAAAATTACAATGAAATGATTTTTTTAACATGGTCTCTTTTTATACTCTTTCCCCCATAAAAACAACATTTGATGACTTCTTCCTTACTGATGAGTTTTGACACCTCAGTAAAAACCAATAAAGACATAGTTAGACAATCATTAGAATAGTTTTTGTGTTTTTCCAGGAGTAGCTGAATGGGCAGAGACCACTCACACCAACATCTGATTAAAAAAACCCAGTTACCTTGCTCTATAAGCAGCCCTGAAAAACCACTCATTTCATAAAAGAGCTTCTTTCATCACTTGTTTTTTGCAAATGCAAACGAGATCTCCGTTTGGAAGTACAAAAACAGCTAAAAAAAAAAAAAGCCTAATATGTACAGTTCATAGTCATTAGTGGATTTCTGGTGGATTTTTAAAGAAAAAAGTAAATATTCATGTTATAAATATATTTTTACTATAAAATATACTAAATTATATGGTTTCAAGTGAACAAGCCTTACATTTGTGACCAAATGGTGCGCTGGTTCCTAATTTCACTAAACTAATCTGCCTATTAATTCAAACCTACAGTAAACTAAAAAGTTACCAAGAATTTTAATCCAAGCGGCTGTTTTACAGTTTAAAAATATCAACATGTACATCAGGTCATTTTCTAACACTTTATATCAGGAGAAATAAATACATCATTTTAATACAATCCCCTGTTCTTCTCACAATTATACAAGACTTGAGTACATTTGGACTAAAACACACAACAACAAATGTTTTAATACTTCAAACGAGCAGCAACAATCTGAACGTCTTACAAAACTTGAACTGACGACATTACAAGATTAAAAACAAACTAATCACTAACCACGAGCGAACCTCCCACTGTGGTCAAACACTCCTACGCCTTGGTGATGTAACCCTCTTTGATTAGGAAGTCATAGATCTTGCGAGTCTTGTTGACGTCGATCTTGATCAGCGCCCGCGCCTGCGCCAGCCGCAGCCCGCCCTGCCGTCTGCACTCGTTAAGTAAAGCTTGTTTGTACTCCAGGTATGCGCCCGGTACCAGCCGCACCACCTGACACAGCTACAACCACAAAATAAACAGGGTTTAGAAATCGGAGGAGAGAGTGGCTTTAAAAAACAAACAAACCTGTAAATACAGAGCAAAAGTCTTGAGCCAACTCTCATATCTTTACCTTTTTCAAAGAAAATATGTGCAGTGATTTATGTATTTTTCAACTTGGGCATGCTTTTATTCCAAAGGCAGTGTATTTGGCATCATTGTCAAGCTGGAAAAAGCCAATCACATGCTTTCAGATAGATTTGGATCCATCGTGGAATACTGACTGTACTTTTCTGTGTTCATAATTCCATCAATTCTGACAAGATTCCCAACACCACTGTCCAAAATGTACACCCAAACCATGACAGAGGGAAGTCATGAAGAGAGGCCAGGGCCATATTGTTGACATAGATGTGTAAGCAGATGACTAATGACACACGACTTAACACATATTGACCCTTCTTCCATCTGCGTGACCATATCTTTACCTCTTTCTCCCGCTCGTTGAGCTTCTCTGTTCCCGGCAGTCCGGTCAGGTTGAGAGGAGGGGCGCTCCGCCTACCTGTTGCTGTGGAGCAAAAAATTCTACAGTCAAATGGAAATTCAGCACCACAATGTTAGCCTGCACTTCAGAGAACATAATAGCAGCCTGGCAACATGCAGTTAATTCCTTTGCATCGAAGAGACGGGCGAACAAATATTTACGCTGTGCAAATTGTGTAAATATAGCCATGTGGGAGTGTGCGTCCCATTTGTGCTCTGGAGGTTAGGGAAAGGCAGTTAATATGAAAAGGAAAAAAATAGCAAGACAAATATGCAAGCAGGGGGCTATTTTTGAGCAGATAAATGGTGAAGTTGTTGGCATTAATGTGCCGGGAGCCACGGAGAGGACAGAATACATAAGGAAAGGTGGAAAGAAACGCCGTACCTGACACTGTGATTGTTGTGACAGCTGGAGTGATTCCAGCATCTCTGCAATCATTAAGAAAAGTGTTATTATCTCAGCTGCCATGTTTATATATGTACACACACACACACACACACACACACACACACACACACACACTGCATCCCTGGGCTTTTGTTCACTATTCTCACTCCAGAATCATCAGCCAGAAAAGATGAATCATAGCATTCAAAGTTTTTTTTAAAAGGTAGAATAATTGGAAGAACTTGGATAACATCCAAAGAAAAGGATGAAAACAAGAGGAGCAGCGACCCATTAAAAAGACTAAAAATACAGCAAAGACTGTGGTGTAAGCGAGATGCTCTATAATACAGCTCGATTCATCTCAGCATGACCGGTGCTGGGAGTGATGACAGAGGTCAGCGTCTCCGGGGAGCGTGGCTTCACCAGCCCTTCTATTACACGCTGGGCTACGAGCGGGGAGTTTAGAGCCTTACATTGCAGCCTGTTTGCTGAGCCACTGCTGACAGGCTCTGCCATCCTGGATGTACTGCAGCACGTCACACAGCATGGTCCTCTTCCTCCGCTCGTCTTCACGCATTCGCTTCACCCGCTCGTACACCTTGGCACCTATTGCACAGAAAGGTGAACAAAGAGCGTACAAATTAGGGCTGCGACTCGAAACTGCTACGCTGTTTAGACCATAAAGTATCAGAAACTGCCAAAAATGTCCTTTACAATTTCGCACAGTTCAAGCTAACACCCTCACACGTCTTACTTGGCTGGATCAACAGTCCACATACCAAAGAAAAGCCCTAGGAGCCTGCACGCTTTTGGTCTTTCCATGGCCCACATTAACAAGCTGGTCCAAGATTAAAATTCCAAAAATGATCCAAACACTGTGATAAAGTGTTCTGCTGGTGCAGCAAAAAATAACTGATTTGAACCGAACTAAAAATAAAGTGCAAGCCTGAATATAAACACATTTTCCTGCTTATGCACACAACTTTAAAATGAAGTTTTTGTTCAGGGGAGGAGGGAAAGAAAAGGTCAAACTTGACTCACTGCAGAAAGACTTGATCCCAGCTTTCCTGTACTCCTGCAGCCTGCGGATCTCTCTCCTCAGCTCAAACTCCACTGAAAACAAAGAGAGATTGAGAGAGATGAAGGCAGTTAAAAGCAAACCTGCGCAGACTGTTGCAGAGTTCCCTGAACTCGCTTTCACACAGCTGCAGCTCACATTTCATTTAGCACAATGAGTAAGCATTTTGTGCTTCTCAGAACAGTTTCATACAGCATTCATACAAAATTAAATCAACATCTGGGGACTGGACGGCTTGAGGACAGCTGAGAAAGACCCCCCCCAAGACTTGCACATCTATGGCCAATATAACACCATCAATTAATCTACCGGAGGAAGCTGGAGTTACACAGATCTCCATTTGGAAGTACTGATTACTGATTTTTTTTGATACAATAAATACAAACAGGGACAGCAAAGCCCAAACAAGCTTTATTTGTGCACACTGCTTTTCAGGACACTGCCAAGGAATTGTTATGGGACATCCAGCTGGTCTGCTGCAGACTGCTTTCATTCACAGACACATGAGCACAGATTTCAGCAGACTGTAGAGAATCCTGCAGGCTTTGATTTTATCCTGGAGTTTTTTTTCCTCCTTTTTAAGCAATGCACTTGTTCTCACTGTGAACTTTGTAGCACGCCCACCTTTAGGGACAGTCCTGAATTTTCTTCATGCAGGACACTTTGTCTTACTGTGGACCAATTAACAGTCTAGTTTTAGCTTTGTGCATCTCTGCAATGACTTGTTGTTGAAAAAGTTGTTGCAATAGATGCACGGTTCACATCAACCCTAAGTCCTTGACCATAAGAGCAGGTCTTTTCTGGTATCCAGAGTTTTTTTAAAGAAATCACTAACCTGCGCTATGACTGACTAATTAGTGTGGTTCAAAAAATAATGTTATCAGTTTAGTTCGTCTATCCATCTTCCACTTATCTAACGCAGGGTCACGGCGTGCTGGAGCTTAACCCAGCTGCCACAGAGTAAAAGGCAGGGGGTACACCCTGGACAGCTCACCAGTTTTGTGCAGAGCTAATAGCCAGAATGTGTTGCTGGTTGTTCCAAAGATTAGTTATGATTTTTCTTGTAGCAGGAGTAGCGGTCAATTTGAAGGTTAAGAAGACTGAAACCAACCTAATGCATGCCTGTTTAATCTAACTGTGTGCTGGCTGTCGAACTGCAGCCAGAGCAGAGTTAGCTTAGTTTAACATAAAGATGGTAAACAAGTGGAAACAGCTAGCCAGGCTCTGTCCAACAGTTATGTAAAGAAAAAAAAAAAAATCCAGTCAGCACTTCCAAAGCTGACTAATTACCTTGATATATCTCAAGTGTAAAAATAAAAATCTGCTGTTTAAAGAGATGTAGGTGCTTGACTATTTCTTTGCAATGAACTGCAACTTCCTGGAGTCCCTGCTGGTTGCCAGGAAACTGCAACTATCTGTGAGATGCCAATTTAAGAGATATACAAATGACAGCAGAGGTTCAAAAACTTGATAAGCCTGTGTCAAGAAGCACTGCTGACTAATGAAGACATTTCATGTGAGAATTTTCTTTAATTTGTACACAGACATAGTGGAAGTGTGGGAATCTCTCAGAGAAAAACAGGAAGGGGTCTGGCATTACCTTCCCACAAAGATTAAAAATAACCTCCCTTGACGCTGCAATCGTCTAGTGATGCTGAGGCAGTGTGGCATAAACTGGTCATGCCACACTTTGTGACTGTTACTTAAATTGCACGTAACCCTGCCATGTGAACTCAGTCAGATACTAACGTGCGTGACTTTCGATGAATTTGTCATGTTCAATTGGTCCAACCACTCTGGCAAATCTTCTCATGACATCATACAGCTCCTGCACCTCCTTTGGGTAGCATCGCTCCAGCACTACCAGAGACAGAGAGAGAGAGAGAGGGAGAGAGCTGTGAGTAGGCAGGCAGATACAAACAAATATAAAACAGAAATATGAAAGAAAAATATCCCCAGCAGACACTTTTAGACGTGAGCAGTTTGGGTTTTTTACTGCATTCTAGGTGAAGTAATTTGGTTTCTTTTTTCCAGTTAACCACCAGAGAACAGCCGTCAACTCGCAGCTCTGCATCAATGCTGTGCTTATAGGCATGTAAATATTACCAACATTTATCACAGTCACTCTGTAGATGCACCGCTATGATTCTCTAAAGCTGGTGCAAGGGGAGAATTTGCATCCTGTAGCTTCTAAATGGACTGTATGGTCTCTCAGCATCCATGCAAACAGTGCTTAACAGACCACAACCCAATGTAAGGCTTATGCCATAGCTGCCCTGAAGTAACACCACTGTTAGTTACCATCATTTATTCATGTTCTTGTAGTGGTTAACTGTACAGTAACTGTTCTTGTTTTGACAGGTGAACACACCTGTCTGCCAAAGGATTTCACAGACATTTCTTTATTACACCTTCTTGCAACTGTTTCTTAATTTTTTACATATTCATTACTGCAATTTACACTACTCTCGAGCACAATCTCAGTCTCACTGTTTACTTAACTTTTGTTGTTTTGGGGTTGTTTTTTTAACCACTGTTGTATGTATGAAATGTTTGCACTCTCTCACAGTAGCACTTTTATTAAGTAGACTGTCCCACTCTCTGTTGCTGTAAAAAATAGTATAACATGTTACATGTTGTTTTTGATTAGGTTGCAGTTATTTAGTTGCATTCCTGACAGATTTGTATGTTTTTCTTGTTTTTCTGTTTTTCCAAAACAGCATCCAACGCTGTTGCTCCATGAAAAAAAGAAGAAAAAAAACCCCCAAAACAAAACAAAACACAATTTTATTCACCTTTTCTAAACTTCAGTTTGCCATTCTTTCACAAGGCTAAGACAGAGACAGACAACTATTCATCCTCACATTCACACCTACGGCCTTGTATCCTAACATGCATGTCTCTGGCCTGTAGAAGGAAATTGACTTACTGGGAAAAAACAAGGTCCACAGCCAGCAGGTGGATTTAAACAGAGAACCTTCTAGCTAAGAGGTGACACTGGATCATTGTACTGCCCCTAAAATCCTTCTCCTATCATAACGTCTTGAATGAACGGACATAATCATAACTTACAGACTTTATAGCATCATATCATCTCAACAGAGTACTTTGCTCTGAGCTTGCAGGCTTACACGTGGTTCACAGAATCTCCAAAAGCAGAATGGGTCTGACAGACTCTGAGTTTGGGAAACAGATGCCATCTCTACTTTCAAGATTAGATTTTAAACTTTCCTTTTTGATAAAGCTTATAGTCTGCAGGGGGTCTGCTAACCTGAACCACTGCTTAGGTTGGTACAAACAGACCTCAGCAAAAGTGCTTGGGGACTTCCTTTGATGCACTCTTGCATTTTGTCTCCTTCAGTTTGTTTTGTCCCATTTGTTTTCATCCTTCTCCCCAAAAGGTTGTGACAGATGGCTGTCTCTCTCTGTTAAAACTGAGTTTTTCTTTCTCTCCATATGTGACTGTCATATCCTGGGGATTGACAAACACTGAACTCATAATATGTAATAAAATATATAATATCATAATACAAAACACTGTGAGACAACAGTTGTCCTGAAATAGCAATATATTTTAAAAAACTCAAGTTGAAAAAATCCCTGAAAACATTCTGATAATTGTGATTACAAGCTGAACATGGGTGACAAGTTAAAAAAAAAAAAGTTACACTGTGTTGGGTTATAATATGCCAACAGAACACTTTCAACATTCTGTGGGTTTGCACACATTTCTGCCTAAAATTCCTGAAAACTGTAGTCCCGGGAGCTTTTTAGGAAGGAACTTAAAGGTTCCCTCAGACTGCTGGTTGTCAATGTCACCACACATCATCAGCGTACACCTGTTGTGTGCTTTCATCTGTAACTCAGTGGATGTGCTGAAGAACAATGAATTAAACATTGTTTTGTTTAAGGTTGGCTGTAATAAAATGATATCAGTATTTGATCAAAAATATTCAGGGCTGTCAAGAAATAAAAGGATTTCTCCAAGAACGGGACGGTGGTAGAGATAAAGTCTGAAAAGAACTCAAAGATGAAAAATAGTAAAAATAGCAAAGGGCATGACTGATTGACTGTGTCTCGGAAACACTACTGGAGAGATGGAATACCTTAAAAAAGATATTCCCCCTTATCTGTTGCTTTTATGATGACGGCGCGACCGCTGTCCTCTACATGTTCAGCAGGGATGAGATCTGGTGATCGCAAATGCCACAGCAAACGACTCACATCATTTTCATTACATCACAGTAGAGACCAGGACAGAAATGCTTTATCACAGTGTTCAGGTGAACACTCAGATCAACTTTATTGATTTGCAGTGACTCTTCACTCCAAGGAGACAAGTGAGCACAAACCATTTGGAAAAATGATCCTCACAGTAATAACAGAGCCACTGCATAACCCTCATCGCAAGGGTCAAGGGCTCAGGTTTCTCTTTTAATTTGCCCCACCCCCTGTCTGCAGACAAGTAAATAATGGCGAGTTTCAAGGCAGTTTCACCTCCAGACTGCTTGGGTCGGACAGAGGCGGCACACTCACTAATTGTTTTTGCACACAGTCTGTCACTTTACAAAAGTGTTTTGAGACTGAGTAATTTCCACACAGACAACCTTCATCAGTCGGAGGAGGAGACTGAACAACGTGGACAATTTTTCTGTGTATTACCATTTGGTGTTCGTACCCAATTCAAATCTAAACAGCCTAAATGAATTCGCACATTTCTGTACAAAGCAGCAGCGTGAATTCTTCAGCTATAAATGCTGAATACATACAAACTTTGCTAGCATACAGCCGATGGTTTAACTCGACAGTGTAATCAAAAGGGGCCTAAAGATTCAAGTTTCAAAGTCAACAATCATTTTAATGCAACAGTCCTAAATTTAGTTTTGGTCCCCTATCTTTTCTAATTGAAAGTGTAGTCAAGAAGCACTACAGGAAGAAAAAATGTATGAAACTAAATACAATCAGCAACCCTGTCCCTGTGATTTGTCACAGTAACGCTCCACTGCTGTGTATTCACCACGCTTAGCTCTCACTCTGAAGCGCTTGTTGTGCTCATGTGAAAGCATTGCCCGTGTTGCTGAGTAACAGACAAGTGTCAAAGCCACCGAGGAAAGCTGATGTGTGTGTGTGTGTGTGTGTGTGTGTGTGTGTGTGTGTGTGTGTGTGTGTCAGGGTCAAATTCCATCGTCAGACTCCAGCCTGCGAGAGCTAATTATCAGCTGCCATCTCAGGCTAAACACATGAAGTCATGCTCTGAGCAACACAAGGAAAAATGTTCATATCTCCAAGGAGACATCAATGCTGGACCTGTGTGTGGTTTCACATGATCGGCACAAAAAACTCTGACTGCAAACAGCAACGCAACCTGAATCATTGGGAGAGGCGAGCTCTTACAGGACGTCAAACAGATCGCTGTCCTGAAACAACAACGCTGGTCATTCTGCCTCCAGCAGTCACTGAGACATGATACCGTGAGCCTCCTGGGCTCAGATACTGCTTCCATTATTGCATGTGACACACACATACACACACACAATCTTTGACAGTCTCCATGACAACCAGTCTGCAGCTCTACAGCTACTCTGAGTTCCCTTTTGTCTCCAAAGACTGGGGAGATAAGGGAAAAAGAGGGAGGAGGGCTAACTGGAGGCTGGAGGATACATAAATAAAACATGAGGGGAGAACTCTTCAACTCCCGAACCACAGACAATTTCACAGAGCAACACATGGAGATGTAACGAAGGGCAGGGTGGTCGCACGTAGTTTAAAAAGACACGCTCTAATTGGACAAATCCATTCACAGCAGTTCTCGCTGTGTAATGAAAAAAACCCCAGAGATGCAAAGAATTACGTTACTGAGCTCGCTGAAACCCAACCTGTAACGGGTGGATCAATAAAAACAGCTCTCTTTCTCCTGACACACTTCAGCCATTATGGCAGCAATGCTCACCGCACTGGGATCGCAATTATGCCGCGGCACACATGAGCCGGCGCAGGCTATTCGTACCCTTCGCAGTAAATACAAGCACAGCCAGTTGCCACACATCAGCTACCAGAGGGGCCGTGGAGGTTAACGGTGGTTATTACAGCAGAGTTGTTTGCATGCATCCATAGAAACCCTGGGTGCCGATTTGGCTGCCAGATATCGCATGTCTCCCTGAGCTGCTATGAATACTGTCGCGGCCAAGCCCAAGAGTGTTTCAGAAGAGGACTCACTCTGGAATTTCCGCAGGTTGATCAATCCATGGTCTCGGATTATCCTGAAAGAAACAAATACAGGGATTTAGACATTTATTTTCTGACTTCCACTACACTTTGGCAACTTAAAAATACAGCATATATCAACTATGTGATCATTTTGAGGGCTGTAGTTTGGTGTGCTCGTGTCCATCACATTACATCATAATGAGGTTCTGCATTACAGCCCACAAACGACATTCTCCAAAATGATCCTAGAGCTGAATCAATCCTCTGTAATCTGCAACAAAAACTGAGCATGCTGATCTTTGTGAAGACGTCCAAGCTGCACTGTACCTAACAAACTGGCAACTGAGTGCATCTACAGTATGCATTAATACACCGAAGCTTTTAATAACAATCAGAAATAACTTATATTAATTAAATTAGGAACAATAACATTTACAATTACTTACAGAAAATGAATTTACTGACTTATAACAGTATAAAAGCAATAAATGTGACACATTCAGAAGATTCCTACTTCCATTTCTGAGTTTCACAACATCTTTCACAACCACATACAGAAACACTTTAAAACCAACAGCCCTGTTGATAAATGAAGGAGGAATATTTAGGATGCCTGGAAATTAAGCTCAAGGCTTTTCATGACTATTTAAAGGCCTGTTTTGAGGGGAATAAATTAAATGGCCTTTAGGACCTCAAAACCTGCAGTTATGCTAAAAAGTGTGCTTTGAGGTTCAGGGGCAGAGCTCAACTTCTGATCTTAAAAGCCTTTCTGACAAGCTACAAGTTAGCAGAGATAAAACAGGGTTTCAGGGACAGATGAGGGAGCTGTAAAACACTCATTCCCTCCTAGTCAGACATGCCATTCCAAGCGTGCTCAGGGAGCATGAAGTCGTTAAAAGTTGATTTAGTGACGGATACGCCGCAGCAACGCTTGTCTGTGTATGTCCAAGAATGACAGCTAATGGGTTAAAGGCAGATTAATATCCTTGGAAACCTTTAAAATTGACTTCCATTTCTTATTACATCAGCTGACTATCAGAATACAGAAAAATAGTCATTGTGATTTCCTGCAGCTCACAGTGACTTGAATTTGAGGGCTTTCCAGAACCTAATGATAACCACTTACACACAGTTGCCATTTCATTAGGTACAATGGGTTTTACTGCACAATTGTTTTAACTGCTGCTACATATGTAACGTTATCTATATTTTCCTACCCACCAAACTTAACTCAATAAATGTGAGATACATACAACAGAACTGAGTATTACTGGGATTTACAGTGGACTGTGAGACGAGCGTGAGCTGGGAGTGTGATCCCGGTAGCCTCTCTGATTAGCTACAAGTAAAACAGCGATCATGCAAACACGCAGGACGTGTTCTCTGTATAACTCAAACGCACAAAATGTGCACAGTACATTTTCTATGAGCTTTAAAACATTTTCCAAACTCTCCTCTGGTGAGAATGCTCTCCATGCCCGACTAAAACTGGGCAAAATGTCAAGCAGCTTGGCATGCACATCGTTCACCGGGGGGACAGACACATTTTCCCAATTTCCAAAAATATATTCAGGGTTTGAATAGAAGTTCCCGCAGCTTGTAAGTTGCACCTGAATGACTCCCCGCGGCTTGTAATGAGAGCCTGAAAAAGGCTTAAATATGCAATTATAATCACACTGCTGACTTTGTGACAATCCCTCTCAGGATTCGTGTCTTTAAAAAGCTTTTAAGAAAATAATAAGGTTTAGATTAGAAGTTATAAATGTATTAGCGTAATGAAATCATTAATATTTAAATGGTGTAGATAGGAGTTTGGAATTGTTAGCCTTGTTAATTTTAATACAGTATGAAATGCATTTATTCAGCCTGAAAGTATAATGAAGTATCTGTGGAAACTGAGGCTCCACAATAAAGGCTTATGATGCCACCTGCTGACACAATGGAGTCATTACATTACTGTGAATTAATTTTTCATCCCATATAATTAAAAAAAGACCTACTTCTTCCTCCGTTGTCTCTCCTTTAATCTTGAATGATAAATATCAACAACTGCAAGCTTCAATGCTGAAAAACAAGAACATATGCGACACAGTTCATAGGTTTTGTAATGTAAATGCTGGGATTCACACCGTTGTTTAGTTGTCAATAAAACAAAATGTAACCCACCACGAAGGACGTCTGAATCATCATCCACAAAGTCAATATCTTTCAGATCCCATTCTGCATAGTTGTCAAACTCCTATAACAAAATGGAAACATAAAGGAAAAAGGCTATTAATATTAAACAGCAAATCAAACAACAGGAAGAGTCATAGACCTTTTACATATGGCCTGAACTTGGAGGAAAGCTCCTGTCAATACCATCCCTACAGTAAAGCATGGTGGTGGCAGCGTCATGCTGTGGTTAAGTTTCCCGGCAGTAGGAACTGGGATCCTAAACCGGGATGAGGGAAAGATTAATGATAACCTGCTCCATAGCACTTTTTGGTGTTTTAAAGGCCAAAACAAAACAAATATAACACATAAAAAATGAACTCATGTAACTTGCCACTTAAGTGCTTCATGAGCCACCTTTATCTTTTCCACACATACCTTTATTCTGTGCACTTTAGCGCTACCATACACCCAAACACACAATCAGCTACAGGACAAATGTGTTCCCTCACCTCCATGAAGTCGGCTCTGGCAGGCATGTATCCAGCCATGTCGCGAGACAGCACCGAGTCAAATGTGGGCCGAGGGGGATCGTCGCACGCTGTGGTATCACAGAAAATTTAGCAAGATAAAGCTTAAAAATGTAGAGATCAACAAAGAGCACCACCTCCAAATTTTGTGCATTTTATAGTCAGACGCGTAACAACGGTCTGTCTCTGCTTGAATTTGCCAAATGATGCAAGAATAAGACATTAAAATGCTTGTGGAGCAGTCAAACACTGTGACAGATGGAGACCTGAAGCCTGCCAGGAAATGAGACAAGATCCTCAGTCACCAACTGCTTCTGCCCAACTGTCGAGCCGGTGGCTTCAAATTTTATATGTTAAACTTTCTTCTAGATGCCCTAAAGGCCCATAATGAAACCTGGAATAATATTTAATAAAACTAAATAAATAACAATAATAATAATAATAATGATATTAATAAACAATCAAACTTAATCTAAACACTTTTTAATAATGAAGTAAACATTGCAGGTCCTTACGTTTAAAAGGAATAGCGCCCTCTGCAACACGAGAGTCTTTTGCTTTCCGCAGGCTGAGCAGGGTGGAGGAGAAGAGTGGGTTATTGATGAAATTCTTCATGTAGTGGCTCTCACACTCCTCTTTGGTTTTAGTGCGCATCTGATACGCAACATCTTGCCTGATGAAGACGAGCATGGAGAAGGAACAGATAAAAAAATAACTGTAGGCTTCCATATGATACATTTAGCCAACTAAGGCTACAGTTATGGCACTGTATGGTTCAAACACCTTTTTCATGGGAGAAAAAAGTGTTCTTCATTAGAAACTTCAACCATGTCCTAAAACCTAATCTTTGTTTTCAAGGCATCACCAAATCAAACATTTGAGTTTCAATCATTCACATTCAGACGTGTAAGTCAAACAATTAATATTTAACTTGTGAGCAAGCCGAGCAGTTTGTGAATGCAGCGGTGCAGAGTGGTGACACCAACTCAAGAGTTTGAGCCTCCAGGCTATGAAACTCAGTGGGCTGAAAGAGCATGAATTGTAGGAAGAGGTCTCAGTTTTATGCAGGCTTGGCATAATTAGAAGTCAGAATTGAACCGATTTGTTTCACTCATTCACTTATTAATACACATTTCCTGTGAAAAACAGCAACTTCTTTATCATCAGAGTTTGAAAGCTGTGCAGAAACAGGAGAAAAAAATGGGTTTGCAAGATACACTGATATGAACCTACAACGCATTACACACAAAACAACTATACAGTTCATCTACACTTTAATCTATTCATCAGCTGGCACATCACTACTCTCTGGGATGAAGGAGGCCACCTCCTGATATTCTAGTTCTTCTACTAGTAAGAGTTCAAACATGGGTGACTGCACTGTGACCCTTGTTCAGCCTTTCCTCCCTCTCGTTTTTCTCTCCCTGTGCATGATAGCGTGGAAGGGTTTTACCGGCTTCGAGCTGATGGGCAAGTCTGAGTTGAGCTGTAGCAACAGTTAACAGACTGTTAACGCTACATGGTTCGCCATTATAGCACTGGCCTGGAGCCAGTGCTATAATTTATAGTTTTAATTATAATTTAATTTTAATTATAATTATAAATTATAGTTTTATTTTATAACAACTAATAAAGGCCTGTGCTACAGTAGTGTTTGGCCAATTCATGATGTTGAGAAACTGATAAACTTGATAACACTGAGAAAAGTAGATAGAAAATAAATAGGGGCCTACTGTATAAAAAAGGTATATTTGAAAGACTAGTATGCTCAACTGAATATATACTTACATAGTAAAAAGAGGATTAACAGAACTGCAAGAGTAAACTATTTTTGTGGGTATGCTGCAACTGCTCAGGCTGTTGTTAGGTAGCTGCCAGGCAACATGATAAATATACAAATACACAAAATCTCTGTGACTTTGTTTGTCCACAAACTGCTCTTACACTCTCAGGAGTTGAGCCACCAAACCAACCTTAGGCCCCTGAATGTCCTTACATATATATATATATATTTAACCAGATAATATAATGACATCATGTTGCCTAGCAACCACATACCAACATCTTAAAAAAAAAATGACCCATTTGTAGCATTTATGCACATATGTCCTTATAAAAACATTGTACCATTTTAATTTCTTGATCATAAAATCAAATTTTGCAACATCTCCAAATTGTGACCCTTACAGTAACAATGTTACATCACTTGAGTTAAGCTTACGGCATTTCAGGATTATATCAAATGTTTAATGTTGGATAAAAAAAACTGTTTAAATGTACTTAAGGAAATGGGATTTGAAGCCATAAATATGCAACTATTATGAATAGTTAAGTTATAAAATCCTCATTTACTATATGGGTGTGCAATTGGTTGAACAAAACCTTAAAGGTCCCTTAACCATACATAGATGTAGCTACATTTTGCTCTATATAAATATACAATCAGTCCAATATTTACTTCCTATTTATTTACATAAACAACATCCCATCCCAACATTTTTTTCAAACCTTTCTCAGTTTGATTAAGTACATCAGTTAGTCAACAGCATAAACAGGCCAACATGTACTGTCTGTTTTTAGGTGATTCCTGGGCAACATAACATTGTAACATCAGATATAGATAAGAACTTTCAGGTTCCTAAGACACACCTATGTGCCAAGTTTGCTTGCTTAACTCCTGACTGTGTAGGAGTTTGCAGACAAAGAAGCAAACAAGAGAAATTCTCTGCAACATTTCGTTCACTTGTTATCTCAGCACTATGTTACTGTCGGTAACAGATGTTTGGAGCTTTTATTATGCACATGATCTGAAAAATTAGCTTTGAGACATGCAATTGCCATTAAATGAACCATTTATGTTGGAAAATAGTTAGTGGTTAGCTTTGCTGCCTAAGAGCAAGTAGAAGCTGTGTTTGAAGCCACAGGCCAAATAAGCCCTTTCTGTGTGGATTTTGCAATGTTCTCCCTGTCACTGTTGATTTCTCTAGATACTCTGGCTTCCTCCTAAAGTCCAGAGACTGCTTCTTAGGTTAACTTGTTGTTCTAAAGGGACAGTAGATGAATGTGAGTGTCCACAGTTGTCTGTCTCTGTGTTAGTCCTGCAACAGACCAATGACCTGTTTAGCGTGTACCCTGCCTCTGGAAACTGGACTGCATGCCATAATCTTAGCATGTAGGCTTTTTAAGAAATAAGGACATGTGTATGTAGTTTGAGGAAATCTTACCAAACAACTACAAAATACTAACCAATTTCCAAAGCCACAGTCCATGACCGCTTCAAGCAGGGCCATCTCTTCCTGGGCCGTCCACCCAGGCTCCAGCACGGGGAAATCTGACGTCTGCATAACGGGGTGAAAGATGAACATTCATGTTGAAAGACAGCCACACTGGATAAGATTTCATTTGTTTGTTTGTTTTTTATTTCACTCACCATGATTTCATATTTGTGATCACTCTGGTGCTTCTTGTACTCAAATCCTCTGGTGAAGCACTAAAGGGAAACAAAATGTTTAGTTTCAGTTGGACTGGGTTTGTCTGCAGGTAAATTTAACAGTTTTTGTGACCGGTTCACCTGGAGGCACAGCAGGAAAGGTGACGGTCCACATTCTGCACATTTGATGTAAGGCTCAGTCAGAAACGATGAACAACCTCTGCACGGCGGTTTATCGGAGGGGTCATCTGAAATCACGTGATTTTAACACTTTAAGTCACCAGGTAGGGTTGTATATGAAATCAGCTGACATTACATGAAATAAGCTTACAATGTAAACAAGACTGCAGCTTTCGATTAAATAGGCTTTAAAACGACCTTTAAGCTAAACCACACATGCTAACTTTAAAGCGCCATGTATGATAATGTTTCATCACCGTTTGCAAAGCAGCTCAATAACAAACCGCACTGAAGACTGTTAAAGAAGTTAACACACCGTGTTAGCATCACTGCGCGCTAACGCTAATGTTAGCATAGCAGAGCTAGCTTAATATAGCTAACTTGGGAAAATAACCCTAAAAAATGATAGATGATTACACTTTAAAGCTCAAGTGGACACGTGTATCTGTAACATATTACTAAAACTTACTTGCAAAAGATGCTAGGCGGTCCATAATATTACGTTTAAATGAAACTAATAACAGAATCGACGTTTAGGTTCCATCTATTTTTCAAAGCTTGCAAGTGACCCTGATTGTGAAGGCACAGCTAATCGAGCTCAGATAACTCAGTACTCAGCGTAGATATATTTTCTATAAGGAGGACCGATAAGGCTAAAATCAGTGACTGCAGAAATGGCCCTAAATATTAACTAACTAACTAACTAAGAAATGTAATACATGTAATGTAATTTGGTATTTATATTACGGCTAGATAAATAGAGTTTATATTATTCCACACTGGGCAAATTTACTTGCTACAGCAGCATAAGGGTCAGAGACAACATGTGAATTAGTGATATATTAGAAAACAATGAAAAAAACAAGACTAACAAAACGGCTAATACTTCAAAAAAAAATGCAAAAATCAATTAAATACAAGACTATTTTTTTTTACTTTGCAGAAAATGTACTGTATACACTAAAAGCCAGATCACAGATATTAAAAAAAACAAAAAACATATGTATATAAAGTGCAGTGGGAATGATAATACATACACAAGTATAGTGGTCCGTCCTACACTGTGGCTAGTGGACGGGCCATAACAAAGCTGGCCTTCTTCATTAGAGTATTAAGTTGTTTCTGGTTCTTCCCCAGCAGTAAAACTGCATAAAAAATTGCAAATAGACCTCAGCAGGTCATAAAAAGTCCTCAGTAATGTCCTGCACGACCCAAAAGCCAACTTTCTTGCACATAGCTTTGGACCAGTAATCGAACCACTCCACTATACTTTTAAGGTGAACCCTCTTTTATGCCACCTAAGTACTACTTCCCCATTTATTATTTTTTTTATTCTCTTTGCTTCGTTATTCAAATGAGGGCACTGTCTGCCCTCTGGCAAATGTGTCATGCGGTTGACCTTTCACCTGGCTGGCTCACAACACAACTATTAAAAATGTAATCACGATACACAAATAAACACATAAATGTAACAATTATAAAATGTATGAAAGGAAATTTAAACAAGAGTATAAATATGTAGTTGAAATAATAATAATATTTAATGGTACAAGGATAGACAAATTAAAGGTAAAATTTCTTTTAATCTTGCTGACAGCTGTTTATTATTGTTTTTTCTATACATGTACAACAGTCCACGAATAATATCAAGCATAATATATAAAATATAATATAAAATATAAAGTCAAAAGGTTTCACAGACACATGGAGATGATCTGTTTCACTTTTCCTCCCTCACTTCTCTTACTGCAGTTTATTGACATAGCCCCAGACCCAGTCCCAGTGAAAAGCGCCTTTATTAAAAACGATATTAAATAAAATTACAGCATGTTAGCAGGCTGGACTTCTTCTGAAAGGATCCCATTTAGAAAAGTGAAATAGTAAAATGAATAAATGAAATCATATGTATGTGATCTTTATTATTTTCGCCACTCTTCAAAGAAAAAAAACCCCTCTGTCATTCTCCATCTTACCACAGGGTGCTGATCTTAGACTATTTCTCTAATGAAAACAATGACTACCGTGCAAGTCTTTGTCTGCCTTTCTGTACACAGCACCACCTGAGCTTCATATAAGCAGCGTATAATATGCTGAATAATGGAAAGAAAGATCATAGATGTGGAACTTTATAGGCAACATCCCCATGCTGTTTTTTCTTGTCCCCCATAAAATTCTTCTACAAGTACTACTTGCCCTGAAAATGACTTTAAAACAGCTCATTCTGATACAATAAATAGCTATGACTCCAGATATTTTCCAGGGCCTGTATCCAGCATTGGCCCCCTGAATCAAATATAAACCCCAGCAACTTAAGGTCGCCCCCTGTGATTGCGCGCTAAGGGACCTGGCAAAGCAAATATCTGAACGTTGATGCGTAAAACTGCAAACTTGCATGCATCAAAACCACTAAAAGTAAGAAAAAACAGAAATATTTTCATGATTTGAGTAAAAGGACCCTCTGATTCAGTCCAGATGTGATGGCAGTAGCTCGGTAAAAAGAGGGCAGGCACTGGTGTAATGGTGTTAAACTAGGCCTATTGGTTTACACCTTCGGAGTCTGTGTCCTTGCTTGTGTGTGTGTGTGTGTGTGTGTGTGTGTGTGTGTGTGTGTTTCTGTTTTTTTTTTGCCACTCAAATGTAAGTTTATTTCTCCCAGTTTGTTTTTGTATGCTTTCCTCAGCAATAAAGCTGAGAGTTCACCCTTCGAGTCTGAGATTATCTGCACTTTGGTCCCTGATATTTACAAAGAAATGTAATCCATTACACATTTTCATTAATTCTGCTTGATTTCAAAAGATTTAATGGTGTGCTTTATATAATTTGCTAAAGCCCAAAATTCATAAACAGGATCTAGTGTGGCTGTAAACGTGCACATTGGGTTAAATCTGTGTGTTCTGCTTTCCTCTTGTTACCCTGCGCTATGTCCATGAGGACGATCCACAGTGACAAGTGCGTTCAGTTGCAGCATACTCTGCGTCCCATCTCCTGACCCTCTGGGGCTGCACCAGACCTCTGGGGAGAGACTCAGACAGCACAAGAGCCCAGAGCAATGCAGATCCATTGGTAATGACAAAGTGGCTATCCGACAGACTGTGCATAATAGAGGGACAGTTGCACTCTCCCCCTCAGTGGAATTTTCAGCTTCCTGCCAGAGCAGAGTTTATTTAACAGTCCTGTGAGAACGTTATGATTTATTTATCTTTGAAAGAGGAACTTTTCATTTCTGGGTGACAGTTTGGAGTACAAATGGAATATGGATGTGTGTAAACTCATAACGGCCACCTTTAAAAAGTGAACCTTTTGTTCCTGCCGGATGTACACTATCTGATCAAACGTTTGTGGGCATACAAACACAAATCTCACATTAAACTTGGGCAAAGTACAATGAGATCAGTGTGTGTACGTAAGTGAAATTTACAAGCCAAAAGATCAGTCTGAGAACGTTTTTTCTCCTCTGTGATTTGTGTGACATTTTACAGTCACCCCATGATTCGGTAGTTTGTAGAAGCCACTTTAACAACAACAAGTTGAAGTGATTGTTTTCTGTATGACTTTATCAGTCTCGTGTCATTGTGGAGGAACTCTGGCCCACTCTTTTTCACAAGGTTCGTGGATTTCATTGTTGTTTGTGAGCATTCGGTTATGCATAGCTCTCTTAAGGTCCCACCAAAGCACTGCAATCAGGTTGACCTCTGATTATTTTCTTTCTTCAGAAATTCTGCTGTAGATTTGCTGCTGTGCTTGGGATCATTGTCCTGTTACATGATATAATTTCAGCCAACCTTTAGTTGCCTCACATTTGACTCTAGCATACTAAGGTATACAGAGGAGTTCATGGTCGACTCAATGATTGCAAGGTTTGTTGGCTACAAAACAAGCTCAAATCATCACCCTTCCACAACAGTGCTTGACAGTTGGTATTAGACAGTTGTTCTAATATGCTGCGTTTTGATTTGCCAAATATAATGCTGTGCAGTGTGGCAGAATGTCTCCACTTTGGTCTCGTCTGTTCAAAGGATATTGTTCCAGAAGTCCTATGGTTTATACAGATGCAACTTTGCAACCTTATAATGTCCTGACACGTTCTTTTTAGAGAGAAGAGGGTTTCTCCTGGCAGTTCTTTCAAACAAGCCATACTTATTGAGTCTTTTTCTAATTATACTGTTATGAACTTTAACATTTGACATGCTAACTGAGGTGTACAAAGGCTCAGATGGAGTTCTTGGTTTTTTTGTTGTTGGGGTAAAGTTGCTGAGATGTCCTTAGAAAGATTGTAGAACTGTAATAACATAAAACCTGAATGCTCCAGATGAGGAAACGGCAAAACTTCTGCTTTTATAGAGGTGCTCACACTTGCTAATGATCAGTTAATTGAGTGCATTTATTTGATTAAGAATAAGAATAATAAGAATAAGAACAACTTTATTTATCCCGAGGGAAATTCTTTTGTCATGTACATGCTCAAAGCAGCAGGAGAGACCGAGGAACAGATGAAATAGATATAAGATATACAATATATACAATAAGAATAGTGTACAGTAATATACAGTAGGATAGTGCAAGACAAATAATCGGATAACTCTAACAAAGTAATATACATAACTATATCCTGGTGAATAAATAACTAAACTATCAGTGCAGGCGGTTCCAGAAAGTGACAAGTATTGTGCAATAGAATGAAGGAGTAGCAGCATATGATGGGGGATGAAAACAAATATTCAATAAGTACTCTTGGGTAATATTGCGGTCTGAGAGGAACAGAATAACATAGGTAATAGTCTCAGGAGAATCACCTACAGAGTGAGGAAGAGTTAAACAGTCTTATTGCCACCGGTACAAAGGATTTCCTGTGGCGGTCAGTTCTGCATTTCAGGGGGCAATGAGTCTTTTGCTGCGTTTGTCCGATGGTCCATCAGCCAACCTTTAGTTGGGGGCGTGCATGGGGTGGGAGGGTTGTCCATGATAGAAAGAAGCTTTTTAGCATTCTCCTCTCAGACACCTCCTCCAGGTTCTCAAGTCTGACACCCAGGACAGAACCGGCCTTTCTAATCAGTTTGTTCAGCCTGTTGGCATTAGCTGTCTTCACCCCACTTCCCCAGCACACAGCTGCAAAGAACACGACGCTCTCCAACACCGAGTGATAGAACATGGTCAGCATTTTCCTACCAACAAAGCACCTGATTGCTACTTGCTCATAATTTCAATGGAAGCAGCAAGTTTTCACTTAGTTTTCCTCAGTACTTTGAGGATATACTGTTCAAACCTTGAGGCAAGCTGCCTAAAAGGGAGAGGACACCTTGTTTTTGTCAGAGGTTGAACTGAGAGGCTGGAACAGGGCCCAGTGTGTAATAAGGATTATTTTGAAATAAGAATCATGCAAAGCTGCTTTTAGGATATAAAATTTCAGAATTATTAAAAATTATAAAAGAATTTCAGTCATTTAAAAAAAATGCAAAACAGATAACATCAGGAAAATGAAAAAAATTAATATGGTAGGATCAGGAAGTACTTAGTTTTTGCTTAATAACTGATAATTATCAGAATATTTTCAAATTAGATTGTAGATCAGCTTTTCTCTGTATGAGGTCAGCAACTAGTGCTCCTACTTCCCCCAAAAAGTATTGGATGGGGTTTAGGATGGTCAAGATCTTCCACAAAAATGAAAATGAAAAACCTGATGGACTTTTCCATAAAGATTTGCTCAAGGTATCTGAAATAAGACCCTTCACCTAACACTTCAAACTAATTTGGAGAAAATATGGTCGTCTAAATTATTATTGCATTATGTAGCATTGTTGGCAGAGTGAGCCATCTATCAAATGGAAAGCTGGCAGATCTGACTTTAGTATTCTAGAGTGAAAAGATCGACTCCTCTTGACTTCTCCAGTCTCCAGTCCAAGTATTCTTGGGCAAGCTACTGAAGCTCGAGTTGCCCCTGAATGCATCTGTTGGAGTGTGTGAATGTGTGTGAATGTATATGACTGGGTGAATAAGACATGCTTTGAGGGCTGAGTAGAAAGGTGCTATATAACTACCAGCAACTCAGGATCCCACAGATGGTAATGAATGCATATGACAAAGATAAGAATATAAAAATATAAATATTCTGAAGCTGGCATTTCCTGCAGCCCAGTTTATGAGGACAGTGCTGTAGCCTCCATATGAATTTAATTAAGCAAAACTCTCACTGGAAGCCAGTTTCAGATGCCAGGGTCAGCATATGTGGGAGCATACTGTATAAAATCACATCTTGGCAGAATCCATTATCCACATGGAGGCTAACAAAGAAAATAATGTCAGCCTCGCAGACTGACATGTGCGCTCCCCTGCAACGGCCCCTGCTGCAGCATCACTGCCTGTGGGCAGACAACCTGCTGTCTCTTGAGCCACATGCCACCCCCGCCTACTCACAGTCCCTCTCTCTGTCTGCTCCCTCTGCCTTCACACCCAGAGTAAAGGACCTGAACGACCAGGCGAACCCCCATCCTGCAGGCCTCACACTGCTCATGTGGATCAAAGGCAGGGAGCCTTGGGGTTTCTCAGCAATAGAAGTGTGCCAGATTATACAGCGGCCAAACAAATGCACACCCCCACCCCATTACATCTTTAAAAACTCCCCCAGTCTCTGCCCACTTCTTTCGCTGTTACCAAAGCACTTCCCAGCTGCTGTGATTTGAATATGGGGGTCCTGCTCAAGAAAAGAGGGCATCTGGCACACGTCTTACAGGCTAACAAAAACCCCTAAACTGCTCCTGTCATGGAAATGCTCTGAAACAAGATTAAGCATCTTTAAAAAAGCTGAGAGTTAAAATGGAAACAGCCACTAAAACAAATCTGGGCAAAAGGCAATATGATACCAAGGCTAGATTGAATGCTACACATTGAGAGCTTTTCTGTTGATTATACAGTGAAGAAAATACTATTTTATTTTAATTGTGTAACTCTCCAAAGGAGGCTTCCATTTCACATTTATTAAGCTACCTGCCTCCATCTGGCCACTAATGCTAATTAACATATAGATGCTCAAAGTGTAGACAGAACAGTGTTACATTTTCTTTTTGTTTTTTTGAAATATACTAAAAAAAACATTTTATTTTTACAGTACTTCCAGTAGGTCTACTGATTACATATTGCAGAGTTTTGAAATGACCGTGAGACTCAACATTAGCCATTGTGCATACTTACAGTACATACAGTCACTGACCTGTTCAAGAGCTTGTTAATGCAAATATCTAATCAGCCAGTCAAATGGCTGAAACCCAGTGCATTTAGGCATGCATTCAACATGTACTGTTGAAGTTTAAACTCAGCATCAGAATGAAGATGAAAGATGAATTAAGTTAAATTGAATGTGTCGTGGTTTTTAGACATTTTGATCTGAGTGCTTTAGAAACTTTGGCTGTACTTGGATTTTAAGAGAATGGTCTGAAAAAGAGAAAATAGTGTGGGGGAGTTCCCAGGGAGAAAATGCTTTGTTGATGTTGAAAATTATCTGATCTGATAAGTCTTGATTTGCTTTGCAACATTTGAGTGGTAGGGTAAGAATTTGGCATAAACAACATGAAAGCATGGATCCATACCTTGTACCGACAGTTCAGGTTGCTGCTGCTTTAACAGTGTGGGGGATATTTTCTTGGCACACTTTGGCCTCCTTCATTTAAACTCCACTGCCTACTTGAGTGTTGTCCATTCTTTTACAACCCATCTTCAGATAACGCACCAAGTCACAAAGCTCAACTCATCTCAAATTGGTTTCTTGAACAATGTGTCCAGTGTACTCAAATGGCCTCCAGAGTTACCAGATCTCAATCCAATAGAGCACTTTTGGGTGGAACTGGTTGGAGATTCTCATTGTGGTTGTACAGCCAACAAATCTGAAGCAACTGTGTGATCCTATCATCAACATCATCTAATCTCTGACAAATGTGTCAGCACATATTTAAATCTATGTCATGAAGAATTGAAGAAAAAGATAAAACGAGGTCCAACCTAGTATGAGCAAGGCGTTCCTAACAAAGTGGCCAGTTGGTGTATAGAGTTTATGTGATATCAGGTTGTGGTACCAGAAAAACATGCCTGAACAAAATGACCTAAATGTTAATCCTGTAATCATGAATTAAACATTGGTGTTATGGCTACTTTATATTATACTATTGAGCAATAAGCAGCAAATATTAAATGAGCGGGCTAAATGAAGGTCTAACTATTGAAGTAGTAGTTCAAAAAAGATTTATTGATGTGCAAATAAAAGATGCTGTGACTCCGTCAACATGCTATGATCACGCCATAAAAACTATGGAGGGAAACAAAAAAAAATGACCATAATTTAATATAATCAGGACATTGCAGCTCCAACTTGTTTAATTCCATTTAAGTACGCTTGAAGTTATATGCTTTATTTCCTTTAAAATACACTTAATAGACCACCTTTCCTCTTATTTCCAGATTAAGTCAACCCCAGAAAGGTAGGCACCGGTTGAGCTTATCCTAATAGCATGATTCATATATTAGTCTGATGTGCATCTAGCAGTAGTTTCAGACTTTTTTCTTATGTCTTCTCTATCCGTTCACAGTGTGTTGAAGTCTCGGGTCCACCATATGTTTGCCCTTCTCATTCAAAATCTGCATTTTATTACCACCTAACAGCCCATAGAGATTAGTTTATTATCAGCAGCTGCAAATCCAGCTCTAGCCTTTGCTGCGTTTATGATCCTGCAGAGACGACAGAGAAGTTTACATACAAGTGACCCTATTATTGACTAAGGAAGCAGAACTTTTCAGGCAGGAAATGCTCACGTAGTGCAGTGACTCAGGACAGAGCTATGAGTCTTCATGTGTTGATGAAACCTTTGATAAGAAATGCATTTTGTCATCATAGGAGCAGCTGTTAAACCTCATTTTCCACTTTTCCCACAGTCTCATTTAGCCTTTGCAGAGAGTTTTGAGTGCAATTGAAATGGCTTTTGACACACAGCACTCGACACTTCTGATTCATGCGCAAGCACAGGCTGTGAGGTGATAAAGAAATTAAGATGTCTCTGCGTAACGTGCCATATAAATGTCAATAATAATATATAATGACCTTACTGCTTTTGAAAGTACTCAGTTACAGCAAAAGGGAATAAATTCATAAGCACAGATGACTCCCACACAATTGTGTCATCAGTTTATTTTCGCTGAGTGAGAGGTTCTCCTTACATATGTTCCTCCTCCCTGTGAGCTTGGTGGATGTCCTCTCCCCACGCCCAAGGTAGCATGGAGGAATCAGGTTCAAGAAGGTCAGCAAGTGGGTGTGGAATCCAAGTGTTTCCCACATGGAGTAACTTGACACACAAGCGCTGAGAAGCATCAGTTATTGCTCACAGAACCGGAATTCAAGTAGACCCAAAAGAACCACCTTTTGTGATGAGGCATCAGGCTTATTGAAAAGCACAAACACAGATCAAATCCAGCAATGTTACCACAGAGAACAGAGAACCCAAGATGCTGAACTGACTTTCTTAAGCCCCCAATCCGACAGAGTAATGTCACAACAAGCTTGATCTTTGGAGGACATTGGAGGCCCTGCAATGCAACCCAGAGAACCCAGAAGATCTGCTAATGTTCCAGTGCCAGACACCACAGGACACCTCCTGAGGTTCTTGACCAAATGAGTGAGAGCTCTTGTGGCAATTTAAGGACACAACTTCTCAGAGTGGTGATTGTGTTGTCATGTCAACGCCCTTTAAGTCAGAGCATATAGTTTTAGGATTAGATGATACATATTAGATGGAGATGACTATATGGTTTTCCTGTTGTTTTTCTGCATTTTATGTAGCATTCTAACCTCCAACTCTGAGGCCATAGTTCTCAGTTGGAAAAGGATGGAGATTCCACCTCAGGTCAGGGATGAGTTGCAGTGGAGGAGTTTAAGATTCCCAGGGTTTTGAGTCAGAGATTGACACAGATTTATGGGTTGGTGTCATGTCTGCAATGATTGCACTGGATCGATCTATGTTCCTACCCTGACCCAGGGTCACAAGTTCTGGGTAGTGACTGGAAGAATGAGATATAAGCGGCAGAGAGATGAGATTCTTTGAAAGGGCGTCTCTCTCTTAGAGATAGAGTGAGGAATTCAGTAATTCGTTAGGATCTTGGAATGATGCCACTACTCCTCCCCAATAAATGGAGACAACAGAGGTGGTTCAGGCAATGGATGGATGGATGAATCAGCATTTGAGCATTCTTGCATTAGCATTTAGCTCCATAAAGCTACACTGCTACTTTTTTAGCATAAGATCTTAAACTGAAATGTTGAGCATAAAGTCACATAAAATGGAAACATCCAAGGAAAAAAAATACTCCAAATTATAATTCTTGGGTTGGTTTCCTCCACTGTGGGGGAAATTTGAACAGCACCAGAGTGGGAAATGTCGGGGGAGCTGAGAGAAGAGATCTGTGTGGTTGAAATGTGGAAATGTGGCCACACGCACACACATAAACACACAAAGGTGATGCATCCCACTGAGGCAGAGCTGTGGATGGAGAAAGAGCTCCCCGTGTGAACCACCATGTTTCCTATGTACCTCTTACGGCAGAGCGGATTTACCACAACACTGTCAGAACACATCAGCTGCAGCAGCCCTGATGACCTCCACACTCAGGCTCTCCCAGCAAAGCCCTGGAGACACACCACAGGCCTGTTGCTTTAGTCCTGCTCCCAGCGGCCTGCTCAGCCTGCCTGGGTCTCAGCACACTGGAGAGGGCTCCCTAACACAATACTCCCACCCCTCAGTTTAATCTAGGGGAAAAATGATGATGTGCATTAAGCATTATCCATGCTGGCGTTTGGGAGACTAGACAGAAATAACAGCAAAGGGTCACATGGGACATTGCAATAAGTTTTTTTTTTAAAGGTTGCTCTATTGTAGCTGGAGCAGAAATGGCATTGAGCCCTTGAGCTATAGCTCCTGCTGCTTTGTGAGAAGAATAATATCCTCTGAACATGCCCACTGACCTCATTGGGTTGAGAGACTCAACATAATCTGTAATGTCTTCCTTCTACTAGGTGGCTAAAAATGTGTCATGTCATCACTATATTCTCTTCTCACAACGGTATGCAGCCTGTCAACAGAGTGAAAGTATTCTTGGTTGTCACCTGCTCTTTTAGAGATGAGGAGGCATGAATTGCTGTCATGGCAGGAGCAGGAATGCAAAAGAAGCAGTGAGAGGTAGAGAGATAAAGACACATGCATGTGGCTTGACCGACACCGGTTCAGGGTTATGACCTGTAGGCTTTGCCACTTTCTATTACACAGCAGAAATGTAAATCACTGCACTGAGCCTTGGTGAGTTTTCTGTTGAACGGGACAGCTACTGGGTTGGGGATTTTCAAGGTTTCTCCCCTAAAGTTGACACTTAACAAGGGCGCAAAGTGTTCTTTTAACAGCCTGCTCATGGTCAGTGGACACAGCGTGATGACACCAAACCCTGGAGTGACACAGATGATATGTTGTTGCCAGCTTGCAGACATCACAGGCAAGGATGAGGGCAAATGGAGTAATTTTGCAAGTACATCCCAGCGGGATGGTCAGTGGGAGGGTTTATTGAGTCAGCCGAGGCAAGAGTTGTATTAAAAAGAAAGCATGCCAAATGCTTATTTTCACCAGTTTCTCACACTTTTGTTTAACACTATTCCTGTCATTGATGAGATATTCTGTCAATCAATGCTTTTACTGTTACACAGTAAGGAGCATTGTTATGTAGCTAATGAAATAACACAGTGTGTTAGGTCCAAAGCAGACAAATATAAATATGTGATTGGTGTTTTTATATGATTGTGATCAACATTCATTCATATTGATTAAAGAAAGAATGAATAGGCGCAGAAGCTGCGACACCTCTTGTTGCAGTGACTAATCTGTTCCATCATTTAAATATAGTCTATAATTTGCACACTTTTTTCACAACATTAATGTGTGTTTGCTACCTTTGGAAACGTTGCAATTTCAAGAAGAACTTAAAGAACTTAATCTACATTTTGATGATAACAATTTTTTATATAAAAATTAAAGCAGTTAACATTTTTACACTAATCTGCAGATGCTGTCAGCATTACTGAGATTTGAAATTCATGGCAAAAAAACATCATCCACAAAAGATGAGTAACAAGAAAAGATAGCCTCTCATGTGAAAAGTTTGCATTGTTTTAATGCTTGTATTTACTCCTTTATGTTAGAGCCTACATAAATGGACCAATTGGTTGTTCTACATATTTTCCCCCTGCTCCCTGCTCACAATAGAGTTATGGCATGTAGAAGATGTTCTCCAAAGCTCGTTGTAGGACCAGCACACAACCACGCTAGTCCCTTGAATTTCAGATCATTTTTAAGCTGTCCAGAGACAATATTACAGTATTAAGTTTTGCCAGAGCATGGTATATTATTACTTCAGACAACTGTGCTTCTGTGAAAAAGCTCTGGAAATAACTACAGACACACACAGTTAGCAATTAGCTGGTAAACATTTGCCTCAAGACCTGGGAGAGACTAAAAGCAGAGCTAAAAGAGAGTGATTTAGACATATATTAGCCAGCTGGCCAAAATTGGCTTCAAGTGAATACTTTTATACTTTGTATAAAAGTTGATGGTTATATTAAACATCATCCATCCATCCATCCATTAAAGTCCAGGTCATAAGAGCCACTGAAAGATATAATCTCTATAGTGTGTCCTGAGCTGCCTCGTGGTTTCCACCCAGTTGGACATGCTCAAAATATCTCACCAAAGAAGCATCCTGGTCAGATGCTTGTACCACATTAGCTGGCTCCTTTGGATGTAGAATAGCAGCAGTTCTACTTGGAACCACTCCCAAATGAACAAGCTCCTCATGCTTTCTCTAAGAGAGAGCCAAGATACCCTTCCAAGAAAGCTTATTGGTACCCACCCTACTACTACCAACAGCTAGTGGCCGTAGATGAGTGTGAGCATGTGGATTGACCAGTAAAGCCTAGTATTTCTGCTCAGCTTTGTCTTTACCACTGCAGACTGTCTGCATTACACCAGGCCGTCTGTCATTCTTAAACTATTTTTTCCCAAAATACCTGAACTTCACTTGAGGAAATATATCCTGTAAAGCCATTTTCTAGCTTGGAGCCATGGTTTCAGACTTGGAGGTGCTAAGTTTGCACTTGGCTGCCAATCGCCACAGTGCAAGCCCGAGGTCACTGCTCAATGAAGCCAACCGCAGCACCATTTCATCCACAAAAAGCAAGTGAGATCCTGTGATCACAGAATGCAACATCCTTTGTCCCTTGGCTTTGCCTCAAAATTTGTCCATAAAAATTATGAACAGAATTGGTGATAAATAGCAGCCCTGATGTATTCCAGCACCCACTGGTGACAACTCTGGCTTAGTGCAATGTGAACCAAGCTCTCACCATAGCTGTACAGGAACCAAAATGATCTTTGACGACATGAAATTCCAGTGGTTAAACTAATTTAAACATATTTGGATCAGTCCTACATACAACAGAAACAGAGCACTATCAATCTAATAAACAGGTGAGCAGTGTGTTTTTTTTTCATGATTGTTGTGTGCAAAGCAAAGGTTGCAGAGCCAGTCTGCAGACAGCTGGCTTCAACGTGTCTGATCTCGCATTACAGGTGTGAAAATATAAACTCAAGCATAGTAAGCCTGTTTTTCACCACCAATGTGTGCACTCTGTGTCATCTCCTTAAACTATCTGTAGTGATTTAATGTCGAAAAAACATGTTTGGGAGGGGCTTTATAGTCTCACAACAGCCTAAAAAAGTTGAATGAATACAGAGCCATTGTTTGCAAGCTTGGGAACCGGGTTCCCAAAGGACAAGACATGACAGAAAACAGGGACTGTGATCAGGGTATTTGGGTTTAAACTAGCATGTGGTTCTCATTGCTGCAGCATAGTGAGTGATCATTGTGTACTAAAGCTTTAACTGGCCCCAGCCTTGCACGTGAGCCGATCAAAACCACATGTTCCAGTGCGATTGTGTCTGTGGGCTTGTAAAGATGGAGCTTTGGCTGAAGAGCTGCGTTTGGCTCACACAGACACACAGAGAGCTTTCTGCATGTTAAAAACATTTTTTCCACTCTTGGCTGATGCAACGTAGTACAACTTCCACATGGAGAGTATTTTCCCTGACTAAGGGGTTTGGGATCTGATTTATAGTACAGCACCGTTGTTCAAATGAATCTGAGGAGTGAGGCTTTGTTTTTCTAAGAGCCCTCATTGAATTAATATTCCAACAACAATCAAAGAAGAAAGGAAGTTATTAAATTGATTATCTAGGCTATAAGCAAAAGACTATTTGGAGGCAATGAGAGATTCTTTGCAGAGCTACTATTAAGCTTAAAAAGATAGGCTGAACTATTTCAACATAATTATTTTAATTTAGCAGCCTTTGAAATGCAAAGATTCTGTTTAAGAAACTGTTAGGACATCTGCTTTGTATTTCCACAAGCATTTTTCTTGGTCTTGTTGCTAAAACCAAGCTATGATCTATTTCAGATGAAAACTCATTAATGTCTGTGAACAAAATGTCCTAAATAATAATTATAAAGCTTATAATTGCACATGTTTTTAATGTTTCCAAAAAGTTTCTTCTTGTCCTGAGTTGGCGTGCAAATTTGTAATCCGTGAAAAGTTTTCTTACACTTAAAAAAACACTTAGAATGTAAAAGTCGATTAAGAGCTTGTCCAAAAATTGAAGCAAAGATGGAAATTAACAATCAGTATCAGTTAGCCTATATCTCCACTGCTCCACCTGGTAACTTTCATTGGTGTTTATAGTTTGTTTAATAAATCATCTTTTATTCAAGTTAACATTTTATGTTCACACACCCTGAACCAGTGAGTAAGACAAATGGGGTCTTGTCCGGGATTTGAACCCAGAACCTCCGACAGCCTTCCACTTGTTTATCTGGGCCGGCTTTTATAGCCTGAAAGGTCCAGGCGAGCTGCATCATCTCCCGACCCTCCCATGTCAGCCAGTTATTGGTAAGAGTGTGGCAGGACTTTTCTGGAGACTTCTTTATTTCACTCCTACAAACATATGAGATCATCTTTAATTCAGTCCACATGTTTTAAAGATATTCATTAGATAGATCACATCATTATATATCAGTTAATCTATAAATGTTAGATGTGTGTTATTGGGATATTCTATTACTTTTAGCTACAATTAGCCTATTTAATGTAACAAACAAACAAGTAAACCAAAAGAATCCATTACTTATAGCTTTATGTTTATCTGTGCTATTCTAATAATCATTTTAACTGTGCATTAAATTATTTTCAGTTATTTTTCTTTTAGATGTTTGTTTTAGTCTTTTATTTATAACTTTCTGTAAATCTGTTGCTTAAATACCTTTTCCTTTTAATTCTGTGCATGACCCACCTTTTCTTGATGCTTTTTACAGTTATCACTACAAGCAATCTCATATGTAAATCCAACATCTTAAGCTTTTTCAACTGTAAACCTTTTTAAACAAGTGTATTCCATTATTTTGATAACTTCTTATTTGATTCTGGTGATGGGTGGCTGGAGCCTATCCCAGCTATCATAGTGGAGTCCACCCTGGACAGATATCCGCTTATAAGTTTATACTGGTTAACTGTTTACAACTTTAAGTGCCATTTTAACTTTTCAGCTTTCTGTCATTATACTCACCCGAAAGCTTCAACCATTTGTTTATTGCTTTATTTTTGAATCGATGGACTTTCACAGCTGATTCCTGAAGCATTTCACAATTGCTTTCTATTCCATCAGTACTGCAGAAACTAACATTCAGATTCAAATGTGAGTTAATCAAATCTATTTTGTATTATCTGAGTTTCTCCACAAGACCTGAATACCTGACTTACACTAAAAGGTGAGTATATGACGATGAGGTGTTCAAGAGAGTGGTATGTGTTAGTCGGGTGGTAAACGAGGGACCGTTTGTGGGCTGGCCGAGGTGTTCACAGTGTTGCTGCCCTGAAGTCCCCTGGAAAAAAGCCAGCTGCAACCTCACGGAGACATTGTGTTCCTTATCTCCAGCAGCCAGGATGCTGATTACAGGGCGACAGTAGAGGCATGCACATATATCCTGGTCTGTGTCAGAGACGGTATGGCTGTGCATCTGCCTCCATGGCACCGCAGATATTCACAAAGTCATTATAATGTCACTCACTGTAATAGGATAGTGGACTTTTGAGGCAGCAATGTTTGACAAATACTGTTTCCTTGGACACCGGTGGCATCAGGTTGCAAAATTGTTTTAGGTAATGCTGGCACTCTTCCATTTGTCTGTATTTTATACAGTCAGCAATATCTTTGTTGCCTTAAAATCTAAATGTACATAGACTCTGTCCGCAGATAGACTTTTAACATACCTGGTTTAAAAAACCCAGATTTTTTAGTTTTATTGTACATGTAAAATATTATAGTATATTATAATAAAAGACAAGTGTTATCTTGTTATCAGTGGTCTTGCTGTTGTGTCATGGATCAGCTTTGCTATCAAATTTTGTACACACCGCCATCCCAGTCTTTAGATCTTTAAGTTTATTCGGATTTACAGTACTGTGTCAAATTACCATAAAGTCTTATGTGCCCGCTCCGACCGGCTTTAAAGGGTTAATGTTGTGATAACTGTACTAACTGAGCTAAACTGAGCTGAGCTGAATATTTCCACTTGATGCATGTTCATTTGGTCTTTGATCAGTGGTTGTTGATCAAAGTTCATAACAATTTGCAAATTAATAATAAAGAAACTGACCTCAAAGCCCATTGTTTGCCAGTCGTGCTAGTTTCAGTCATTATGCAAATGTACTTTTTAAAAGGTTGGGGAAACCTGTAGTCAGGTGAGACTGAAGAAGTCATTTGGATGAGTGACGAAACGTTTCTCCCACTGAAAGCGCTATGTCCAGATGAATCAACTTTTTGGGGGTTCTTCATTTGGAATTATTCCACTTTTTACATTTATAGCATTACATATACAGTAATGAGCAAAAGTCTTGAACTATCATATTTTTCGGATTATAAGGCGCACTTAAAATCCTTTAATTTTCTCAAAGATCGACAGTGCACCTTATAATCCGGTGCGCATTATGTATGAATTCTGGTTGTGCTTACTGACTTTGAACCAATTTTATGTGGTACATGGCATTCAAAAATCTGTCAAAGAAAGTTTTAGTACGACTTTGGTAAGCTAAGAAGCCGCAGCACTTGATGGATTGTCGGAGCATTACGGCTACCATAGGCTATGAGTCTTGCAGAGTAATTCGGGTCAAAAGTCCCCTTCAGGTCCCAAAGTCAAACGAACACTGCAACATCACTGAGAGTTAAAAACGGTCTAAATTCTTTCATCTTTAATAAAATGATCAGCTTTGCTGGTTTACCAGGTGTAACAATTAAGTTTAACAACCAGGCATCCATGAAAACAGAATTTATTACGTTTAACGGAGTTAGAAGTTAGCAGGAAGTTAGCTCGCTAGTTTCCACCTAAACATGATATACCATGTTCGGACTGAGAGATTTCTGAAAAAATTAAGACATACAGCTCTGCTATCACTTCCAACATAAACGAAGACAGAAAACTAAACAGCAGTGACTTTTGTAGGGTTACTGAAGTTGGACTAGCTGTTATATAATTATGCTACATACATGCTATGTTAGCATAACATGACACAGCTATGTGGGAGCATAACATAAACACAGTTGAAGTTCCTGATGGAGGGACAAATGTAATCGCATGGCAGGATGCTGTTTTCCACTTCAGTGAGGAGAACAACTGAAATAATCCATCCACAGTATGTTAGGGTTCACTGATGGTTAGGGACAACAATGTAATCGCATGGCAGGATGCTGTAAAAAGACCAAAGTTTCTAAACTTGATAATCCTGTTTTGCACAATATATAATCAGTGCACAATATGTATGAAAATAGACCCGTTCATCGACAGTGTGCCTTATAATCCGGTGCGCTTTATGGTCCGAAAAACACTGTACCCATCATTTCTTCATATTTTGCTTCCAAGGAGCCAGACTTGTAAATTGTTAAAGTTGTCTTGAGTAATACTTCTCCAGGCTTTCTAAAGGTCTTTGAAAGTTTTTCTTTGGACATTGGCTGCTTTTTCACTCGTTTTCAGTCCAGTCTGTGTACACGACCATTTTCAGAGACTGCTTTGTTCGTTTTGTTCATTTGTTTGTTGGATAAGCGGAACATGGATGGATGGAAACCATTTAACACTACCTAGCTCAAGGCATTTAAATCAACAAAAAAAAAACAACAAAACAAAACATTATATTAACCAATCAGTCCACAATTGGTATGCCAGATTACCAGTCAAACCCTGGAGAGAGGTACAACAGTGAGTGTCTACAACAATCTTTGGAGGCTCTGTCATAGTTTGGGTCTGTATTTCAGCCAGTAGTGTTGGGATCTTGTCAAAATTGATGAAGTATGAACGCAGAAAAGTATAATGCTATCTATGAAATATCTGATTGTATCAAGCTGTCCTGAAGAATAAAGGCAGTCATGCCAAATGAAACAAATGAGGCGTGGCTCAAGACCTGGACAGTACTTGGTTCTTGAATAATAACTTCAGTGTTTGTGTCTTTCCCACATTTTTTAATCATAGATTCATTTTACTCTTCTGGGATGAATAGTCACACTTATGTCAAACAAGTGCGATGTTAAAGGTCCTGAGATGTGTCAGCATGTCAGCTGAGAACTGGACTGCTATTTCTGAAACTCTGCAGCTGCGAAAGAAAAGTGGCAAGAAGGTAAGTTAATGATTTGTTTCAGCTATATTTGCTTCATTGGAATGTGACACCAGACACACAAGCAAAAAGTAAAATTTGACCCATGAACTCTCTGACTCTGGTTAAGAAAGACATTGCAGACAAGCTCACACACAGGTGTGTGCCAGAACAACATACTTGGCTCTGCTCTAGATGTTTCCACAGATATTTCTGATACAAAAAGGGTAAATACCTGAATACAATAAATGTCAGGAGATAAAGGAAACTGTACAAATACAATGCTTGCTTTTAACATTGAAGAGGATTAAAGCTCAGCTGTTATCAAGTGCCTCCAGCCACCTCCAGGCTTTCTGTTGTCTCATCACCAGTTTGGCTCTGCTTTTGAGCCACAGAAACAGAGCTCATGAAGCTCTTGCTCCCTTTTTCATACACTGGCAGTAAAAAAAAAGACAGCATTAGCCTTTTATTTCAGTGTCCCGTTCTCTTTTCAGGAGAAGAAGGCATGTCGCAAATAGATTTAATTACATCCTGAATTAAATGCAAATGTTTGAAACTGAAAGAAGGCATTTGGTGCACATATTACATTAATAATAAACTTCAGCTTGCTTATATTGCCAATTAAATGAACATGAGTTTAAATTTATTTATGACAAATTAAATTTATGTCATTATTTGTTTTTTCTAAGTCTTCATTGTTGCAAAAGGGCTAAAAAGTCCACTAATGTATTTAGACACGTGGATTACATCTACATTTACATCTACAGTATTCAATAATCTTACAAGCTTTTTGGTTTACCAGCTGACCAAGACATTTAAAAATCTAACTTTAACTTCAGACTATTTGCCTTTTATCCTGACACTTAGATGCAATATCTCTCTTTTGCTTCAGTTTGAAGATGACCGCCTGCAGCAGAACAGAAAATCTGGCAGCACCTGTGTCTGCTGCTGAGCAGGGGGTCTCGACCCGCAGACCACCAAGGCTGCTAAATGTTAGCCGAGATTACAGTGCATTCTTCGTCTACTTATAAATCTTCCCAATTTCTACATCTTACAATTTTCATAGTTTCTGAAAAGTAACTCTGTCACATTATTGTTAGTTACGTCCAGGGGCGATTTTAGCCCAAAATGAATCAAAGCACCCCCAAAGATTTCTTACTTTTTTGACAATATTTGCTGTTTGTGTGACACACTACTAAAAATATAAAAAGCATTCAGTACTTGTTTGAGACGTAACATTTTAACAACAAAAGTATAGATAACCCCCCCCCCAAAATGGTTTGCTCCAGCTCGCCTCTCCCCTGCTCTGGCTCTAGCGCCGTTGCTGCCAGAGCGATGGTGGCTGAGACGCAGCGGAGCGGAGGTGTAAGTGCCTGGCTTAAAAAAGGACATATTAGCTGCATTTAACCTTCAGTTACTCTTTATATACTTAGGTAGGAGTCAAACCATGTTTCTTTTTAGCTGAAAAACATTACACCCAGGTAACCTGCAGTGTTGCAAACGTGTTTTCTGATGATGTTTGCTACCCTACAATCCGTCCTGCTCTGTAGTAAAATCAGCGATATTTGACCGTCCTGTTGCTCCCATTGAAATTTATACAGCCTATTTAAAATCTAAAACTTAAAATTGTCTGTAGCCTGCTGTTGGTACCACTGTCCTGTTTGAAATGGAGTGAGAGAAGCTGGTTGTTATGTCATATGTGCATGTGCAGATATTAAGCCCAGGAGCAACATTCAGGTAAAAATGTAAGAACAAATGATCCGTCAATAAAGGATAATGTTGGATCAGTGTTTCAATATTTATATCTTTTATTAGATGTACATGTGGTTTGGTTATTTGCCTTTTGGTTGAAAGTACACTGAGAGAGGACTTTTTTATTAGTGATCTTAATAGTATTTGTTTTTTCATATTAATGTAATTTTTTCATCTAATTGAATACAATCTATTTGTGTATGATTGTTAGTCCAAAGAGGGAGAGAGGAAAGAGGGAATGTGAGGAGAAAGTACAAGGTCAGGAAGAACCAGGTAAGAAAACAGACAAGGAACAGTGACAGGCAAAACAAACTGTTAACCTGCTTGAGAGAGTTGATCACCAAAAAGTGATAGACAGATTTGCCAACCTCAAGGTGAGGCGACATAGGTTAAAATAAAAGAAAAAATCTGCAGAGCCGTAGTCGTATCTGCAGTAAAGATCTTTTCATACATTGTATACATTGTACCATAGGCAAAGTTGCCTCCATTTTTATAATTTTTTTTATCAATATTTTGTACATTTGTGCATTTCAAGTACTCCATTTTTGGAGTGTATTTTTATTTATCTGTATTATATTATACATACACATTAAAAGTTAATCTCTGTCCAAAAAATGCTCTCAGTTTACTTCTTACTCACTATGATCATCATTCATCATTTTCCCCCAGTAATTAAGGTTAGGATATGTATTTTTTTTTATTCCAATCATTCTTCATTTGCAGCATTTAAATAACCTTTATCTGATTTGATGGTTTTGTTACTAACTTTTAAAAAAGTGTTTTGTTTTTCTTTCACAAATGTGAGGATTAAATTGTGTTAAAATGTACAAAACAGTGATGTCATGTTTTGTGACAAGGACCCAGGCACAGAGAGACTTGATGAATTTAAGAATCTTATGATTTAATAAAGAAATTTGCAGACTTACACAGAGATGGTAAAATTATGATGACTGATAACGGAGACGAAGACAACAGACGATGAGGACAGGGAGGAACAGGGGTTTAAATGCACCAAGGAGACAGTCAGAGAGAACTCGGGACAACTGGAGACATTTAAGGATGCAGGGACTGACAGAGACAGGGAAGACGTCTCATCGTGACAAGTAAAGTTTATCTTGCCTGGCTGGGCAGCTCTCTGGGTGCTCAGCACCCCCAAAGCTCTGATCCTAGAATCGCCCCTGCTTACATCTATGGATTGTTGTAAAGTTCTGTAAGTTTCTGTAAATAAGAATCATGCTATAGTGTCCTGGCAGGTCCACAAGGACTCTCTGAGTCAAAGACATATATGTTTATGTTTATTTTAAGTGATTTCAAGACTTCACAGCTCCCAAACAAGTGAAGTGAAGCGAATATCACCTTCCTCTATGTTTGCAAGGCATATACCTTTAAACAGATGGTTCCCAAATATTTCTTTCAAGTTAAGTTTTGTTGAAGCTTTTGCGTAACTTCAATAAGGAAGATCAGTAATCAGTTACCTGCCGGCTTTCTGGGAGTTTGGTTGCTGCTTGTCTGCTACCACTTTCCCATGCTGTCAGTCTTTATACTGTGGTGGTTTAAACATGTGCTCTCCATCATTCTCCCTTTCCGACTCTCATTTGTGCAACCTACGTCCTCCCTTTCTCCATCTCATTTGAGCCACTCAGAGTTTCATCCAGGCCTCAGTCGTCAGCTTCACCACCACCACCATCATCTAGACTCCAGGGAGTCTTTTCTTAAGCCCTATTACTGTTCCGTTCTGCCTCTGGGTCATCAGAGTCTAATCGTCAAATACATTATTTCTCTATATCAATAATTCATGCTTAAGTCTTCAAAACTATTTTTCCTTTTTGAACTCATTGTTGATACTACAGAGTAAGGATGGGCTTCTCATGTTATGCTTTAGAGCTGTCATCTGTATTTGGTGTGATCTAACCACCAGTCACAAGAGCTCTTGTGACTGGTGGTTATAAGAGGGTGCGGCACCAAAAACCTCCTTGTGATTGCTTTGGTCACTAGCAGATTGGTGTGGTTGCCTGTAGTTAGGACGACACCCACTTGTTGGCAAGTATGTGCTAACTATAAACCGAATGGTACTAAAACTTTAAGAAGTGTGTTGCAAACCATAAATGGAGCCCATTGGCGTTGAGAATGAAAAGTTGTGATTTGGTGCTGAATCCAACACATTTCAAAAGGCACAACCTTTGCTTTAATGGCAAACTTCCAACTTGTTTTGTAGTTTTCACAGGTTTACTACCACTCAAAGAGTAGCTAGCAAGTGTTGGTATCTTCCATGCTACTACAAGGCAACTATGGCAATTTGCGAGAGACCAAAGGTTTTTGCCTGACTGTCAGATGGTCACAGACTATTATCTATTCCTGTATGAATGAGACTTTATTCACTTGAACCTACATTTATAGATGTCTAAAATGGTGGTTAAGTTAATTTCATATGTGGTTATATGACTGCAAAACATCAATTGGACAATGATGCAGTGGTTAGCATGATTCTGGGTTTGACCCAAAGCTAGTAGATAATATAGAAGTTTTAACATTAGCATTTTGGCTAATGCTAGCAAGCCTGGTTAACATTTATAAACTGTGGGAGCAAGTCATAGACACATACATCATATATCATTCATTAGTAATTGGGAAATACAGAAATAAAATGCTATAATTTCCCTAATTTCAGGTTACTTGTCAGTGAACCTGTTGGCCATGACCCTGGCTCATTTATCCAGCTAAAAGTGTGTGATATATATTAGCTAGCTAACTAGACAGCCTTCAGTTAATAAGTTTTTCTTTTGGGAGCTATCTTGGATTTTTCCAGTTTAGTTAAGAAAAGTGATGGTTATTCTCTAAAAAGTAAGTTCCACTATGCTTTCTTGTCATCATCTTTTTTTAAATGCAATGCTCTTTAGGACCATATTATGTTAATAAAATATTACTTGCTGCTGATTAATAGTTTTATTTTTAATCTTAGTTCTTAAAGCCAGAGAAAATAGATTCTGTGGCTGTTGAGCCCAGCAGCAGGGAACAATGCCAGTTACAATCAACAATCAATACAATTTTTTCAGCATTGCTTAACTTCTTTCTGATAACTCGTCCATGTGCTGAAGCAGTTGAAGAACTTTCGAGCTTTTCCTCTTTCTGCTATAGCAAAACCTGCAATCCATCACCAACTTCCTGTTTGTGCAGAGGCTCAGTTTACATGCTTCCTGTATATGCCAGAGGACTTCCCTCACGACACTCTGGATGCACCGACTCTTTCAACAGCCTGCTTATCTCCTGGGCACAGAGTGACACAAATACAGGCTTAAGATTCCCTGGTGACAGATGCACACACCTCAAAAGAAAAGCATTTTTACCAAAAAAATAAATAAATAAATGAGTACTGGTTCAAATACAGGGCAGTCTTCATTATCCAGCACAAATTTTTGATACATTTTAAGGTCATGAAATAGTTTTTAAAGAGGGTTTGCCTTTTTTGAAGCCAAAATCTGTGACAGGGGCTTTGACAGATTCACTGGTTCATTCAAGTGTTTATTCAGATGATGTCCAGAAAACATCACATCTTCTATTTGGGCTGGATACAGAAACTAAGGCCACCAGTACTATGGATGAATCATAATATTTGATTGCTACTATTTTGCCCACTTATTCTCTTACATTTTCATAGCGGTGTTGACAGAACTTTTGTTTGGGCTATTGTTTACTTCTCTCACTGATCTCTTGCCATCATTGGGATCTGTCAGGAAAAGCTACAGACACCTCCAATACAGCAAACTCTGTCAGGCAAAGTCTCAGTGAGAACAAAGAGAGAAGAAAGTGTGCCAAAAGTTAGTGTGTGGTATAAAAGTGCTGATCTTGTGTGTTAATCAGGGGGAAGAAGTGCTGAGGGTGCTCATAAAGCCTAATGGTTCAAATCAGCCTTAGGATGTATGGTAGTGGGTTATAAATACCACAGCTGCTAAGATGATGCAACTAAAGTGCTACTTGTGACTGTAAAGTTTTGAGACTCTTGTGCAGGCAGACCCAGCTGGTTATCGACTGATAGCAAGGTAACGCTCCCTCTGGTCTTTAATGGTACAATGTTTAATTCATAGACAGGCCAGGACTCCCGCCAATGCTTTCATGCTCAGATTAAATGTATCTGAGCAAATAAAGCAACTGCCTTACTACACGCTAAAATGTGTCTACCTTAATTATTTAGGACTGCAGACCGATGACAAGACTGTACAGCGAAAAAGTCAAGTTAGAGAAAAAAACTCTTAAGTTGATAGCATTATGGTGGCAGGGGTTTTTGTGTGTGTGTGCTGTCCATGAGCAGTGATGTTATTCAGCTGGTGCACTTGGCCTAAGAGCATGTGAAGTGGTGCTTTACACGGAGAGGTGATCTGGCAGATGTAAGTCTTCATAAAATTCACAGTGCATTTGCCACAGTAGTCATTCAGGCAGGGACATCCTCAGCAAGGACATCACTAGACTAAACAGTAGTAACATGAAACTAACATTAAATTTTGGAAATTTAATTGCATTGCTGGTAATTTTGGGCAACTTGGAGGCAGAAAACAAATAAAACAACCATTATCCCTCAAATATTATCTTAACCTCACCCAACAGCACCACCTAGGCACAGGGTTATTCTTGTTTAGTCACATTCAGTCTTTGGGGGTGCAAAATTAGTAAAAAAAAAAAAAAATGACTGTCAGTGGGTCATCACAGTGACCCATTTAGCGACCCATTTAGAGCAACTGTGGGGATCCCTAAATTGGACAGCTGAAAGAAAAAGAAGATAACCAAGGTATGCAGAAGAGAATGTCTGAGCTCAGCAACAGAAAGTCAAACCAGATGCCACTCCTGTCAACTAAGAATGGGAAAAAAGGCTACAGTTTGCAAGGCCTCAGCATAATTAGACAACAGAAGACTGGAAAACATTGCCTGGTCTGATGAGCCTTGATTTCTGCTTCAATATTTGGATAGCAGGGTGAGAATTCAGGGTGGTATAAACAACACAAAACCATGGATCCTTCCTACCTTGTATCAATGGTTCAGGTTGCAGATGGTGATGTAATGGTGTGGGGGAAACTGTCTTTGGTGTCCACAGTACCAACAGAGCATTGCTTAAAGACCACATCCTACCAGAATATCGTCATTGAGCATGTCCATCCCTTTATGACCAAAGTCTACCCACCTTCTGTCGGCTGCTTCCAGCTGAATGCACCATGTCCCAAAGCTCAAATCAACTCTGTTTCTTAAATCTGACGAGTTAATTGTGCTGAAATGTCCTCCACAGTTTCCTAATCTCAAAACAATAGAGCACCTTTGTGAACACATTTGACACCCAAGCAGCAACAGTGTGATGCTATCATGACAATTTTCACCAAAATCTCAGACCAAGTATACCAAGGTGTAATTAATAAAGTGGCAGATGTTTTGGTTTACCATTATTGAATGCTTGATCTTCATTTTGTAACTGTAATCCCAATTATAGTAAAATAGACATGAAAACGTGATCTGCTTCAGGGTGAGACGTCCTTATACTTGATAAGTTGCTCACATATGTCATTCTGTTTCTCAGTCAGTTCCACCCCCTCATTTCTTCTATTTGGGGTTCTCTGGTGGACACGATTTAATCTATTTTTTAATAGCCAAAACTATTGAATACTGATCAGCTCTGCCATCTTGTCCAAATACAGCCAATTCCAGTATTACAGTTTGCAGAGAGGACCTAAATGCAGGATTCCAGGTAGGAAATGTTTGCAATGGAATCAGGACACACACTTTTAAAGGATCGTAAGGTAAAACCAGAGCCTTCAAAATGGTACACAGCCACTGTGTACCATTTTGAAGGTCAAGTCCATATTAAATGTGTGTTTTTTCTATTTCTATTTGTCATTTTGATTGATGTTGCTATTGTTTTCAGAGCTGTTGACAGGTTAACAGAGATGTGACTGAACAGCATTGAGAGATGAAAAAATAAAAACCTCAAAACAAGTAGCTAAAATGGGCTAAAAAGCCCCAAAGTTGCATGCAACAATTCTATGTTAAATTTCAGGGGGAAAAAGCTGCCTAATTGATTACAAACAGTATAATTTTTTAATAAATATTGTCATTATTATCAAGATTAACTTTTTGGATGGATGTATAGCAGATATTTTATGACCCTGCAGTTCCCCATTATGTCCAGGATTACCTGGAATCAAGTTCATTTCAAAATTGCAGGTGGGGATTATGAGATCAAGGCATTATCTCCTCAATCCCAACTCTGATGTTCAGTGTTTAACCTGCAGATTATAGGGACACAAGGTTAGTGTGAAGTGTATTCATCTTAGGTCAGCAGCCATGGGACCAGCAGTTTATAAATCTAATTTGCATCTGACATGTGATGTGGTTTCCTCAGGGAGAAATAAATCTGTCCTGAGTGAGACAGATGAAGACGTGAGGTACTCCCCATTTTGAGTGAGGAAGTTGTGTAAGACATATGGCTGTTTCCCCTGATGAAAGACCTTTTTCTTATGTTGTCAAAACTGCAGCACAGCAGCAGCAGCAGGGAGAAACCCCCACCTTGCAAGAATCCAGCTGAGATCAAAGGTCACTGCCCTTCCTGCCAGTCAGAGGAGAGGAGTGCTAACAGAGGACTGGGTCCATCTGTAGGCTGAAATCGAACCACTAGCTTATGTTCCTCCTGCTACCTCTCGTTTCTATTGTTTAAACAAAGCTGCTTATTTAGAGTGGTGGGTGCTGGGGGGACTTACTATAATATTTCTGCCCTGCTCTTCTTGCTTTGTTGCAGAGGCGTTTTGTGTTATAAGAGGGGGATGGACTTAGTGACCTTCTTCTACCTATCATCTATCTTTATTTCCTCTGTCGCCACAAAGCTCATAAAGACAGTTCATGACCCTCCCTTTGACTTCAGCTCCTTCATCTTCAGTTGTCTCGTTAGGCTCAGCTGGCAGATTTATACCCACTCGAAGCCATTGTGTTCTTATCGCCCTAATTTCTCACCACTTTTTGACATATTACATGCTGGTTTGATCAGGATATGAAGGCAACCCTCTCACTACTTTAGAGAGATATAGTAGATTTGCTGTTTGAGTGGGAGAGGATGTCCTCTTCCTTTGTGGGTGTAAGATGTATCTGTTCTTATTTCTAATAACATTAGAAACAGTATGAAACAGTTGCTAAATGCATTAGGGATATCCATCCAGAGATTTCACCTAATCGACCAAATATGCATTTGCACACACACCATTTTGCTAATGTGTGTTAGGCTGGCTTTTTGTAAGGTTACCAGGCAGAGTAAATGCATTACCCCATAGATCATTATGAGGCCATCACTTTGAAGGTTGGCTGAATTTATTCTAACTGGAGTCCACCAATGAGAAGCTAAAAGAGAAAAAACAAATTGATGAGATGAGGTAGAAAGAGAAAACCAGAAACACACTATAGTATTCATGGATAAGAGTAATCCCAGCTGTAACTACAAAAAAAAAAAAAGGGTATTCCCAAATGTTAAAGCAGAAATAAAAAATCTTTGCAGCCTGTTGCTAATTTCACCCTTTGTAAGAACTGCACAGAAATTAAGGGACAAGTGAAGAAGGCCCCAGTTGCACAATTTGAGAAAAACTATGCCTTTGTTTATATAAAACTATTTTGTGGAGCAAAAGTTTAGAATTTCATTTTATTACTTAATAAAATATAATAAATATATTATCAGCTTAGGTTTGCTGTTAGCCAAATTTACTTTCCTCATGCTGGTTTAATAGGATTAGCTAACTTCTAGGCTAATGCTTCCTGAATGCTAAGGCGTCATTGGTTAGTTGTAATGTTGATCCTATACCAAAATGATTGATGATGATGATGTACGAACCAAACCAACACAGGTATATCACAGCCTGGTCCTGGGAACCACTGGTTGCTAAGGAAAAAACGTATTTCCCCTGACTGGTTGGTATAAACCTTATGATTGCTTTGTCCATCCATTTTTTTCCGCTGATCCAATTCAGGGTCACAGGTGGGTTAAAGGCAGGCTACACTCTGGATACGTTGCTAGTCTGGTGCAGACACATAGCCACAGACAACCATTCACTCGTAAGGTCAATTTAGAATCCCCAATTCACCTCACATGCATGTCTCTGGATTATGGAAGGAGTACCTGCTGAAAGCCCTTGCAGATATAGGCTACGTCCACACATACACAGATATTTTTGAAAACAGAGATTTTCCATTTTCGTTTTTAAAAAAAAATCCCGTCCACACATGCGGTTTTGAAAAAATATCTCCGTCCACTTGTAAATGCTAAAAACGAAATGTTGGCGTATCAGAAGTCTAGAAGCCTGGGAGGGAAAGAGTACACAGGGTTTTGTACCCTCACAAAACCTTAACTTCTTCTGAAAAGTTTTTGTTTTTCTGGAAAGGCAAATAATTTTGTATTACTTTTCAAGTGCCTTCAAATGTTAATAACTAAAGACAATATTTTGGCTGTTGTGTAGACTCACAACTTAGGAATGAACAAAATGAATACAGCATACATAAATTTAATTTTTTTTAAATGTTTGCATTGGGATTTGGGTTGTGAGAGCGTCTGTGTTGAATGGTAAATGGCCTGTATTTGTATAGCGCTTTACTAGTCCCTAAGGACCCCAAAGCACTTTACACAACCAGTCATCCACCCATTCACACACTGGTGATGGCAAGCTACATTGTAGCCACAGCCACCATGGGGCGCACTGACAGAGGTGAGGCTGCCGGACCCTCTGACCACCACCAGTAGGCAACGGGTGAAGTGTCTTGCACAACGACCGAGACTGTCCAAGCCGGGGTTCGAACCGGCAACCTTCCGATTACAAGGCAAACTCCCAACTCTTGAGCCACAGTCGCCCACAATGTAGAAGCTACGTCCGAAGTTCACTCCGACGCCTCTGTGTTATTGAATGGAGAGATAGTAACTGTGTGTGTATATGTAAGTGTGTAAAAACTGCAGATAGTAAGATTAACAGCAACAGTGTTTTGTCTCTATCCACCATTGTAGAAATTCATCTCAGGTAAACAATAATGTGGCGCACAGCGTGATGTCAAAAAACGGCCCACACGACGTTGCATGAGTCTGCTAATAAAATTTAGAAGAAGAATAAGACGCTGCGTGAGTAAATCTCCGTTTTTCTCATCCACACCTAAACGCAAAAACTGAGTTTTCGAAAATCTCCACCCTGGCAGGAGTTTTGTAAAAATCTCTGTTTTCAGTGACCCAAAACGACGTTTACATGTGGACGAAAGGCCCAAACGCATAGAAAAATCTGTGTTTTCAAAAATACCCGTGTACGTGTGAGAACAGGAATCCTCTTTTTTTTCCTCTCATGACCAGTGGTCGCTAGATGGCTGCAGACTAGTCTCTAGAGTTGTGTGACTGCAGCCTTATTCACTCGATCCTACACTGTCACACTGATAACATCACATGGTTATTGGTTGTCTTTCTGCAAAGCCTCAATATTGCTCTCACATTCTATGCAGACCTTTTTAGAAAAGAAAAGAAAAAAAATACACTAAAAGACTCAAAGATAACCTAGCAGCTTCCCACAAGCTAAACATTAACTGTCATAATGTTTACTCAAAGAAAGAAAGAAATGCTGATGGGTTATGGTCAGAAAACATACATTTGTTTTAACATACTCTCATCGCTCATCTGTATAGATAACATCCACATCTTCATTGTGTTATTAGACCCTCCAAAGTCCCATGCTTCACCGGTCTGACATGTGAATGATCATCTTCACATTTTCCTTCCAGACTAAAAATATCTACCTCACCGTAAGATCCAATGCCAACCACTATTAGCTGTGCCCTCCTCCACATGCACATCCTGTCAGTGTGACACTGTTACAGACGTATATATGACTTGATAAGACAGCACCAATATTACCACAGCAGAGCGTGTCTGTATCTAAAGGAACATGATGGAAATGTGAGACACCCCAGCTGACGTTTTCTTTGGATGACTGGTACCGTCACACACTGTACAGCCTCGGTGACTGAGATAACACATCATTATCTATTTTCAGTTGGCTTTACTGCCTAGTCTGTCATTATGTATGCAGCACAGAGATGTGGAGGAGAAGGGTTATAGAAAGGAATGTGACACAGCTATAATTGTTTGGTTGTCACAGAATGTAAAATTTCCACTTTGGTGTTGATCACATCATTTCCGTCTTTACTGCTGAGCATTACAGATTTATAGCCTGGACTATAAACAACTTTTTTATGATAGCAACACTTCTGGCATATTGATTGGTCGTTATTCTTTTTTTTCCTTTTTTCTTTCTCTCTTGCTTGCTTTGTTGTTTTTTATTTGTCTGGAGCATCTCCCAAGACCAAATGTATTACCATATCCAGATGAGAAAAATGTGCTTTTTGTTTTTAATTTTGTTTGTAATTTGAGCAAAGTGGCCTTTTTAAAATGCATTGAAGTGTTTTAGAACAGTTGGCTGATTTCAGCTGAGGCAGGTAAGATCCTCAGTCTTTTTAATGGCACTCTTGAGAGCAGCTTGAAACTGGACACCCAGCGTTGCACTTTTGTCTCCTGACACCAACTCTCACAGCTCCTCCCCCCTCTTTCACTGGAGTTTCGCAGGGCCCTTGTTTTATCTAATTTGTCTTCAAAATGTGGTAATAAAAAGTGGGAGAACAACTTGCAGTTTCGGCTCCATTGTATGTGGGATTTGGGATAAGAGCCAGGCCTTCTCTGAACGCGGAGAAGTTGCGCTAATAAATGCTTCTCATGGTTTATCATCAGTGACACATGATGCAAGCTGCTGAACATGGTTTGAACATGGTTTAATGTTTTACTTTTCCCTGCCTGTGAAAGTCTGTGTCCATATGAATGGAATGTGTGAATAACACCGAGCAGCTTTGACTGTGGCACAAAGGACGCCGAAGTCACTGCGGTATAATGTCCAAACTGAAACATGAGGTCAGTTTGCAAAGTACACACAACCTCAGTAAGGCCTCAAAGGATTTCTGAAGTGTCCTTGGGCAAAGTCCTGCAGCACTAACCTTGTGTTTGATCTCTTGGAAGGCAAACTATGCTTGGGATATTGTGAAATCTTTCCTATTTTAAAATGAGTTGGAAATACCAGAGTGATAATGAATAACATGCTGATACAGCTGACATATAAGATGAGGTCATTTTGTGTTAAATATTCAGAAACAAATGGTTTCTTTAATGAAGTACTATTTTTGTATTTATAGTGGATATGAGTCATGTGTAGAGAGACTCCAAGAGTAAGCTACCATAAGCACAACAGTACACTACATTGTTGTTTTATGTACTACAGGTATGTAAATTCTTTACTCATTAGTTGTTTTTAAAACCTTCAGTAAAACAAATTTCAGCTATGAAATCAAAACAAACAAAACTGCAAACATATACTCACCAACCACTTTGTTAGGTACACCTAACACCATGTGCCTTTTTGCTTACATCTTCATGGTGTTGTTTCAACAAAGTGTTGGAAATATTTCATGAGGTTTTGGTTCATTTATACCTGATAGTATCACACAGTTGCTGCAATGAGCAACGCTCTCATTCCTCCACATCCCAAAGGTGCTCTAATGGATGAGCTTTGGTGACTGTGGAGGCTATTTGAGTACCATGAACTAATTTTCATGTTTCAGAAACCAATTTGAGATGGTTAGTGATATGGCACGTCATCTGATGATGTGGTTATAAAGGGGCAGACATGGTCATCAAGATACTCAGGTAGACTGTGGCACTTAAATGATGAGTTTGTACTACAGGGTTCAAAGTCTGCCAAGGTAAAGCAGAACGGATACATGTCGTGTTAGTGTAGTGTAGTGGTAAGACTACACACCTCTGGAGTGGGTGTTACAAGTTCGATTCCCATGCGGTATCCAGTAAGGGTCCTGGCTAGAACCCCCATGCTAAAAAAACAGCCCTGGAGTGGCGAGGCTATGTCTGCAGTTCAGGGCACAAGCATTTCACTATATGTTGTACTGTGTATGTGACAAATAAAATTTTTATATGTTGTTAATTCTGACCCTGACAGCAGCAGAAATCAAAACTCATTAAACCGCGCATTGTTTTTTTTCAATCTTCTGTTGTCTTATTTTGGTGAGCCCATTTGAACTGTAGCCTTAGTTTCTTGTTCTTAGCTTCACACAGTGAGGTCTCCTGATACTATAACCCAGCGGTCCCCAACCCCCGGGTCACAGACCGGTACCGGTCCATGAGTCGTTTGGTACCGGGCCACGAGAGTTGAGGCTCAGGTGTGAAATTTATGGTTTCAGGGTTTTTATCGGGTTTTAGCGTAATTTTTTTTAATCGTTTTTATTGTTAACTCGGTTTCCCTGGGTCTTTTCCCATGTGTTATGAATAAATCTTCTTTTTTTGGTACCAGTACTGGTTTTATTTTGTTTTATTTATCTGCGACACCTTAAAGGCTTGTCTGTGAAAATATTGTCGGACATAAACCGTTCTGTGACGCAAAAAAGGTTGGGGACCTCTGCTATAACCTATCTGCTTTAAGATTTGACGAGTTATGTTCAGAGATGCTCTTCTGCACATCTCAGTTGCAAGAGAGGGAAATTTGAGCTACTGTTTCCTTCCAATCAGCTTAAAGCGGACTTTTTCCCTAACCTTTGGCATCAACAAAGCATTTCTGCCCAGAGAACTGCTAATCACTGGATTTTTTCCCAGTAGATCAACAGTTTCTGAAATGCTCAGACCAGCTCACCTGCCACATCTAAAGTCACTCAAATCAACTTTCAGTCAACTTCAGCAGGTCATGATGAGTTGCTTTAATGAGATTGGCTGATTAAATATTTGCATTAACAAACAGCTGAACACCTGTATCTAATAAAGTGGCTGGTGAGAAGTCCTTGAAAGACCACTACCGTCAGCTTGAGAACACACAGCTGAAACAATAAATTAGTCTTTTATCCAGATGTTACCTTCCCAGTACCAAACATAAAATAGGAAAGTTCCCACCTAGTGTAGTGCAAATAGTAGAGTAAATATTGGACTTTGGCTGGAAACATTTGTCCATCTAAATTCTCATGTCACTTTGCATCTGCTGGATGTGGACATAAGCAATTGTTAGTTTGCTATATCAATTCAGGAAGTGATAATACTTTGCTTATTAAATCTGCTTTATTTGTAGTCTGCAGCACAAGAGGAAACATGAACTACATATGAGAACGCAAACTGCAGTATAGAAGGTGTGGTTTACCCCTGATAAAATCCATCTTCTCTTCTACAGCGTGTGCCAAATTCCAGCTGCATTCCTCAGACTGCTTTACAACACCAACCTGGGCTTCAGTAAACGAGCAACCTCCTGCAGCAACAAGTCTTGAATGTACATTGTGTTTATAGAGAAAACAATACAGGACCTCTTTAACAGACCGGCCACTAGTCAGGGTGTTGCGGACGTCGCCTTGGTAAAGTGCCACATGGGCTAGATAATCCACTCCATGTGCCTGTAACCCGACACAATGACTGAGAATGGACCTTTAGTTGATGGACGACTCCCCAGTGGCCCATCAATACGACACAACACTGCCTAATGGTGGAGATTATTATAGTTAAGATTAAACTAAACTAAAATGAGGAAAAAGTAATTTGAAAAATTAAATTAAAAAAAAAAGCTGAATGCCATGAAATTTGGTAGTGAGATGAGGCATAGGCACTAAATGACAATCACTCATACAGGCGGTTGAGGCAGCGTTGAGGACAATGGGGTGGAGGAGGAGGAGGTCACGTTTCAGTTCCCCGCAGCGGTTCCTCCTCTCTCTCAGCCATGCTGCAGAGCTTTCCTCCTCTTTTGGTTGAGTTGAACAGTCCTTCACAGAGAGAGACTGAGCACATCTGGAGCCGCAGCCATGGGGCCAAACACGGCGCCAGCCCAGCTCCCAGCCAACACCACAAACACACACAGAAACACATACACACACATATGTCCTAAAATGCTGCAGTGTGATGGCACTGAACAGTTTGTTTCTCACTTGTCATTTGTGCAAACAGGAGGCCAAACAGTATTTGATGTATATTTTCATTAATGCGGAGAGCTATTTTTATTCGGTTCAACAAAGCAGGCAAAGAGTTATTCTACTTCAAAAAAAAAAAAAAAAAATCCTTCCAACTGAAGTGCTCTTTAAAAGCTTCTTAAATTAATCCTGTGAAATTAACATAAGCAGATACCATTCCTTTCTTATTGAGGCAAAGCAGACCCTCATGCACGTTAATTGTTCACAGCTTTTCTAATCCAGTCTTGCACATGTGGGACCTGATCCAGTCTGCCTGTTTCTGATTAAAACTAGTGGGACAGGAGATGCTGAGAGCGGGATCCAGAGTGCATTTTTCGCGGTTTGTGGGATCCGAAGCTATTGTCTTGACTGGCCAGCTGAAACGTCTCTGTCATGCTCAGAGTTGTGATTATTGCTGATTTACCCAGCTGAATGAAAATGATACATGCCAAATACAGCTGGGTAATTACATCTGTAGAGAAGGCGCACAATTGGCTGATTGCTCCTTTTAGGGGGAGGAATATTTTCAACGTACACCACCCTAAAGTCTCTAGTCTTTGGGCTTCCACTTTTATGGGAATTCAGCATTCAGCATTCTTGGTTGGCTTCACATTTTTTTCCTTTGGCAAGATTAAAGATTAGAAAGTACAAAAACATTAGGGCTTAAGATGAAAAAACAAGAAAGCACAAACTGATAAGGGATTCTGCTTACATAGCATAGTTTTTTAAGAGTGAAACATCAACAATATGATGGATTGCCATTACATTTTGTCTCCAGGGGATGGCCTACTGAATCAGATGGTCCCCCGAGCTTTGTATTTGTGGCAAAATGAGATAAATGAGATTGATGTTTGTATTTTTGAGTAAAATGTCTTAGCAGTCAATATATTAAGGAGGACTGGATAACGCAACACAAAAATGGCAACAGCTCAGCTGAATGAAAATTACTCACCTGATGCATAAATAACAAGTATAGATGGCATGTGCTAGTTATGCTTTTATTGCATTGGTGATATTTAGGAAATCTTTGTCATGCTAGAAAATGAAACTGTTGCTAATCAGATGCTTTCAGATGCTGTTTTCGCTGTCTCCCACCCTGAGACCATTTCTGATGAGGCTTTAGCAAACAGTACATGGGTCAACCAAAGGGCCAGATGGCTTAACAAACAATAACAACAAAATAACATCCCCTGAAAATGGTCAGGTACAAGGACTGAGCTGAAACTGAGGGAAAAAGCAGCAAGTAATTAAATAATTTATCCTCACCCGAGGGTAAATTAAAGTAAATTTTAGGGTGAGGAGCGCAGTAGTTCAACAGAGACTCGTGGTAGTGCTGCTGCTCCTCCACATCGAAAGGAGGCAGTTGAGGTGGTGTGGTTATCTGACTAGGATACCTCCTGGATGTATTTTGGGAATGTTCTACCAGTAGGAGGCCCCAATGCAGACCCAGGACTCACTGGAGGGATTATATCTCTCGGGTGGCTCGGTCTCCCCCGAATGAGCTGGAGGAGGGGTGACGGAAATTTGGCCTTCTCTGCTCAGACTGCTGCCCCCGAAACCCAAACCCAGAGAAAGGGTAGAAAATAGATCGATGGAACAAATAATTTAGGTTTCAGTGGAATACACAAGACCTTTTAGCCTTTCTCTCATATCCAGATGAAAAGTGAAGACTTTTTCCAGGGAATCTAATTTGTACGCAGTTTTAACTTTTACCTGTGCTATTGGATTGCAAATCTGTCCTCACAGACTGAATACACTTTTAAACCAGAGTAAAGTGAAATATACTCATTTGATTGCCGCACTGATTTTTATGGTTATGAGGCAAACAAGCAGATCATTATTGTCTACATAAGTGATGGCTGTCAGGTGTGCTGTAAATCAGCCAAACTGGAGACTTTTTTAAAAATCAAATTAACATCCCCCTCTTATTAAGAGTCAGATATCGCTGATTTACATGTACAATTAGCATTGCTGAAGGGGTACATATCAGACTGACAGTTGTTGTCATGGTCCAAAAGAGTAATGTAATTAGAGGCCATTGTTTAAGCACACCCGCCCTGTTCAATTACTCGTGTGCAGCTGACAGTCGCAGCCTGGCTGTTTGAGATGCACAACTAATGAATGACATCAGGATGCGCTGCCACCTTGCATTACTGCACAGCTGACTTTACACACACGTACACAAACCATCAGCCAATGTAGAGATTTCTTTGTAACAAACAAATAAGGAAATTTTGTTCAGTGATTTATGCTAAACAAGTGAATTCGTATTTGCTTGGAAGTTTGCAATTTCTCCTCTTAAATGTAAAACATGATCCACTAAATGAGAGCAGAAGCAACAAAGCTTCATACTCACATTCATGAGGCCTTTTATATTAAATTTTACTGTTTTTCATGCAAAGAAAAAAAATAGTCTTTATTGAATTTGTTTCCCTGCTCACACCCAGCTTATAAAAAATATGAGGAAGTGAAACCTTGGTGGAAAATACTGAGCTCATTGTTTTTTAGCCTTTTGCACAAAGTTGTCATCATACAACTTCCCACAGCCTCAAATCACTGAGGGACAAAGTTTTATTAAAAACAGGGAGGATCTGTTTGTATGAGCTGTTGTGATTTAATAAAGGATACAGGGAAAATAACTATCATACATATTACAAACCTGAAATGCACACTGTGTAGTTTTGAAGTATTCAGCTGAATTTAAGTGATCTGTTATTTTAATAAAGAAAGGGGTCAGATTAGCATCTGTATACACTTAGCAACAACATTTGTAGCTAGTTGTTTCATGAGCTTTGATGATGAAAAGACCACAGGAGCTCCAAGCAGATGTGTAGTGATGTTTCTTTCTTTCTTTAGCAGGCAACCTTCAATAATCGATATCTAGGTTTATATTTATAGATAGGGGCAGTTCAGCTGCTGGGTCTCTTTAAGATGGGTGCAGTTTTTGTTATTTTGTTTGGCAACAGAAGCATCGACCACTGGTTGAACTGGAAAATCAACTCAACATTTGAATAATTTGCCTAACAGCTGTTAGCACGCCCTTCTTGCCTTTAACAGAGGAGGTCAGGTCTTAGAAAAGTTTTTTTTCAGAGGATTTTATGTTGTTCGGGTAGAACGGAATATGTAAGCAAAGTTTACTTCAAAAAACAACCATTAACAAACAAAAGTAAAATGTTTAATGATCAGTAAGAAAACTGAATATATAAAATATAAACTGTACTGCACTTCAGATGACGTTTGACATACTTGGTATTGCTGTTATCTGTTTATATTTTAGGCTAATTGCTCTTTACTCCACTGCTGCAAATCACAAAAGACACATTTAGTGTTGGAAAAACATGAGAATATAGTATCTGAGGCGGAAACAGAGTTTGCACAATTCTAATGAGCTTGAAAGTCAATATTTGACCACCTATAATCTTTAACACAGCTTGAACTCCCTTCTTTGGATGTTGGCTGCCTTTTGTTCCATTCTCTGTTTAGATGATCCCACACTGCTTCGACAAGCCAGGCCAATCCATGACTAATAGTTTTCAATTGTGTGTTTTTCCATCCAGGTATGCTTTTACTGCACTGACAGTGTATTCGGAATCGCTGTCATGGTACCACATGGTAGATCAAAATCTGGCGCTCCGGTCCGCATTCATAATTCCATCAATTTCAACAACATCTCCAACACCATTGGCTGACATGAGATCCCAAATCACGATAGAGTCTCCACAGTGTTTTTACAGATGTCTGCAGACATTTACTGCTGTACCGCTATCCTGACATCCTCTGTACATACTAATAATGATGTGAACCATGCATTTCTAATTTGGATTCTTCACTCCATAAGAAATGTTGCCACTGATTTTAAGTACAATCCTGCATACCTAATCCCTTTTTGTTGTTTGAATACCTTAAGAATGACTTCTTGACAGCCAGCCGTTCACTAAGACTATTTTCTGAAAAGGCTTCGGATGGATTGCTGAAGAGTGCATCTTGCGTCAGGTCTTTGCTGGATTTTGTTGTTGTCCTTTCTTCAGTTTTTTCCTAAAGGACACACTGCACACCATGCTGAAATATGATAAGTTTATGGCTAATAACTCTTTGGGAATCACTTTGTTATTGCAAAATACTATTTTATGCCCATTAAGCTCTTTTATCTTTGGCATTTTCCACAGGTTCAACTAAAGAAATGGGAAAAAAATGATCCGTTTACAAAAGGATGCTAGTAATCAAGTACCCAAAGATTGGTTGTTTGCTCATTGGTCTGTTAAAGTTGTAATTAAAGTTTGTTATGGAGTAAATTTTAATAGTCACTCTGAGTGAGTGCAGTCAGCAAATGCTGCGCTCAGCTACACTTATCTGACAGCTACAGTCACATTATCCAGGTTCACCCCCTCAACCCCAGCCTGGATTAACATTGTGGATTAAAATTTTACATAGAAACTATATGAAAACATTATAAAACAGGATGTTAACATTGTAGATTAAAATACAACAACCTCTTAACCCTGAGTCAAGAGAAGCCACGAGTAGATTTAAAAAAAAAAAACGTATACAAGTGAGAGAAAAAACAACACGTAATGGTTATTATTAAAAAAAAATTTTGTTTTGAAAAAACTTGTGTTTCAGTATCTAAAATACTAGTTTTAAAAACCTAACAGAGCTCCAACAGCTTGTGTTAATGAGTAAATTGAGTGGTTTACTTTGTGTGTTTTTTTCTTGATGACCTACAAAAAATGAGATGAAATTCAGTTCAAATAGTTTAAATAGACTGAGTTAAAAGGATAACTTTGTTGGGTTTCTTGCTTTGTGTGTGTGTGTGTGTGTGTGTGTGTGTGTGTGTGTGTGTTTGTTTGTTTTTTACTTTATAATGCTCAAGAAATCCCATAAAAGCCCCATTTCACTCAAACCACGTTCCAGAAATGTGAATCCAGTCACTTTTATTGTCTCTAAAACTGCTTAAAAACAAACTATCGTTCCCGTACTTTTGTTTACTCATTATGAGTTCCACTGGCTTTGCCCTAAAGCACAGCTAATCTTTCTGGAGTCTATGCAATGCACTGTAATGAAGGAAAATGTCGCCCATTTCAAGGCCCAGTGCCCAGCGCTGTAATTTTTCACAATAGCGGGGCTAAATAAGTCTTTGGGTAGACAGACAGTAACTTTTTAATTGGATCAGTTCATTGTTTTTCATACTTTCTGGGGATTTATAGAGTAAGAAAAAAAATAGAGGAAGACGCCATATTCATTCTTTAAAAACGTTTTAATTATGTAGATTTATTTGATAGACTTTCAAAATAAAAATGTAAAAGTTATTTAAATAAAAAAAGGTTTCTCTGCATTATTCATTCATCACGAAAAATACCCCAACCCACAAAAGTCACGTTTATTTCTCTGAGATGCTTCTATTTAAATTGTTTTCTGCAGAAAACCATATAATAGAATTATTGCATGCTATGAAACTAAGCGTTTTTCAGTAAAATCCTGCTGGCACATTGGCTATATTTTGCTGACAAATCTTAAATTGTAGTTCTAAGACTTTAACTTTAGTAACGTATCAGATGTGTTGGATAGTCTGGCACTTTTTTGAATTTCTTTGCAGCACAACCTACCTTATTTACCACCTTTGCAAACCTGAGGTGCAGTCTTGTAGGTAATAAACATCAGCTTTGTATCAGGACAGCTTGGCCCGGCAACAAAACATCAATTGTTTCCAATTGGCAGAATCTCTTTTCCTCAGTCGTGGCTGCAGCCAATCAGGGGCTGGCTTAGTGGAAACGGAGCGCGTTCACCGTGGCAACCGCGCCGCTCTACCTCTGCTCACTGACAGTCCCCACACCCTCCTCTCTGCCTCCATCAGACGGCCGAAATAACACCCACCGGTGCACTGACACCGGCCTTTCCAGCAGCTCAGGGTGAGGTAAATCCTAACATAGCAGAGGACGGGGATGCGTGTGTGCCAAATCACGTTAACGCAGACAATACTGGGCTTTCTTTAAAGCCATAAACTCAAAGCTTCACATTAATAGGTGAGAGTATTCTCCCATGGTTGAGGGTTGTGACTTCCAGTGAGTCTTCGTGCAGCATATGCTTGTGGGGGAAGCAGTGATATTTGAGCCACAGCACAGATGTGGGGAAAACAACTCAAGACAAGTGTGGGTGGTGCTGCGTGTTTCAGTGCAGCGAGATACAAAAGACAAACCACACTTGTTTGAATAACCCTGCACTGACATCTGTACATGGGAACAAATGTTCACAGAGGTACTGAACGGCCAGGCCCCCAGAGGAGAGACCTGCTCGACAGAGAGCGGAGAGTGTTTACTTTGAAACGACGGCGGTGTCATGAGGAGCTGAGAGAGGTTGGGAAGCCACATTTAGCCGATAATCTTGATCGGACCATCTGGTCAGGAGTGTCACTGTGTTTCTGATTTCCTGTTTTACTAATTAAAAACACAAAAAGCATATTTTCGTGAGGAGGCTGATGGATTTGATTTACTTCTTCAAATGGAAAACTGAATGACATTTATTAGAGGGTAAGCTTATGTAGCACCCAGAGCCAGTGCGGAAATATTGTATATATAATATATACTTGTAATATTTCTGATCACTTCCAGTTGTATCTGCCCATCTGGATGCCTCAGCAAGCCCATTGCCCTCCCAGTGTAATCGCTGTTGACACAGGAAATTTAATCTAGAAATCTTGGTGATTATGAAAGTGGTTGTAATAGGATTAAACTTGGGCTGACAGGGGTGTGACATCGTTACTACAGGGCACTACTCCATAAGTACACCACTGCTGATGGGATAAAATACGGCTTGGCTCAGGAGCTGCCTTGTGCCCAATGGTATACTGATGTAAAAATATACAGATATAGATAATTGTATCATTAAAAGCAAAGGAGCAATACATTTATTTTGCCAATTTAATGTTGATGTTATGTGCCACAGGAATTCCAGTATAGGATCTGAGGACATAACAGTAGAGGTATCTGGGTAAAAAAGAAGACAGACGTAAAGCTGGAGAAGGAGATCATCAATATCATTGCTGAAAATAAAGGAAAACCAAACAGCTCAGAAGATGGTGAAATCGTTAACTTGGTCTTACACAGAGCTTGCGCACATGCTTTATGTATGGCATCCTGTTTACTGCCAACAGGAGGCAGTGTCAAAACAACCGGGCTGTGTTCATGTTTGTGCTGGTGTTAGTTTCTGTCGTCAAGGGCCGTGTCATTACCCGATTCATACCCATAAAGCCGATTTGTTTCAAACATCCACAAAATGCCCTGCTAGAAAATCAGTTTGTCATACCCAGGTATTCTTTCTGTTACTTCCTTTCACAATAAAAGTCCTTATCATTGGTTTATGTACAGTTATTTAGACCCCATTATTTTAGTAGTGCTGTAGTAGTTTTTAATCAGCATCTAAAGATATATATAATAATTAACAAAATAAAGCGTGCCTTTTTAATTGAAACTTTCTTTTTAAATTTCTACATTTAAGAAACAAAAACTCGTACACATACACACAAAGAAAAGTATGGAAGCTTGTTTCCACCAAAAAAACAGACACTTTTGCCATGCATAAGTCAAAATTTCAACTTAATAACTCTAAACTTCTAAATAAATCATACAAAATTGAGAAAATAACTTCAACTTTGGAGCTTTTAAGTTGAAGTTTTGAAACGACCCCATATTTCAATTTGTCTCAGTCTAGCTCAGTGACTGAAACAAACTTCCATAGAAACAAACTGTACTGCAACAGAACAAATCAGCTTCAATAAGATGAAACAAATATATAGTTTACATTGCCGTACACATGCACATCTGCATAGGCTGCACGGCCCAAATATGTCATTCTGCAGAGTCAAACACCTACACAAACAGACACAAACACAGCACCATGAATACCACTCTGCCACAGGGGCTCAGTTTAAGTACTCCCTAACCTATTTGCCGAGTGAAGTCAGCAGCTTTGGGTGGTATCTTTAAAATAATAATAATAAAAAAGATAAACACACACACACCAAACCAAAATAAATGCTCTCGATTCATTTAGCCTACCTACCTGTTAAAGCTCTAATTGTGGCACAGAGAGAACAGCGACATCTGTGCCCAGTGAACAAGAGGCGATAGACAGTGTGGAGTATAGTTTTTACCAGGTGACTTTGCCAGTCAGATTGCCCAATCATGGTTCAGCAATGAATTGTCTAGCCTGCCATTACTATGTATTGGAGGATGAGTGAAAGTGTATTTGCGTGTTTCTTTATTTTGCATTTAAACTTATTTAAAGTTATTTTACATTTGTTTAAATGCACTCAATGGGATCAATATGCCAATATTTGCTAATTTAAAGGGGTTCTATTTTTCCTGATTTCTGTAATATATATACTGTTACAGCAGTGAATGCTCATATTTACATACAGTATGTATGTAAGTAACCGCTGTAAGCAAAGAGCTGAGGTTTCAGACATCTCTAAGCACTTCTCTTTTTACAGTTTTTTCCACTGTTCAGTCTTTATGATGTCAATGCAGTCACCTCAGGCACAAAGCTCCACCCACAAAAGCTCCTCTCACCTCCAGTTTATAAGACACAGCCAGTAGAAAGAAAGTTAAAGGAGGAGGGGCTAAAATAGCTTGATTCAGTCAACGAATGTACTGTAGGGTTTTATAAAGGGTTACAGTGAACAAAGCAACACTAGTAGGGTCCAGTAATAATATTATGGAGCTGGAAATGTGGAAGTTAATATGTGAAGGTTGTGGCTTTTGTCTAAAATATATATTACATATCTCACTCTCACTTAAAATGAATCTACAGTACAAATATCTACAGTGAGATCTGTTACTGGCATTACTGTGGATGAGATCAAATGTCCAGTAAGGCTAATGCCACATCTGTGGGATAAGAGGTTTAAGATGAATGAATGTGTAGCAGCTTCATTGTGTTCAAAAATAAATTCATATGCCATTTTTAGTAAGATGATACCTGCTAGTTACAGTTGTGTGCAATTATACTCCAGAAATGGGAAATAAAAATAGGCCAAAGACCATAAAGGGTCTATTTTTTTCTGGACTAAGGTTCTTAAAGTCTTTTTCTCTGCTCATGGATCTGCCTTTGTGGCCTGTTACCATACGGCCAGATTATGGGTTGCATGGTTCGAGCCACAAAAAGCCATTACTTAGGAGCTAAAGGCTGGAGTTAAGATTATCTGCAGGCCTCCAGGCCAAAGAGATTTGTTTCCACAAGCACAACACATCAGTGTGTTTAGTAGTGAGAGGATTCTGGGGTGGCAGCGGTTAAATCCAAGATTAGGCTAATTCTGGCTGATGACCATTTTGGTTGAATTTCTGTGGAGATCCACTAACCCTGAATGTGCCTGCGCATATAGAATTAAATCACTTCTTTTAGTTTAGCTACAGCTGTCAGTTTCAGGAAAATAAATGAGCTTGGCATTGGTTACATGATGGTGGAAGAGATGGGGCATCAACTCACCATGAAATGAGGTAGAGCAAGGACACTTAAAGGCAGGTGTACAGTTATGTTCTTAGTGTGTAACACTGTTCCTTTAAAAGCAAAGTGACCCAACACCACCTACCAATAAGTTCTGACGGGGTCTTCTGCTCATATGTCAGTCCTTGACACCCATTGGCAATGGCTTCTAATATTTTAAGAGTTAGCTATTGAACTGGGTGTCCACTAGTGACTAACCATCATCAACAAAGAGCTGCACAGTTTGTGCATAGCTTCATATGTTGATGCAACATGTTGTCTTGTGTGCCTGTCATAATTACAGTCATTAACTAACTATATATGCACAGTTTGCCTCAATTTTACAACTTCAATCTTTTTTATTATCATTCAAATTTTCCCAGAGAGTTAATCACACATTTCTCTGCCGAGTGACAACCACAGAACACATTTATCATTGTTTTATATGGAATTAAAAATTGCATTAAAACTCAGGTTGGACTTAGGACTGCCCACTGCGACTGAGGAACACTCATATTGTGTTCTGCAGTTACTTGTTCCTCCTGACACTGACCAGCTGAAGCTAATTTAGAAGAAAATAAAGCTTGTGATACTTATAAATTTCAGATTTATCCTCTACATTCATGAATCTCCTCTGTGGGTTTCTGTCTTTCTCCTGCCTGGCAGCTCCATCTTCAAATTCTTTTGTCCAAGGTATCCACCTCTGGACGTGTCCAAATCATCTCAGCCTTGTGTCTATAACTTTGTCTCCAAACTGCTCAACCCGAGCTGTCGCTCTGATGCACTCATTTCTAATTTTGTCCATTCTGGTCACTCTCAAGTATCTTCAAGTCTGCTTCCTGTCTCTTTATCAGTGCCACTGTCTCCAAACCATGCATCATACCAGGTCTCACTGCCATCTTGTAAACCTTCCCTTTCACTGCTATCTTCTGTCACAAATCACCCCTGACACTGGTCAAACAAGGGCCTCAGAGCCGATCCCTGATGTAATCTCACCCCCACTTTGAACCCATCTATCTCTCCTCACCACTGTCTAGCTGTCCTCACACATATCCTGCACAACCCTCACACACGTCTCTGTCCCTCCTGACTCCCTCATGCAGTAGTACCGCAGTTCCTCTCTCAGCACCTTATCATATGATTTCTCTAGATCCACAAAGTCACAGTGTGACGCCATCTGACCTTCCTATACTTCTCCATTCCCACTCTCCCAAGCAAACATCACATTGTAGTGCTCTTTCTCTGCATGATGCGATGATTCTTTTATCCATCTATAAAAGCATATGTGTACAAATCTAAAAAATGATCAAGTTGAAGCTTTGTCACCACCATGTGCGTCTTTCATCTACTGCTAAAAATATGACACTGATCTCAAAGCGGAAACACTCTTATGACCATTTGTGTAATTATTGAAATTGAACAATAACAGCAGTTATGCAGGACAGAGTCAAACATTTTGTAATGCCAAAAATCTTGAATAACAGCGCATCATTGCCGTGGTACACTATGACTTTGTTTTTAATGCATTTTTGCCATTATTTTTTGTGGACAAATTTTATTCCGGTATTTGTCATATTCATGTTGTGCACAGTTTCATCGCTGATGCTCATTTCTCTTATATTACTCAGCTCTCATGATGATAAATTTCAAATATTTCAGGATGTTCTCTTCTTTAAATGCGTTTATCTGCAGTTCATTACTAAAAGTGGCCCCTTATTTTCACACTAGCCTTGAATGTTGTTACTAGAAGACAATAACAACTTTAAGCTGCTCTATGTTTTATGATGCACAAGGCAAGTGATGGTAATAGCCATATGTGATGTGGTTATTACTGGCAATCAATGTCTTCAAAGTGGTGTATCTTTTAAAAAAAGTACTTTATGAAGGCTACAAAAAGAATGCAATAAAGGTTACATGAAAAAATACACATTTTAGTCATTTAGTTTTAAAATGACAAATTTATGAACTGAACACAGACAGCTGTATGCTATATTTGAAGCACATTTGTATTCATCAGCCAGAGATCTCTGTCTCTGATATGAGAGGGCGAGCCCCTCTTGGTTCCTCACCCGAAGGCTCTTGTTTTATTTTCCAGTAATCAAAGCCAGTAATTGATCCACACTTGGCAGCGGTGTAGTGCTGGAAGGTAGCCACGGTAGGTCTGACTGACCTGCGACCTCAGGTCACTGTTTCTGGTCTTACACGACTGGCTTTAAAAAGAGATGAAATCTATCTATCAGTCACCAGATGGATATTTATCAGATGTATATCTGACCTCTGACAGTGGCTGCATACATGTAGGAGAGCCCATCTTTCCTTTGCTTTCCACATAATATATCATGCAGCTGTCTTGCACTGATTTATCAGATTCTGTTGTATCCATGTCGTGGTTATAACTGGTCAGGTCAGACAGCCTTATCATAACATGTGGTTATGATAAGGCTGGAGAAGCTGAGAATACCAACATTGAATTTTTATGGAAAAATAAGAAAAATGACACCCCCACGTAAATCTTACAAGCTGTTAATTTGGTTTACACGTTTAGCTGCGCATACCAATAATGCAGTAGGATTTAGACGGAGAGAGCATCTGTCATTGAATTGCATGAGTCATACATGGTTGGGCTCACGGCTGACTGTTTTTTTAAAGATTTTTAATGGTTTTTATATGAGATGCGTGTTCGTTATGTATTCAGAACAAGTCGCAGGTCTGCACCTTTGCATCTGCTCCAATTTAAAGATAAGTGGGATTATTTCAGTGAGTCACTGAGGGAGGAGTGGGGTGGGGCTGCTTCTGACTTATAGAAGATTATATTATGGATTACCAGGGAAAGAACAAGCATGAAGGTCAAATTAGTTATTCTGACTTTTAATACGCAATACTTTTTAGTCGTTCTCAATAACTGTTGTAGGGTATCTTTTTAGAGAAGTTCACAGGAAATATTTACTTAATACTTAATTAGGTGCTGCAGCCTACTTGTTCAGAATATTAAAAATACTGACTGCCCCCAGTGTTACCCCTCGGCCCCCTCCTAGTAGATGCACCCATCGTATAAATGAGAAAATCCTTGGTGACTTCCTTCTCGAGTTATTGCATTCACAGGATTTTCAGAACACTTGACCTCTTACCTTGACCTTGAGATTTTCAATAGATGGACCTATGGTATCAATTTGAAAATCCTGCGTTGCCTTGTTCTCAAGTCTTCGTGTTCACAAAGATCGGGGTTTATGCCTGCCCGTCCAACAGCAATTATCCCAGCAGCCTTAGTTAGTTTAGTTGTTTATTTTAGGTTTGTTAATTCCAAAATAGTGTGCTTGTTAACTGATTTAAGCTGGATAATTAGCATGCATGGCTAATAAGATAATAATAATAATGGTTAGTCAACTTGAACAACTGATTATGATTAATCCCTCAACAATTTTTTGTTTTGAAATCAGCACCAAGCTCTAGATGTTATCAAAGTTTATCTTTTGTTAGCTGCACTCACACTGTAGCAACCACAAATTAGCTAAAGTAGCACTCCTCAAGCCCCTTATAGACCCCTGAAATATGAAACAATTACCAGAAAACAAGAGGCGAATTAAAAAAATTATATAATTGGTAGAATAAAGCAGTCTGTATTTTACCTGCCCCTTTCTCCCCTCCGCTGCTGATGCTAGTGTTCTCCCAGAGTCAGCTAGCTTGTGGATATAGTATTTCCAACTTTTATGAAAATTGACATTTTTTGCTCAGCCAACTTTTTGTAAGGAAATTCAGTAAGATGACATGCGAGCTAATCCAGAGGTTAGCTGTAACAGTAGCTCACTGTCACTTCTGTCACAGATTTATGACCTTAAACTGATGATCCGAGTCAAGGAGCCAGGCTGCCTTCACTTGTAGAGGGCCTGCTGCACCTCACAGCCGCAGAAGTGAATATTTATGTAATATTTCTGTTTTACCTACATCATTATTATTATTATTTTCACAAAGAAACATTTTTTTCATTCTTTTTCTAAATAGACACATCCCATGTACACGTATGTCCAAATTCCAGTATGTTATGTCTGAGTACTGTAAAAAGAGAAAAAGTCTTATCATCAAAACAAGTTGGCGAAGGGCCAACAAACATTGGTGTTCACTTATCTGTAACTTGTAACATCCCCTCCGGGGATGACTGAAGGTTTTTAACTTGGATGAATTATCTTATCAGACACTTTCACTCTGTCCAACAAGTCTTTTAGTTCCACCACTTCCTGGCTCTAAGTCAAGGATGAGAATGAAGGAGGGTTGGCTAGAGACCCCACCCCATAAGAGGCTAACCACAGCAGAAACACAGATGGGAAACCAACAACAAGAAAACCTGGGAGAGGAAGGAGTTTTGATAGCCCATGTTCTGGTTTAACTCCTCTTTGGAAAGGAGTCTTTAGTTTCCAAGTGTGTCTCAAGTTTGATTTGTGCTATGTTATCATTAGTCATCTTCTCTAAGCAGATAATGTACTCAGGCTGAGGGCTACTGACATCCTCAGACATCATAGAACAGCTTTGCACTTGTACATATTGACGTTTTTTCCCTCATTTCTTTCGACGGTGGGTTGCAATAGTGGTTAGTTGTTTACGCCACACAAGAAAGAAATCAATTTTCCCCACTCACATATCTTGTTATCCTTCTCCCTATCAGTCAGGCCGCTGTATTGGATGTCAACAAAATATTGATGTACAATCATTTGAGAAAAGTTTTCACAGGTCTCTGAAAACCTGCAGCGTTTTTCTTCTAAAAAAAATGTTAAGAGGACCTTGAAAACATGCAGTCGTGTGAAAAATTAAACCTAAGCTGTGCTACCATGTTCTTTTAGAGAGAAATGGCTTTTCTCTTAGCAGCTCTTCCAAACAACCTGTGCTTGTTCAATCTTTGTCTAATTGTACTGTCATGAACTTTAACATTTAACATGCTAACTCAGGTCTGCAGAGTTTTTTTTATTCTACAGCCTTTTTAAAACATTGAAATCAACAATCCTTCTGGTATCTTTAGACCAGATATGAGAATATTTTTCTGTAAATATTTAACTGAAGCTAATATTTTTTGGGCCAAAGTCCTGTTCACAGGCCAGGAATGAGCTGTCATGCTCACGTTCATGTCTCATGATTTATCTGACACTTGAGGAAACTCCTGCTGTGTAGCACATATGTTTACTTCTGCGAGGATTTTTTTTTTCTGCTGTAGGACACCATCTCACTCTTGTACCACCCCGGTTCAGTTCCTGCTCTGTGAGCCACGATTGTTTAACTTCAGTACGAGGCACGACAGCATGGCACCGCTTCATAAACCGCAGCTTCTCTTTGATGTGTGTTTTTTTTTATGGGCGAGGAAAGCCTCCATGGGTTGGGCTCCTCTCCGCCTTCACCACAACCTCCTTCTTTAACCCAGATGGCATCTGATTTTTAGCTTGAGTTTACAAAAGGTTAGTTGAGCTCAACAAACAAGAATGATACTGGTTTATATGAAAACGTGACTGTACGTATAAGTCATTGACCAATGGGAGCTGAGGGTCAAAGTGTGCAAAGCCAAAGGGCAGCATTGTACATCAAACTGCACGTGAGCCTGTGCTTCATGGGAAACATGGAGCCTGCTAACATGTAATTAGCTGTTACTATTTTGATTCTGCATCGCCCTGAAGCGGCACAGTGTTGTTGGTTGTGTGCCTTTTGCCAGGAAAGTATGAGGCTGTCATATGGTTTTTCAGCCTCATGGTGTTCTGCCTTTCTTTATTATTGAAGAGAGGACCCTTTTCCTTAAATGAATGACTTCTATGACTTATGAAATAAAGCAATCCTGAATGAAAAGTAAGCCTTCTTAGGAAGTGTTTTTTAAGATTATTGGCAATTTCCTCAAAAAGCAAAGAAACAAAGGGAACAGTCATGCGGTGCTCCTTAAACAGATGTTGTTTTCATTCTTAAATGAAAAAAAAAAAAATATATGGGACTCCGACAGTAGATATTATGGGTTTTTAAAAGACTTTGGCCAACTCCTGTACAGTAAGTGGAAAGCAGGACTGTCCTCCTCAGGGACCTCTCAGTGACTTTGAGGATAAAAGCTCATTTTCCTCTTCCCTAAATCCTGCTGCACTGAACATCATCCAAAATGCAAGCTAATGCAAACTCCTGGCAGAACTTCAAAGCAGGGAGGGCTGGTGTCTGTCTCACTTCCTTTGCCCCTTTTTCCTCCCCTGCCCTACCCCCCTCCAACTCCAGCAGAGTAACAGCAGACTTAAAGAAAGACACGACTGAAATCAAACTGATCCCTGACCTAGAATTGAGGAAGTGACTCAATTTTGGACGGGAGGTAAGTCATGTTTGCTCTAAAAATAAAACTGCACTTGAAGGGCAGAAAACCTGAGGTGGATTGATCGAGTCCAATTTAAAAAAAAAATGTTGTTGTGGTTTTGAATATTAATGAGTTTAAAAAAAACAACAGACAGAAGGCAAGTTTGCTAAATGTGAATGTTGAGATGAACTTTATAGCTTTTTAGTATCATTAAGTTTTAATGGTGATAATATATTTCATCAATAATTCAGAGGTATTTTAAGTATGAGTGTATTTTAAATGCAAACAGTATAAATCTTCTTCAGTCCAAAATCACATTAAACTAGAAAGGCATTCAGAGGGTGCAGCACTCCACCAAGGTCAGTGCAGTTAATATTTTAAATAAAGTTTAATGGTTTAATGGTTTGGCCTAGTCTCCATCTCTCCAAGAAGCTTTATGACATCCAGCCTAGTAGTTGTTATATAGACAGAAAAACAGACAAACCAACATTGTTGAAACAGCCCAGTGCTTTATCCCAAAATTACTTTTATAACCAAGAAAATGATCTAGAGAGTTTGCCAAGATTTTCCTCCTTGGCAGTGCTTCACATCTCCACCAAGATTCATGAACTTCAGCCAGTTCATTTTTCCATAATATTGCTGACAGACTGATAAATAGTACTTAAAAAATACCCCTGCTGTGGCTACGGAAGAGAAACACACAATTTCATTATCAAATCATAAATGCTTTCATTACTTGTTACTAAAAACGGTCATCTCAAGTCACTAATCACAGATGTATTAAGAACTCGATTCAGATTGGTTAGGTGGCTTCCTTTAATGAATTGGAATAAAAGTAGTTCAGTGGCTTCCATAATACTGCGATGTACCACATTATACTGCTATTTTTGGGCCCAGAGAGCATGCTCAGCATCATTCTTAATAGTCGAGTCCATAAAGAGCATCGACTAGTTGGCTGACTTCCTGTTGGCTCCACATAAACACGAACAGCGCTTAAATAAAATACTCAGTGACTCTTCATGATGTTTCCAGATGATTTTGAACCCCATGGATCAAATTAAAAAGGTTGCTGATCCTAGAATATTTAATATTGCCGATGATCTGGATCTGGATCTGGAGACCCAGTCGCACAGGCATAGAGTCTAGTTGGCAACCACTTGGCAAACACCTGTCGCTAGGGGAAAATATATAATTCCAGATTGATTGATGGAGGTTTCTGGTTAGCAGACAAGTTAGTCTTCCATGCAAAATAGGAGACCACAGCAATCTGCAAGTGACCAAAGCAATCACAAGAAAGAAGCACGTTCTATGGGACTGATTTCACCTGGTGACAGCCAGTAACTACTTGCCAGCCAGTCAGGGAATATACATTTTTCCCTAGTGACTGGATGCTACCAGGTTTTTTCTGACTGGTTTCTAGGCCTGTGTGAATAAGGTCTAAACATATAAAATGGGCATCACTGACTTCAGTTTGTAAAGATGTGGGAGGGTGCTAGGTCACATTTGCAAGCATACCAGTATATATGACGTCTGAGGATTTAATTTAGTGGACAAATGTGATCAAAAGATAAAACAAATCAATTATAATATATGGTATTTTATTTCAGTTAAGAAATTGACAAGCACTCATCAGTCAACATATTAAAACATTTGTGCCACGTGTGCAAACTCACACGACGGCTCCTTAAAATAAATACTTTTAAGAGGAAATAATACAGACAGAATATGTGAGGCTCACACCACACGGACGAACAAATTCTCCAAATGTCCAAGAGACAAAAGGGTCTGAAAGTTCCCAAAGTCACCCCGACTCTCCAATGGAAAGGTGTTTGTATAAAACAGCTAGGTACTTTTAAAAATACAGAATCTTACAAAAAGTTTTATCTTTTCACTTCTTTAAATCACTGGAAAATATCAGCTGGTATTATGACAAGAAATCAGGAAATTTTTCCATGTATAATCATAAAAAGACAGAATGTGCTTCTGCGTTTTTACATTAGTATTCACATACATCGTGAGTGAACTGCATCGAGAAAGTCCTCCACACCTTGGATGGTGCTGTGATGGAGAGTGATGTTTAGCGCAGGGCCGCTCCCCATTGTTGCATTAAGTATCGATCTTGCCATCTTTTCAAAGTCGCCGCAGTATACCCTCAACGCCCAGGCTACGTAAAACACACTTCACAGCCAAGTGTTCATTGTCTTTATAGGTTATATTAAAAACAGTGTTCACATTTTCTGTATATAAAACAAACAAAAAAAGTAAAAAACAATATTCTTTTCGACAATTTGTCATCTTTCCAATGGTCCAAAAGAAAAGAACAGCCAACAACAGGAGAGGATTTTACAAGTTACAGTACAAAAATGTGATCCAGGTGGTAGCACATGAAGCATGCATGTGTTTGTCGCCCTGCTCAGCCCTAAAACCCTCATGCGAAGACATACTGTATAAAAAGGCCACATGGCTTTTCCTTCTTTTTTAAATGCACAAGTACTCCGACGGCTGACCTCTTTGCTCTGCTCATCCGAAGACCAACAGAAGGTGAGTTTGTTTTTATCTTATTTGTGGACTCCACTGTAGATACGAAGCCCCTAATGGTCAGTACTAGTGTTTGTTTGGTTGAAGCTACTCACAACGGGGGGGTCAAACTGGCTAAAGCTACAAAGTCATGGACAGGTCCTGTGATGGGAAGAAGAGACAGACCTGTAATTTTATTGTTGGCAGGTGAAAAACCACTTTGGGAGAGTTTGAAAGTAAACATCTCAATGCTGAAAAACCTTTGACACACCATCTTTTCTCAGTAGAAAGAGAAAGTTGTACAGTCGACATGACTTTGATGTCCTGAATGTCCTTCTTGGACTTTATAGTGATGAAAGGTTTGTGAAGAAAAACCATTTCATAATATATTTTTAACAGTTTTTAATAAAACAATCATTCCTAACCCGTTGCACTGGAGGCCGTGGTTGGCCTGCTGAGCTTCGATGCTGTGTGGTTAGCTGATCATAATCATTTCATAACCAAATATGTCATCAGTCAAATGTTTGTATGAACAAAATCCAGTGATATTTGTCTGCTTTTGATAATCAGATCAATAGTTCTTGCTTTGCAAGAGACGATCTAACTGAACAACTGTTGCACTGAAACAATGTGAGCAGGTCTGACTGGGAAGATAACGTTAATGTTTCAACAGCTTGCTGGATATTTATTGTTTCAGTGGTTTAAGTCTAGCAGTTGATAACATTCGAATCTTTTGTTACAGCTGGTAGGTAGTTAGCTTATCAAGAGGAAACAAGAGGAAAAGCAGTTAGAAAGTGATGTATGAGTGGTTTACAGTTTCTGTGAGCATACTAGGACTAGCTTGGTCCTAGCATGCTCTTTACAGTACACCATACATACAAGACACCACACTGTCAAGCCTTAAGGTGGACTTCAAAGAAGTATAATATGAGTGACTACTCCTCTGTGGTGTCTGAAGCCATCCACAACTGAGTATAATCCCCACATGACTGTTGGCTACAGTTGCTTGAAGGCTAGCTGTTAGCCATGCTAAGATTATGAGCTATAGCAGCTGTATCTCTTCCAAAGAATTCATTTTCTTATTCAAGCCTAATCAAACTGAGGTGGCTGGATTGGTAGTTCAAAAGGCTAACATAGAAACTGTGATCCACTCATACTTGCATTCACACTACGGCCAATTTAAACTCACCAGTTAACCTAACATGCAAGTCTTTGGACTGTGAGAGGACACCGGAGCACCTGGAGGAAAGCCATGCAGAACAGCCAGCCAGGAAGTTCAAATCCAGAACCGTCTTGAATCATTATTCCATTAAAACATGAAAATGATCAATATTTGAGCTGGAAGTTTCCCACCCGTGAACAATGACCTGTTTGTGTGTTCACAAATCTCACAAGCAGTTCTTACTGCGTATTCAGGGTTCATATATACTGTATGAGCACATGTACAAAAGGCAGTTGGGCTTGAGCTTGAGTCCGCAATGCTCCCTCTTCTTTAGATCATCCCAGATAAAAATGGGACATCTCTGAAACAGCTTCTTTTTTTCCTTGTTTCCTACTCTTAGTGTAGAGGCTAATGAAGCCCTTCAGCTTTATTTTATATCTGTTCCATAATCTTTTGTATGGTAAAAACAAAAGCAACAAAAGCATAACTTAAGATAAACTCTTTAGGCACTGTTTTATTTCCAAGGCTTTCAGTTGTAGACTGTGATTACAGGTCAACAAACGGAAATTGAAAAAAAAAAAAAAAAAATAATAATAATACAAGAAACAACAGAGAGTGATGGCTCTGCAGACGAAACACTTTCTCCTCTCTGATTTATCAAGGTCCTCCAAGTCCACTTGCACAGCCAGACAGACTCACTACAAGCTCTGTGGTGGAGAAGTTATAAGGGCAGAAAGTGTCTAAAGGGTAAGTCTGTGTAAGTTCTCAAGGTTAAGTTTCAGTTCCAGTCTTTAACGAATCTTTCTCCTTCATAAACAGAAAACAAAGTTTGCATCTCAACCCATTATCTTCTGGGGAATCTCTATAGAAGCCTTGATGAAGATGCAGTTGTCCCGGATGTAGTTCCTCTTCTTGATCTCCTCGTGCGAGATGAACTTGGGGTAACCGAAGCCCAGCGTGCTCTCGTCCAGCGAGTTACGGCTGCTGCAGGGCTTCTGGAAGTTCTTCCAGTTAGGGTCGGGGTTGAAGGTCTCCGTGATGTGCTGGGGTTTTGAAAGCGACGGGTCGCTCTGGTCCAGAATGGAAAACGTCACCTTGTAGGAGAAGGGCCACTCCAGCAGGTTGTCATATTCTCCGGGCAGCACGCGGATATAGACGGAGAGGTGAGAGCCCTCACCACTACCGTTACCATTGAGGAAGGCTGACACCTGCAGCTTGTAGCCATAGCGGTGAGTGTAGAAGGGTGGGCTGAAGAACTCGTGGTTACTTCTGAGTTTGGCCTCCTGGAGTTTCCGTGAGTAGTCACTGAGTTTCCAGATGAGTACGCCATCGTGGCTTACAGACAACTCCTCCATCTCCCTCCGCAGCTCCAGGATCTCCTGCCGCTGACGACCCACCAGGTTACACATCATAGTCAGGTGGGACTTAGTGGTGTCTTCCAGGTGACGACCAATAGCCAGTTTGGGGCACTGCAGAGAAGGTGCAATCTGATTATAAAAACAAAAATCGGCTTCCCATCAGTGTAAAAGACTGCTTTTGTGCGAATCTTAGTTATTTATAGTATTTCTCCCAGCTTTTATACAGTAGGAGACACTTAAAACTTCCTGTGTATCAATTAATAATAAAACAAACAGTAATATGATGAAGATGAGCATGCTCAGACTGCAAAGTGAATCTGCACTCTGCTTTTGTGTTTGTACTTTCCATCAGGCCATCTTTAAATAGAACAAGTCAAGCTCTCCAGATGCTTTTTAAGTCTTAACAGAACACCAAGCCGGAGTTTGGTGCTCATCAGTCACTCTTCCTCGAGCATATCCACATTTCTCCAAATTGATGTGGGTTTTATAAATAGACAGAAATGCACTGTCAGAGTGTAGAAGTGTTGATCTCATTAAAATAGACCCTACAGCCACAGCAGTGCATGTCTGAGAAGAAGAAAGGCAATACTTTGGACACATTTACCAAGGACCAGAAGTTTTACTTCTTGGACAACAAAGACAAAACACTTGGCAAGTCTTCTCTTAAGGCCAAATGATGCAGGTCTTACCCTGTGTTTGCACCCGGCATCTTTAAAGGGGCAGAGAACGAGGGCGCTACCGCAGTTGTCCTTCATATGGTTAGCCAGGTCCTCTCGGGCAATGTTGGGTGTGCCGCATTGGTTTGGGCACTGGACAGGAAAGCGAGGGCAGTGGTACTGATGGTTCTGCAGAGGACAGACAGCATGACCAGTAAGAACACAGACTGCACACCAAGGCTCAGATTAATAACTGTACTGGCGAAAAGAAGCCCTTGAAAGTACCCCCCAAAAATACACTTGGGTTTAAAAATGAGGCTACAGACATAGAAAGCATGAATTTATTTTTGTTTTAGCTTCAAAGAAAAGAAAAGAAAATGAAGCTATTTGCTATAGTAAATACATTATGGTTTGAGATCTACGGCTGAATAAACCAGGGAAACAAGGGGATCTGGTTAATTGTGATTAACATTTTTATCCATTTTTGATGTTTTATAGATGTTGGCTGATCATTTCATCAACTGATTTCATTAAAACCAGTCTATAAAATGTTTTCCATATCTTCATGTGAAGTATTAGATTGCATATTATTGTAAATTAGTGTATGTTTTCATGGTAAAAACAGCAGCTGTTTTGAGATACCCCATTTTAGACTAGATGGTGACATGAGGAAGCAGGATAACACCTATCTTTGTAAACCAATTAAATGAGCAATACTGAGAAAAACTCTGAATATCACGTGACAACGGAAAAAGCTCTTCAACTCTAGTGCGTGCTGCGACCAAGATTGGATTATTACATCTTGGCCAGTCACATGGGGGAGGGGAGGGTGACACTGACTGCTCTGCCTCTGGCCAGATGTGTGCAGCAGGAGGTGCCTTCCCCATACAAAACCCCAGAAAGAAAAAACAGCAGCTTCACACTAAAATCCAGCTGCCACAAGAGAGAGACACCATGAATGGCAACACCCTTCAGCTACAGCAGGTTTTCTCTTTGCCATCGGGCTCCAATAGGCTGAATTACAGACAGAAGATAAAATGTGTCTCTGCACTTTATCTTGCCAAACATAATTATTTCACTAATAAAAAGTAAATAAATTAAAAAAAGAAATTGAGGAGCGTTTTGGGGAAAATCACAGCATCTGGTCATAAACTTAATGTGAAACAGACCTGGATTGTGTCGAAGACGAACTCCTTGCCGCAGTACTTGCAGGGCTGCGTGCGTTTGGGGCACTCGGCCATGCTGTGTTGGGACAGCAGGCGACGCATCATCCTCGCCCCGCACTTGTTCTCGCAGTAAACGCTCTCTTGAGGACATACGCCCTGGTGATTCTGGAATGAGAAAAATAAAAAATTAGATCGGGGTTATGACATAAATCTATGATTCAGATATGGAGGTGTGCATACTTGATGGTGTCTTTGATTTAAACTGGATTTTAATTAACAAAATAATGCTGTTAAAATTGGGTTATACTGAATGTTATTGCAGCAATGAACACACCTGCATCCATGCATAGCTACTCTATTCAGTAGCGAATCATAGGGATCTAACTGGAGCTTAATCTAATAACAAAATGTTCACTAATTATATCTAATGGTGTCCAGCACAGAAAGCAAAACCTTTATTTACCCATTTTATATTGCTAGATTTGTGAGGCAATTTAGTTCCATGTATTACCACTGGGAATACTTTTTCAGTAACCACAGGGTATGTAGAAGGTTAAACTTAATTAATTTAATAAAAATAAAAACTGTATATTTAGTTTAAAAAATGACCCAAATAAAACAATCTTCCATTTAAACATTAAAAAAAAAAAAAAAATCAAATCAAATTAAAGTGTTTCTGCCACTGAACATTTGTTTTGGCATTTTGTGAACTTTCAAAACGTAAAATTTCACGTTACACATTTCATAATTTTGACTGTTATTACCAACTTTAACTGGTAGGAACAAGCTTTTGCTTCTAATGGGGATAAACTCATTAAATTGTTAAAAATATTGTTTATTAACACCACATTGTAGTGAATTGTTAGCTTAAATGCATGGCTAACAGTTGTTAGCTAAGAGAATTCATAAACAAAATAACAAACTATATTTAATTTACTGTACAAAAACTGAAATTAGCTAGCTATAAATATAAACCTATTGTTTAATTTAAATATATAGATAATAGTTGCTAGCTAATAACTACACTATAGTAGAGATAAACAATTTAAGCTGTTAGCTAAACTGTAGCTGTAAAATAGCAATGAAATGGAATAGCTTCAAGAAGCTAACAAATGGGTAAAATAGAATTATAGATAAATAGATCATAGTTAATAAATGACAAGTTGAATGCAGTTGCTAAGAGTTAATGGTAACCTTGAGCTAACATTAAACAATGTGAGAAACAGTGTTAATGAAGGAGTCGAGTCCAAGGCTGCAGGGGTAAGATATTTAGTTATTTTATAGATATAACCAACTTTGTAGAAGCTTTAACAACCTATTTTTTTTGTCTTGTGAATAAATGAATCTTAGTACTACTGTTAATCTCAGCACATCCATATAAATACTTAAATTAGATATTAGGATTATTGGTAAAGGTCAAAAGTGTATTAATGTTCCTGTAATATTGGGCAAAGGGGAAAGCAGAGTAAACAGAGGAGGGGCAGGCTGGCAGTAATGACAGAGGTGCTAGTGAGAAGCCTGAATTACTTCAGCTGTGGAAAACACTTTCAGCATGAAAGACACGGTTATATATTCTTTCTTTCTGCCAACACACGTGTTATTTCAAAATAGACCTAGACTCTCTGAGGGCTCTGACACACGCGCATTCACTTTTCCCGCTGCTTTTAACAAAGACACCTTTTATATAACCATGGAAATCATGTGTCACATGAAGTTGTTTACAATGAGAGAGAAACCATAATAAAAATGATTTTATTTTATTTTTTTTTTTTAAAAGGTGTGAAGTGCTTACCTCATAGGCTTCGCCGGTGAACTCGCTGCCACAAAACTCACACTTGACCTTGCGCTTGGGGCAGTCGTGCTGCAGGTGGTCGGGCAAGTCGCGGCGCGTCAGCTTGACTGAGCAGCGATTGGGGCAGGGTATCACATTGAAGGCGCAGGTGGAGAAGTGGCCCTGAGAGACACACAACAGGTCATCAGAATCACCCCACATGCTGGGTGCAGCAGCGGAGGAAGGAGGCATGTATCAGAGGGCATCGCTTCTTACCTGCAGCTGCTTCATCTGGCCAGTCCAGCGACAGCCCTCCTCGCTGTGGATGCATCGGATGGGCAGAGCCAGGATCTGCTGCTCTAGCTCTGGGTCTGGGTAGATCTAAACAAGAAAAGCAGGAGTAGGTCGGTGTAGCAGATTCCAGGATGTGTCCCCACTGGTTAAATGCATCTGGCTTTGACAAGTTTTTGCTACATTTTTAAGCTTTGTCATTACTTTGAGGTTAAGAAATATGGGATAAATGAGACACGGGTTAAGTGAATAATGGGAAATCATAAACCAGAATACAGACACTCAGTGGCTGCTCACAGTTGCACACACTGGAGATTTATATTGCAAAAAGGGTAAATGCAGCCCTCATCAGACTGCAGCACAGTGACTCAAGCCAAGCACTGCAGTGATAATGAGTAAGTCTGTGGTTTTATGGGACCTCTGAGAGAGTCAGAGAGGGGAGAGAAGAGGAAAAGATTTATTTATTCTTGGTCACAGAGCGATAGGGATGAGTCAGTTTTCTGCCCAAACACCCCAAATCCTTCCCTACAGTACGCTGTCCAGAGGATTTACGGCTCTTTCGCCGCATCTCCATCCCTTGTGCTGTCACACGAAGCACGGGCAGAGCACTGATCAAACAAGAAAAGCCACTTCCTCAAAATGTCACAACAGCCCTCCGAACAAATAACGGCTCCCAGAAAGTGCCCGACTACGCTCACGTGTCTCTGCCATCGCCAGCAAGTTAAAAATTCATTTGGAAAATGATTTGCAATGAAACCCTCGTCGTTTCTCTCATTGTTTGCAGCAGCTTTGTTAGGAGATAGACGCCTTTTCAAGTGTTTTAAAGTATATCTCTGAAGTGAAATGACATCCATAAAAAGCAACTCCATTTACACTGAAGGAGCGGGTGATATTTCAGTGCCATAATCACATTCTCTGAGGAGAAACAAAGAGCAGAAAAAAGTCCTCTAAAGCACACTGAAACACTCTCTCATTGTTACAGTCTTGGAATTTGCAGGGGGACGGCAATAATGACCTTTTAATAAGTTAGTCGCAGGCAGATCGGGGGGGGGTTAAGCTCTTTGGAGCTCCAAGTTGGGGGTTTATTCTGTCTGCTGCAGCAATTGTTGGCCACGCAGTGCTGCTACAGCAGAAACAGTGCAATCCTTTAATGACTGCAACACTGTTGTTCTGTGGGAGCGAGGTTGTGTTTGTGCATGTTTTCGAAGGACAGTGTTCAGCGAGCGTTACAACAACCCTGACAGGGACCACCAGGATGGGGTAATTTACAGGCGACTGGGAGCCTTGGCAAATAACAGCGTCTGACAGGTGTGCCATGAGCACATCCTTCCCGTGGGGAGTCCCTGCTATTACAGGCGCCTTCATCGCTCTGAGCACAGCATGCAGACCTGCACTGCTGCCCCGCTGAGCCTGCTGCAGCTCGAGGTTAAACCCTGATAATTTCCTTCATTTTTTTAATGAGTTTTAAGGTCACAAAAATCACCTTATTCTTCACCGCCTGACGGTATCAGCTTTCATTAAATCTGAACGATGATGAACTTCTATTGAGTGCAGCCGTCTTTTTACTTTTTCCAGCGGCTTTGATTGGACGGGCTTTGTGCACACAGGACAAGATCATAAAGAGTAAAGCTAACAAACTGCATGGGAGACTTAACTGAAGCCTAACGCTGCACTGAAAAGGAGATGATCCTTTCCTGCCCCTTATCCTTGTCTTCCAGTCTCTCATTTTGCAGTGGGGGTGTGGGTGTGTGAGAGCCAGCCGCTGACTCTGAATACAGTTAGTCATTATCTTTTCCCCCTGAGCACAATCTGATTAACTGCATTTAGTGTTCAGCTGAAATTTCTTCTGGACATAAAGAGATGTATTAAAAGAGGCGAGGGTGGGGTGGTACTAGTTTTAATAGATTTTCCACTGACTCTCAGTTAAAACAAGGATTCGCAAACTTACTTTCAGAAATTCAGCTTTTATCACACCATTGTAAAGTCAAAGCCATCATCCTAAAGCTGTTTTTTTGATAATTTGCATTTACATCTGGATTCATGACTCCATCTTTATCTAATCTTTGTACTCGTCAGACATCTGATTTGCATTCGTTCCTATTCAGGCCAGTGTAGTCCAGTTTATTTACATCCTGAAGCAGATGAATGCAAACAAAACAAAAATGCTACAAAGCTAGTATTTTAATTATTCTAGCATCTAGTGGCATGTTGTCACATTGATCATCTCCAGTCTCATCTGTACTCTGTGTTTAGTGCTTTGAGCAAATGCTAGCGTAATAAATTTCTCAACCACAGTGGTGATCACAGTTAATAGATCTGCTTAAATTCTGGATGCTAACGTGGTAGAATTGCTTTACAAATGGTCGATTCTTTGATCTGGTGCACATCAGCTTGGTCGCACAAGCATTTTAGCACACCGATGTTACCTCACTGTGAGCTGTAGCATGGCTATTATCACCTTTGGCCTTGCCAAATGGAACTCTTTGAAAACTTCCAGTGTACAGACATCCAGAAACAAGGCGAAACTGAGTTTTGACAGGTTCTGTTAAGTGTTTTGTTTAACTTAGGTAATGTTGTTCAGTTTGCACATGGCACAAAGGTCTGATGCAAATTATAAGTGGTGGAGGTTTCAGGAACATCTTTTATGCTGTCCATGTCTCAAAGCAAGTCATTCCCCATCGACTTTTGGCAGAGGGTATTTTTGGTCGCTCCCTTATTTCCCGAAGGAGGTCATTGCAGTGGATGGATCCACACCTTTTATGTGACACAGATTTTATACCAGGTGCCATTTTTTTACATAACCATCCCATTTATCCAGACTCGGGACCAGCACTTGGACTACCATATGCCTCCCTGAGCCTGGGTTTGCGTCTGCCCCTGGGATCGGAACCATGCAAACCAAATGCATTAACCACTACATTATGGGGTCATTTGTTCTCGATAGACTCCCATGTTAAAATACCCCACTTCACATCAATTCAAACAGGTTTACAACCTAGAACTAAATACATTTGACCTCTATGGATATTTTACTCCTTCATACCAACTAAACAGGGTCTGTTTTTTCAGATCCTGCAGTAAGGGGTGTAGCTGCTTTGATTGACAGAAGTGTAACCACTCAGTGTTTGTTAGGCCACAGCTGCTAATTGGAGTCAGTGAAGTGAACCACTCAGCTGCGTTTGTGGTGTTATTGCCTTTTGGAGCATTTTCAATGGAAATTATCGGGACTTGCTTTTTGGTATAGCCCGTCCAAGATATATCTACTAATTAGCATTAATTAGCAACTCCAAGCTCTCATCTAAAATATGCTAATTTGCCCCTCAAAAACAAACAAACCAAAAAAAACATGGCAGCGGACAAAACAAATGTTGAGGCTTCCAAATGTGGTGGGTTTGGTTCATGTTGTTACCGTGCTGATTTTTCAACTAAGGAGGGAAAAATGTGCTTTTAAAAATACTCCTGCTTGTGTGAGTTTGGCTTTAGTTTGGGATTAGGAGCGTCAGTCGTACCTTGGCATAGTCTAACGGCAGCTGATCCTCCGGACACTTGAAGACACCCTCACTGCAACAAAAAAAAAAACAGAAACAAAGAAAAGTTTAGTATTGGATGAAAAGAAGACAGAGAAAACAAGTTTAAAAGCATCTCAGCAAAAAAAAAAAAATCGGACATTTTAAAACCACACTGACCCTCGGACAGAGCTAAAAGGCTCTTCTATAATAGTCTGAAAGAGCAGCGTTGCTCTGCCCTTAGTGCTTCTCTGTCTCTTCACATACACTTTAAATCTGAGAAGCTGATCACGCTGCGTGACGCACTCTCATGCAGCACAGTGATGTCAGATCTGTGAGCTGCTGACTTTAATGACATTGGCTCTTCTGTGTTTGACCCCTCAGAGGACACGTCTGCACAGATTTTTATGACTGCAGAGGACAAAACTACACTGTAGCGCTTCATCTGTTTTTCTCTAAAACATAAAGAAATGATTGTGAACCCCACTGTTTAGCTTCTTTTTCCATTTCTCTTTTTGCTCTTATACCACAGCCGACATAACAAAGTTCTTGTTTTAACAGGCTTCAGTTTTTCTCAGTATACAAACTGAACCTCGCCTTCATGCTCGAGGCTCATCCTCGGGACGATTAGCTGATCTGCTCGTAACAGTGAGAGGACTATTTTCTGCATTTTCCCCCTGCAGTAGTAAAACCCAAAATAAGACTTGAACACCCGCTTTACTACATACCCCCTGTGCAGTTTTTGTGGCGCCACAGAAGTGCATTCAGCAGCCCGTTTAAGGTCCAAATGAGTGAGTGCCATGGCTCATTAGGGCAGCCGTCGCCCAAACTCCCAGCCCTGATGTTGTCATAAAATATTCACACTTCTAAATAATAGAGGCAGCAGCCACTAGGGGTGAGCTGCTATACAGCGCCGAGGCTCACAGCTGCACAGCAGACACTTCTACACACACAAACTTAAACAGACACACACAAAAAAGAGGCAATCATGGCTCATCTCCTGAGATTTTAACCATGTTATGATTGTCTGGAGCCTCCCTGTTATTTTTGAGTCACACATGTTATCATTGAAAGTCAGGCCATTTAAAAGATGTCACCTTATGAATCTGCTCATGATAAACATGATCACACGATCATGCTCAGGCTTCACACTGCGTTAACCGCTTGTTTTTCTACTCTTTTCTCTGTGTGTTGTCAAAAAGAGGTGACCTCCGTAAGTACACACGTGCCCCTCCTACCTGCTATGTAAACCTTGTATTTGTGAAGGCCAGCCAATCAGACCACAGCTTAAAACAGCAAATTTCTCACATATGAAAAAAGTGAAGGGGTCAGGATGAAATGATTTATTTAACTGTAATTTATGCAAAGCTACTGTAGCTGAAGCTAATATTAAAAATACAGAGCCGGAAATCACTATAACTGGTCCTAATTTCAGCAGTGGTTTTGCCTAAAACTATTTAGAAAACAAAAAGGCACAGGAAATGTGTTTTGCACAAAAGCCCTGAAGCTTCATCTGACCTGTGCAGAAGCCTCTCATAACCCCGACCATGGCCACATTATGCTTAAACTAATTAAGGGACAATAGTATGCAAACAGTAAGTGTATGCCTTTTGGTGCTTTAATTTGCTTGGCAGTGTCACCTGACTGCAGCTCCCAGAGGCACAGGGACATGTGACAGGGGGGGGGGGAGTGCATGTGCACTTCACCCCCCGTCTAACCAGCTGCTGTGAAACCAGAGAGTGAGCAGCAAAGAGAGGGGGGGGAGCAGAGGTTAGGCCTGAGATGGAGGGAGGGTTGATGAAAAAAAAAGGGGGGAGGTTAATGCATGACGAGACAGCAGTAATTCTCTTCCATTAGGGTCACTGTGTCAGCAGGGAGCTGGAGACCAATTAACAAACCCACAACGGGCTGTAAAAGGAGGTCAATCGATTGGAGGCTTCGAGAGCCCAGTCAGCATCTCGTGTGGTGTGAAATCATTTACAGTATTCGTGGCCATCGCGGATTTAGAAAGCGCTGCCTGTCCCACAACTGTAAAGCGAGAGGAGATGGGAGGCGACAGGCTCTCCGCTCTGGACAGGGGGTGATGTAGGCGCAGGCAAGGGTGGTGGGGGTTTACAGCCCGAGGCCCCATCCAACTCGGGCCACGCATCTGACACACAGAGAGTCAGACAGGCGAAAAGAGCCTAGTCACAGACTGTCAGGATAATTCCTTCCCCGGTCACAGAGAAGCTCCCACAGCTCCCACACATTCATGTGTTCGGCCCCACGAGCAATAACGCTGCCCGACTCTCTCGGGTCGCTCTCGAATCGAACTCGCTGTCGCTCCGTGACAGCACATTAGCGGTGAACAGTGGGGTTGATGTGAGACATAGCTCCGGTTCAATTCATCCATCTTCTCTGCCAAACAATTTCTTTGGCTAGCGAGAGCTTTCTAGAAGAAATGAAATATAAGGTTGTGGGTACAGTACAGAATACTCTGCTACAGGACTGCTTCAAGCGACATGTTTACTACAGCAAATGATTATCTGGATATTGATACAAATTAGTTTTTAAGCATTTATCTAAGAGCACAATGAAGAAAAGACCGGAAAACTGGTAGAAAGATCAATGAAAGTTGAGCGGGTTCTTATATAGTGCATTTCTACTCAATTGGAACACTCCAACTGCTCCAGGATCAAACTACCAACCTCCAGGTTAGCAGTTGACCTGCTCTACCTCCTAAGCTATAGCCACCCTATCTAAGGTGAGATTTGAACCTGGGACTCTCCATTATCCTTGTGATACGTCCTGCTCAATCCAGTGAGCCAAAAAAGCAAAAAATGTTTTTTCTAAATGCTTGATGGTTCCAAATGTGTACAATTTTTTATTCAAACAATTTTCTCTTGTATAGTTACAAGCACTACTTTGTACAGATGTTCAATCCAACAAACAAAGCGATCTGAGGACGTCACCATGGGCTGTGGGGAATTGTGCACTTCTACTGGACCTTGACATTTTATAGCACTTTACACAGTAAGCAATTAGCAGATCAGTAGTAAAAAACATTGCACAGGACAGCCGCAGCCTGACAAAAGCTACTATAGGGTAAACATTACTATTACGCAAAGCCTGGAGGATAAACTTGAACTGTGCATGTGGGAACTCGCACCCCACAAACTTCTTTTGAAACAAGTTCGTAATAAATGTGCATAACAGTCTAGATGCTGGTAAACAGCGTTTCGGGGCTGTGTCGGAGAGTCACGGGGGAGCCGCTTAAGAGCGTATAGCATACAGTTTAACACAATCACTTCATTAAAATTTTATCTCCTCCTTCTGTCCACTCAGCTGCTCTCAGGCATTCTTAATATCACCTTAAATTCACTGGCAGGCGACACCGTCACATCGTGTTAGGAGGTAGAAAACACATTCCCCCCCACACCAGGTGAAATACACCCACCCACCAATCAGCCCTTAAATCCCTCTTCCCTCTAATTGCCCTCTCTTTCTCTCTCTCTCTCTTCCCCCCGTGTCCTTAAATCTTTTCAGGCCCAGATTAAACAGTCGTTCATTCATCCAGCTGATACCACGAGGACAGCCGTCACAACATGCTTCGTCACTCTGCGCGCAACTCCTGACAGGCAGACGGTGAGGAGTACAAATCCCTCAGGTTTAATCTCACCGGCGCAGAGCAGAGGGGTGTTTTTCCAAGAGACAGCGACCGGCCTGCAGGCCACACAGAGAGAACATGTTGGTGACAGTCTGCCTCAGAGTAACCTTGAAGCCTGCTCTGTATTGACTAAGAGAGAAACTCCTAAACAAACCCTTCTGTGTTTGCCATTGTGGCAGGCAAGGTCTGTCGAGACGCACAAAACAAACTAAATCAAAAGCACGAGAGCTTCGGAGAGCGCCAGTCTGTGGCACATTAACTCTCTGAGCAGACTTTTGTTATTGAGTCAGATAGCTTCGGGAGCCTTGACTGAACTGCCCACTTATCTCCCGCCGGAGCTTGCTGCCAGCTTTTATGTTCATCCTTATGCTAAACCCTTTTGTCTTTTCAAGATATAACCAGGATTAACTTTAATATGCACAAACAAAACCTTAAATTCCACCAGTGCGCTGCATGAAGGCTTTGGGTCTCACAGCTGAAACTCTTCTCGTTTCCTCTCAGGAAGTTGAGGGAAAACAAGACCTTTGTTTTATCTCATCTAAAGTTACGATAATCCCACAAATCCATCTGGTTTTGGGTTTATGTGTGCAAGAAGTCAGGACTTCCTTCGTCTGAATCTTGTATTTTGAACAATAATGAGTACAGACTTCATAGAGACATCACAGAGTGCGTGAGTTTTATGGTTCAACTTCATTTAAATGATCTCTTTTTTTTGAAAGTTTGGGATACTTACTTACAAAACAAAACATGTACCTCGAGTTTCACACTGTACTTTCTAATATTTTTTTTGTTTTCTGATGCTTCAGTTGCAGGATTAGGGTTTAAAATCACAATCAATCTTTCACAATACAGAAAAACACCTTTTCAATAACCATTAACTAATGTGAGAAGATCCGTTTCAGCTCTCGTCTCCCACTCTGCTCCAATTGTTCAGCAGGCCTGACCAAAATGTGCCACCGGTACTCGATGAGTCACTCTGTGAGTAGAGGCGCAACCCTCTGCCGGTTGCTAACAAAGCCCCAGAGTTCAACCGCACGACCAAAACTGCAAGCGAGGCAGCAGCATTCTTCGTTTCCAGGGTGTGTCAAACTATATGTGAGGCGGGCATTGCGCTTACGTGTAGAAGTAATGAGGATACGTACGAGAACGTAATAAGGAAAAGATTAGAGGCAAATCATTTTAGCCTGGGTTTTTTCTTTCCTGTGGGGGGGAAACAAAACAATCTAGCATGGACTTTGGACTCTGCATCCAACAAACTATATAAAAATAGAAGTGCTAGCAGATTAAAGGAAAGGAAAAACCTCCAAAACGCAAAATACAGGCAAAGATTGGACTGTACTAGAACTTCTCAGCCATTTTTACACGTGGACTCCAGTGCTGAGCCTTTTTATAGGTTACATGTGAAAATGCAAATATCCCTGCACAAAGTCTGCGTGATATCCGAGCGTGGAGGAGGGAATAGTCTGGAGAATTCATAGCAAGCGAGTGCCTCCTCCAAGTTTTACCCGTGAACTTCCCCTCACCCAAAGCAAACAGACTATTTCCAGGAATTAGAACAGGAAGGACAACTACCTGTTGTTCGTTACATGTGGGCAAGAGCAACTTGGGACGCTGCCAGGACCCGATAGTTGTCATCACAATATATGGAAAGCAGAAATCTACACACGCAAGACTATCAGGGAAATTGCAAGTGTGACAGCTACTACCAGTTTAATGAGAACTTCACACAGAGAAAGCCAACCGTTTTTCCAGAGATTTAACAGTTTGTTCTTATGTTTTTCCAGCTGTTTCTGAAGCTGTCTGACCACAAACCACAATTCGTTGTAATGTCTTCCAAATGAGAGTGGAGGAGCAGCTTTGCAACAGAGTTTTTAGAACAATGGGATCAACATAAAATACAAAAACCAACGACAGTCAAAGGTTACACTGACATCCTTCTGCACACCACAAACTCAAAGGTTACAATTAGTATTGTTAGTGCTGCAGCTCAGAGGCCTTCCTGAAAACATCCTGCCTCTAGCCGGGTGCTCTGTCCCTCTGCCTCACGATTAGCTGCGCATCCCCTGAATAAGCCGGGTGATGTTTCCACCTGTGGAACCTGATAGATTTCGCCCACAGCTCATTTGGCTTTCCGCCGAGCTCTCTGCGGCCCTCTCAAAGAGGAGGAGCAGCTCCTACTTTCACAGAGCGCGATGACACACCGGCCCACAGGTGGATTGACGGCTCCTTTGCAGACTTTCTGTGTGGCATATCCACACATGAATGACGCTGTGACAGCTGCTTGTGTAGCGCTTAATTCCTACAGGATAAGCTGTCCATACCTGTGGTTTGTTGGAGATTATATCGTGCATAAGCCCTCTGACGTTTCTGGAAGGCAAAGCTATTGACTACTAGGAAGCACGGTGACCTTTTCACATAGTATAGCAATGATTAAAAGAGGTTGGCACTGAAACGTCTTGGTGTAGAAAATTTATTTAAACTAAGGCTGTAGAACATAAGTGTGAAATGACTATATAAAATAACTACTTCACTAAAATCAAAAACCCACACATTTTTTTGTTTACAATTTGTAAATGTGAAAGTGTTTTGTTTTTTTCTTTCATTTGACATTTTCAGGTTTTGGACTCTTTTCTGCCTGATAAATAAAGGATTTCAAAGAAAAATAGCAGCAGATTGACTCAATTTTTGTAGAGAAAAACTAAACTAAACTAAACTGGATACCAAACGGTAAAATCTAACATTTTACACAAATAGCATATAGTTTTGTCTGCATCTCTATTGCTGTCCTTCAGTCTGTTACGCAGTGGACGTTTTAGTGTCCAACTCATAATGCTGCTATTTTTGTCTGAGCTAAATTTGTACAGTTTTCTGTTCCGTCTTTACTCTGTAAAGTACAGATATTATTACTGAACCTCACACAGAGGCCATCTAATGGCTGATAGCTCAGTGATATTTACTATTTAGCAAAGGAATCACAAGACAGTCAGTAAATTTTGGTCAAACACAGTTTCTTTATCATATAAATGCCCCGAAAACTCAACTAAAGAGAAGAGAGGACGGACTATTAAATTTTGCACTACTGTTTTTACCCTAAAATTATTCTTACAGTTTTTGACAGATCTCAGGAGGCTTTCTGTTGAGTTTAGCAGGATGCAGTCTGGAATATGACACCTGTAAAATCCTATCTGACTTCCTGTGTTGGTCACTAACAGCCACTGACAACTGTTTAATATGAAGCAACAATGGCTGACAGTCTGTAGGTCATGGTCATCAGCAAGAGAGAAATAAACCACATGTGACGCTGTGTCAGATGGCGCTTCAAATAAAGGCGGAAAATTTAACTGTTTTCAAAGATTTGTTGCATAATTCCCTGTAAATTGAACTTTTACACTTGTTTCAGTTCTCCATGTTCCTTATCCAGAAAAGGACTATTTTTGTTGCGTTGCTTTGCTGAAGCAGGAATAAAATGATGCAAGTGGAAGAAAGGCACTACTACTACTAGAGAGAGTGTGAGTGTGTGTGGGTGGATGTCTGGCCTCGTTCCCTGGCTTCATCTCCTGCACCCCATGCAACACACTCGCTGAGAACAAATGTGGACCAAGATAGAAAAACCATTAAAGGATGGTTTTACTACGAGCTACACAGACGCCACCTACAAAAAACCTGAACAAAAGAAGAAAAGTGGATTTCGAAGCTACTGGGATTTTGTTTCGTGCCTACACGCACGCAATTTTCTGACCACACACAAAACAGTGGAGATCAGGACACCTGAGGCCATCCCTGCTCATGCCGTCATCGCTTATGCAATGTTATTCATTTCTCTGTGCAGTTCACCTCACCGTGGTGACATTTGTGAACACGAGCCATCTGTGAGAGAGTTCGCACATGTTCTCACAGCATCCAAAGGTTGACAAAAATCTGTTTGTTTTTTATTTTTTTAAATGTCAGCTCGGCAGTAGCAGCGGAAGCAGATAAAGGTGAATGTTGCCCCGCGCTCTGTGTCATCTAAGAGCTCTGACTGAGTGTACTCAAAGTGTGACCCAACAGTAAGAGAATATTTCCAGAGACTGTCCGTTAAATTTCCAAATCATAACAAGTGATTGTTAATTTATTGCTTTATGCTTTTTGAAACCCTGAAATTATCTTATCGCACAACACCCACTCCTGAGAAGGCCTGCAATAAATGATCATAAATATGGACCTATAACACGTGACCTATGTCACCACTTCTTTATTTCTCAGCTGCTCCCTTAAGGCGTCGCCACATTGGATCATCTGTCTCCATCTCACACCATCCCTAACATCCTCTTCTGTCCCACCAACCACCAACAATCTTTGTGGTTTTCCTCTTTGTCCTCATTCCCAGTGGCCCCAACAGACTTTGTCCAATAAATCCACTATTCTTCCTAAAGTGTATCAATAAGATACTTCATTTTGTTATAAGCACCATGTTGGTTATGTCAACCCATGCATTTGAACAGGATTACATTTTCTGTATGAAAAAAGGGGATAAACTGAAGCATCCGTTAATAGTTTGCTATTAACAGATGAACTTTTATTGAACATATTTTGCAGTTAATAACATAATAATTCTGCTAACTTCCTTAATTTTGATGCATTTCTACACACAAAGACCTGGTTGTACTTGTAGCATTACACAATAAAGCTCCATTGATGTGTTATTGGTTTCCAGAAAACACACACCTACATCTCCTGGACAGAAATAACCTTTTGTGCGATTATAAAAAGTAGAACTCAGTCGCTCGAGAGGTGAAACCTGGCGGTCGGTCTGAATTTGAGAGCAATTAGATGACGATGACTCATCTCATCAGCCAGAGGTGCAGCTCAGACACACAGCCACGAGGAAAACACAAAGAAGAAGAAGAAAAAAAAAAAAACACCTTTCAGAGGGCAAGCAGGAGAGGGGAGGAAGGAAGACCATATATGGAGGGCTGAAGGGAAGAGGAGGAGTAGTTATCTGAAAGCTGAAGGCAAGCTTGTGTGATGCATAATCCATCCTTAAGTGTGTGAGGAGGGGAGACGGCACATACAAGTAGTTATAATCCCCCCCCCACACTGTCTCCTTCCATCAGCGTGATCAGGCTCTGACATGGAGTCTTTAACAGAAAAAGAGGGGGGTATAAAAGAAACTGAATTCTAGCTCCTCCACTGACACTATGAATTTATAGCAGTCATAAACTCAAGACGTCCTCCTAGGTCGCACCTGGGATATGAAATGAGCAAGGGTTTAATGATTGATAGCGCTCATTTCCAGGTTAACTATGAAGTTAGCTGCAGCAGCTTGTCAGTTTAGCTTCGGATCAAAAACAAAGAGCTATCTGAAGGTTTCTGTACAGTTAAATGATAAAAGGTAAATCAGGTTCAGGGGTTTCAGGAGCCTCGCCTCGATGTTTGTTAAATACCTGCAGGCATGTGCAAAACCGGTAACTTCGAAAAACACTCAATTATAAATTACCCAAGACAAGATTGATTAGGATCTAATGTTCTAGAGAGCAGTATCACTCCTCTCTCTTGACAAAGAAGCCAATAAGTGCATTTCCCAAATGGTCCAACTCTTCCACTAAAATGCCTCAAGTCATATGGAAGTCAGTGCCAGTTATGCCAGTTTTATACCAACGCACACTGTTTTCTAAGGAACTTGGCAGGCAATCAAGGAAATAATATAACAGAATGCAGTAGGATCTTTTGTTTTCCTGGTCGATTTCATCTCCCAGATTAAACGTTGGATGCAGGAGGTACAGGAAAATCAATCCACTTTCATTAACTGCTGCTGATCTGGGAGCAGGGTGGTGGGGGAGTTGAGAGAGAAAAAAAAAGAGAGGTCCCATCAATTGTACCGGGAGCTGAGCTCATGCATGCATGAGTGCAGTCACCCTCACCCACTCAGTGTACAGCAAAAGTGGAAAAAAAAAAAAAAAAAAAGGAAACGAGAGAGACCACCATAACGGAGGCGTACACGCACGAACAGAGCCCGCACTGCGTACATGAAAGGAAAGCAGAGCTTGAAAGGGGATGCTTTACGTTTGATCTGAAGGGCGGTTTGTGGAGGGGCGGGGCGGGTGGAGGACTGCATCTGGAGATCAATGAAAGTCCTGAGGTTTAACACGTCACACATGTGAGAAGGACTTACTGGCCATTGAAGAAGTGCTAAAAGCTGCAGTCAAGGTTGCAGCAGGTGAGAAATACCCCACTCTCCGTTTTACTATCCACTGTCACCAATTTGTGAAGATCCAAAAGCTACAAAGGAGCTGGAGAGTGATCAGCTATAATTCAGCAACAAATGGAAGCAGCTACATGCTCTACATTTCTCCAGACGCGTGTGATATTTAGCAGTTTTAATCACAGATGGCTGGTCTAATTTTAGTTCAGAAGGCAGATTTCTGCTCAAAAGAGCAATATGCAGCGATGACGGCTGGCTTTGAGGAGCCGCAGTTAATCTCGTGGAGCGCCTACACCGGACGGGGAGGCAATGCCTGGCCTACTCAAAGGAGAGCCACAAGCCAACTGTATGCATATGGCAGCGGAGACGCAGTAGCAGACAGAGTCACCTCATTTCCCCCATCAAAACAGCATTAATGAATCAGCTATTGGAGCCACAATCACGGAGAAGCACAGCATGAAATCGCAGCACTAATGCAGATTAAGTGTGGAAGCAGCAGCGTGCTTCGAGCTATTGTACAAGCTGCCTGTCAAAATAAGAGCATTTTCAATCAGTTTGTGACGTCTGCAATAATAAGGCATGAGGTGTGCTGCTCAACAAACAAAGAAAATGTTTTCATTCAGGTGTTTAGTTTGAGGCAGTCAGCTCAGCTCAAAGACTGGAAGCAGGGAATCAGTCAGCCTGGCCCTTTAAAAGGTCTCTGTATCATTGTGGGTGGATTTTTCTTACTCTAGGAAAGAGCTAGGCCAGCTCCATGGTCTCCTGGTGCAGCTTCATAGAACACATTAGTAGGCTGAAAACAGGGGGGGGGGGGCTCAGCTAGTCTGGCACAGTCCAAAATCTGCTTACTAACACCTCTAAAGCTCACTAACTAACCACTTTATATCTTGTTTGTTTAATCCGCACAAAAGCCTTTGCACAGAGCCAGGCTGTGCCCACTTCCACTATATTGAGCTGCTAGCTGCACATTCATATTCAGCAGGAATAGCATCAACACTCTTCTTCCTTTGCAAACCATTTCACATCTTCTCATAAACGTCTCTCTGAGCTGGGACACTGCCGCAGGTCAGCGTATCTGACAGATGGTTGACAGCGAGGTGAGGAGGTTAATGCCCAGTAAATCCAGAGATAAGCATATTCTGCATCATAAAGCATTTTACTTTGAACACACTTTCTCTGATTAGTTGGGACACTGGATGGGAAAATCAGTCCTTCACACAAATACTGGATTAACTCAAGATTTAAATGCCAGGACAGTTCAGCGGGTAAGACGAGCCGCTATCAGTCACAATGGAGCATCTCTGCCGCGCACACAGGAATAAAAAAACATCAAAACTAAATTTCCACACAGAGGTGTAGGCTTCTATATTCTATTAGGCTAAATGCATGTGGTCAAAATGCCTTTAAAAAACAAACAAACACACAAAAAAAAATCAAGACCATTTTATCTTCTCTGGAAGAATGACGAGAAATATGCCAGTGATTTGTTAACTGGTCCTAGCAGAGCATTTTTCCTGCGTAATGACCTCGTTTTGCTCTCTGTGGAGTTTGTTTTATGACTTTAAGAACCGCCAAGATCTGTTTCGCCCAGACGCCAAGAGGGACATTTCAACTTTAAAGAGAATTTAGGACAGACCTGGCCACCAGAGGCACGGCATCAATCAAAAGCCACTTAGAGCTAAAATTTCACCATTTAGTACCTATAGGCGCATGAGCTCATGGCAGAAGAGGAGGAGAGGAGGAACTGCTGCTGCTGCTGCTGCTGCTTTGCATGCTCTCAGCATAAATCACATTTTATAGCAATTCGTAAGGAGAGTGCTTCGGTTTGCTCGTTTATTATGGAGTCGACTTTCAATGCCAAGGCCCTCACCAGACAAAGAAGACTGTTGTTTTTACAGCAAGCAAATGAGCCGTATACCCTCAAGGAAAGAGCCTCAGAGAAACACAGAGCTCATCACTCATCAGTTAACGCTATTATTTACTGCAGACTGACTGACAATCGCTTTGGAAATATTTAGAGCAAAGAAAAAGTGAACGCATTCAGACCACAGACAAATGGTCGGTCTGCAGATTATGTCAAACAACTTCTGCATCACATCTCTGCTGAGAGACTGCAGCAGGTGGGCAATGCAGATAGCCCCTCCCACTTGTAATAGCTTATGGATCGTAGCAGATCTTTTCATTGATGTGCACCTGTTAACCTTGGAAAAGCAGGTGGAAAACATCCACCTGCTTTTAGACCTTATTCTTAAAAACATAAAAAATGTGAAAGTCAATGTAATGAAAAAAGTTAAATGAGTCAAAACATGAAAACAATTTCCTTCCACTGTAATTCATATTTGGCAGTATGGCTCTGCTTGGAAAGAAGCAATGACGAGAGCATTGTTACAGGTGGAGGCAGCCTAGAACGGTGGGCTAAAGGATATCGGCTGATCCATCAGCTGATGTGCGTTAGTACTGAGATCAGTTAGTCTGCCGAGATAGTGGCTTGGAGGCCTGAACTATACGAGGCATCTAAATGTCACAGGTACAAAACTAGGAGGCAGGTACGAATCAAGCATAAATGCCATATTTCCATCACAGTTATTAGGTCACCGGTGCACTGGTAGAAAAGCACCTCCAGCTGCTGATCTTGGATAGCATTAGTTAGCATTTTAGGAAAAATAGTCTGACTTGTGCACAGAGAATAAATAAGCACTGTTGTTTCCTCTCAGCGGGTCAGCATAATGCGCAGCAACTTCCATTAAACAAACTGGATACACCAGAAAAAGAAGCCCTGCCTTCAATAAACAGCTGTCTGCTCTTCCCAGGCCTTCAAAGATAAGTACTCCACACACACTCCCTCCCTCAGAGCTGGTCTGCTATGTGTGAGAGAGATAGGAAGAGATAGCAGGTGTGGGTAAACCATTATCAGCTTTGCGTGTGAAGAAGTTATTTTGGTCCGACCCCACAGGAACAACACAGAGGAAGAAATGTGAATTGGCCTGAGATGGACGAGTCTAATCCGAGATAAAGAAGTTTTTATGTCTTGACCCAATGAATTTCCACAGAATTTAGTTTTTAGATTGCAACTTTGCTAGAGTGTGTCTGAGGTCACAGCGAACTGAAGACTAGAGGATAACGACTTGGATTTCCTCTTGTCAGAGTCTGCGATCTGCGTCGTTGTGATTCACTGTTATCGCAGCAGCAGAGCGCGGGAGGCACAGCCGCGAGTCTGATGTGTCATGAGTCACTTGTGTTCCTCTCAGGCAGAAAAACTGAAAACTTTTGCCTCTCAGCGCCGTCTTAACTCTCCTCCTCAATCCTGCTCACCTTAATGCCTCGCTTTACTGTCAGATATCGAAGAAAACAGCGTTACATAATTATGAACGTCTGCTTCCGGCTCGTTTGAATTACCACTGAACTGCAAGCGGAAAAGCTCCTTTTTCCTGATGTGTCAGTAAGCTGATTCGGGCCTGAGAGGTGTGCACATCACCGGCAGGCAGTGACAATTTTAGGTCCTGTGCTTTTGTGTCCATGGTAACTGGAAGTAGGTGTGTGTGTTTGGTTGACAGTGAGCGCGCACACACACACACACACACTAACACACAACACACACACACACACACACACACACACACAATCCTTTCTCGCTGGCCTTATTATCAGCTGCTGGAATCACACCTCAGACGGGCTGTGGCTCTGGCTTCTCCTTATCAGGTTCAGTCTCTACCAACCAACACAGAGAGCCCCCTCCCCACACCCCCCCACGTGCCTGATCTGTGAGGCACCTCAAAGCTGGGCCTCCTGCAGTTGTCCACTTCTCTGCCTGCTCTGTGGACGCGGTCTCTTTGTTCGGCGAGGCGAGGCGCTGACGTCAAATCGCCTCCTTTGTTTCAAAACGCCTCAGTTTGAATTGTTCCTCGAGCACCGATTCTTCAACCTGCCCCTGTTGCTCGGAGCAACAATGAGATAAATGACAAGATTTTTCAATCAGCGCATAAAAGAAGAGGGGGAGGAAAAATAGAGGAATTAGCAACAAATACAGATGTCATCCATTACTCATAATAAACCCTTGTTTTTTTTCAGCTGGAATATAAGCTGCACTGCTTGAGCTGCAGTAATAATTGGGGCGTCTGTATGGCCCTTTCTGAAGCAAGACGTTAAATAAGTAGCCTTGTTACTGCAGGGCTTCTTGATTGTCAACAGTGAAATTAGGATCATTTGTTCATCTGCTGCTTGTTGGAAACTAATAACTAATAATAATCTAAACCCACAATCAGCTGATCTAGTCTTCTTTCTATAGTCTCTGAGCTGAGGAGGTGAAGTAAACAAACGCTCCTTCATTCTGAACAGGGTGACTGACCCATCCGGAGGTGCACCTGATCGCTTCCTGCGCCACCCCATCGGGGGCTCAAAGTTGGCCCGTTCTGAAGGAGGAAGGAGGAGGCCAGGCACAATAACGCTGCGTTGACGTATCAGTAAATGAGCTGTGAGAGAGATCCGGAGGCAAAAACACAAGGGAGTCATTGAGCTGTTTGGTTAAAGGGCCACCACAGAAAAATAGATGAGAGGAAGATGTAGAGCCTTGGCAGGAAGGAAGCCCTTGTCACTGAAAAAAAGAGGGCAGGCGGAAAGGCTGAGGGCCAATGGACAGTGACCTTAACATTGACGGAGGGCCCTGTGGATAAATGACTATAATTCAGAGTGTGTTCACTTCAAGCGAGGGGCTTAACTGCTCTGCAGACACCTGTTCGGCTCGACAGAGGAGCCTTTCACTGAGGACAGGTGCCTCGGCAGCGAGCCGCCAACTTCCCGCTCCCAGCTGCTCCGTTTTCAGACCTCGGACAGAGATTCCTCACATGCCTTCCTGTCAGCCCTGAAACCCTAAAGACTACTCCCTGATGCAAACAAGAGGCATTTAGTCGACAAAACAAGAGCATGTGGTTTAAGGCGCATAAGCTGCATGCAAAAAGCTGCATTAGGGCACATTTCTTACTCGGGGATAGATTACAGATGTTTTGTGTAAAAGTATGCCTAAGTTTCACTTCCTTCATGAATAACAAGACATCACCGTCAATACAAAGAAGTCTGACGAAGATTCAAGTAACATAAACTCACAAAGCTGCTGCATCATCAAAATGACTTCTCTGAAATGTTTCCACAGTCATTATTAGTCCAAGCTGACATCTTCATCACTCTAACCAGTTCGAATTCTATCCGCTGGCAGATTACTTCACCGATTATTTGATGAAATTTTGGCGAGAACAGTCCAAACAGCCCACTGCTGACTGTTAAATATAAAAAAACTAAATACGAGCCAGAAAACCTCACAGTTCAGCTGCTGAAACTAGAAAATGTTCAGTATTTTTGCCTGAAAATGACTCGTTAATCAGCCCTAATTTGAGGTTTGATGGCGTCTGCTTGCACTCTCCAGATGCGATTTCAGCCTTACAGCTTCAAATGAGAAAGCGCCCTGCTGGAATAATCTGTGTGAGAGTCAAAACACGTGTGTCGGTGCGCTGGGTCCGTCAGCTCGGTGACCTGTGCACAAGACAAACACGCTGAACGAGCGGGGAGTCGATTAGTGCGATAGGGGAGCAGATGGAGCCGGGCTGAACACTCAAACCTTAAAGTATCTACCGCTGAACCCTAAAATCATACATATATTATTATCTGAGCCGCTTCACATAGCATGCATACTCGGGCACATGTAAGCACTAGTCATGCTTTTCAGATCTGGGCCAGTTGGCTGTGGTCCAGCACCAGGGCTGGGCTGAGCAACTCGGTCCCAGCATGCTCGCTGTGCGAGGAGCAAGGTGCTTCAATGCATAGCAGGAATGTTTTCAGCCTTTGTTTGGGCGCAAAGGGCTGCGGGATTCATTTAAAGGAGCTCTTATAGGCAAGGGCAAGTCGAGGCATGTCTATAACGGCTTCTTATTGGGCCTCACGAACACTCAGGAATATATTCACAGGCATATTCACATGGCTACACGCAAACCAGGCATCTACTGGGAAACATTACATCCTATTTACACAGCCTTGGCTGCCACCTCTGCGGGTTAAGGTAAAGGCAAGCCAGTGGTTTTCCCCCCCTTTTTTTGCCTTGTTTATCGTGTTTTGGGTGAATAAATAAATAAATTACTCAACTCTTTACTCCTTAAAAGCTAACTAGGACTAACGCTTGAAGCTCTCTTCTGAGCTGAACAGTTTCTGTCATATTCAGGCCTGCATATAAACCAGATGACTCAGTGTGCATCACAAGTTAGTGAGGGTGATCTCTGCTTGGATAACCCTGAAAACTATTGTTAATACCGAGGTTTCAAAACTAAAATAACTAAACGCCAAAACTTCCGGTCCATGCATAGTTGGATTTTTTTCCCCATTGAGGGTTTTATGCAGATCCTTGAGGGTATTAGCGCATAACAAAGCATAACATTCAGAAACCATAAATCAGTGTTATCTAAAAAACACAGAAGATTGGTGAAATCAGTTTGATGTAGCAGGAAAATCAGTCGATGATATGGGGATTGAACAAATTTCCTGGTTATCTTCCGAGACATTTCTTCAGTTCTTCGCAGTTTTGTTGAGACGGCCTCGTTTGACCTGCTGTGCAGTTGCTAATGTTCACTAAGCTTCATGTGAACCTAGTATTGATATTAATGAGTCATTTAGCTGAATTAATAACTCCCTAAGCCTGTTAAATTACTTTAACTACCGCCACATAACTGTCAGTTACAGCCACAATGTAAAAAATGTTTTCTAAAGAGCAACTAATCCGTTAATTATCACTTTTAGCCCTAATTTTACCTACAAATAATCGTCCTGTTCGCCCGCCTTACCTGTTTTTAACCATACTTACAGAGTCAGTGACTACAGTCTCATGACAGCCAATAAAAACAACCACAACTGCACAACAAAAGCTATATTGTAACAAACTACGTCTTCATTGTAAGTACTATGAACCAAATCTGCACTTGTAATAAGCCGCAATTTGCTTTTATCTCAACAAACCTATATTTCATTTTTAGGCTGTTATACCAGCACTTCATCAGGTAACATGAATCCATGATTTGAAGTCATTCAAGTGGATGGAAGTTGACTCACTTTCCCTAAACCGCAAATTAACCTTCATCTAAACATTCTGACACAAACCACAAACAGCAGTGGAAACAGTGTGTGGGGTCAGATAGTCAGGCTTCATGGAGAAGTCAGCGAAAGCCTCCGAAGTCATTCAGGATGTGTTCCTGTCTGAGCTCGCATAATCGGTTTCAGGGGCCTTTCAGAAGAGAAGAATTATTATTATTAAAAAACAAATTAAAAACGCATCCAGATGACACAAGCTGAATGTGAAACATCTCCATCAGAAGCCCAAAGTGGCTCCGAGTTTCATCCCAACCCGAGCGCACGCTCTCGTTTCTTTACATCCGTCAAAATATGAATCTCATAATGACATCTTTTCTCTACTGGAGGGCCTCTGCAGCTGTGTGAACTGGCCGCGGCGCTTTCTCTCAGCAATGTCATCATCACAGCTGCATCTCTAAAGCCTCTCTCCGCTTCCTCCCAGGAGACAAGCGTCTTATCCTGAAACAGCCCCAACTCACATCCATCCATCAGTCTCAGGAGTGAACGACTTCCATAAACGTGTTTTTGTTCTCTCTGCTGCACGTTTTTTTTTCCTACCTTTCGCTGGGGGGAAGAAGTGGGTTCACAAGAGAACAGGGGTATGTCAGCAAAGTCATGTGAAGCCTGTTGTGGTCGCAGCCCAAAAACAACAAATTTAATCTGACTGTGTAATAATTCAGTCTGTTTGCTGTTTATAACAAGCATTACAGAAGGTTGCAGATCATTTCATCCTCTCCTGTCTAAACACGGATAATTACGGGCTATTAGATGTCAACATCCATTTCCTTACACCCATGAGACATGGCAATTTGAGGTCGTTTCCTTTTATTTTTCGGGATTATATTCTCAGACTTAGATCTTCAGCTAATGTGCAGCTAAACTGAAATAACACTGGTTGCAACAGGAATGGGTGCTTAGTTCTTACAGACGCGATTATGAATCAAGAACATGCGTGAAGCCACCGGGTGGCTGCAGCTGTACTTCAAAAAGCACAAAATGAACCAAACTACATTGGTTGAGGATCATATTTTTCTCCGTTTTCATGTCGCGCTGCAGCTGAACTCGATTGCTTGGGCTGTAAACTTGGTCCACGTTAAACTTTAAACATCAGTGACTTTCCATGCAATCATTAGTTTCAAAGTCCAGCCGTGTGGTGAGCTCAGGGAGTTTCAGTGACTAACTTCCTTGTCAGTAATTGCTGCTAGAATTAGAAAGGTGTGGGTGTCACGCCTTCACAGCAGCTGGTCACTGCTTCTCGACTCTACAGGTACATTTAGGTGGCATTCAGAGCACCTACTGCTCTTTTTCCAGACAAACGCTGCAGTGTCCCGCTCCATGTTTTTTCTCTGCATGCCTCTTTATCCTCTGACTCATTCTATGCATTGATGTGTTAAAGTTTATGGGACCCTTTCCAGCTCCATCACCCCGAGTGCAACAGCTGACAGCGGCTTGATTGCACAGCTCTGAGAGGCCTTCACAGACCCCAAAGTGTAGAGCGGAGGCCTCGCCTGAACACAGCATCCCTCTGTGCGCTGCTCGCTGATCACTGTTGAGGCTCCGGATCTGGACCCAGGAAGCCTGTGCAGTGTTGGGACACCTGCGGGGGGGACTGTGAATGTCTCTGTGACAGGACCGCAGGATGGAAATGGCAGCGAACACGCAGTCATTCACCAGTCATCCATGGCTCTGCTCCCATTCAGACACAGACACCCACTGAGGCACAAAGACCCAGCTGCCTCAAGTGGCAGACTTACACACAACATTGAGCACTAATACACACAGCTCCATTAAGCCCTTTAAGAAACATCCTGTCACTGCAGCCAGAGTGCCCCTCTATACATCCCTTTGGACAGAAGGGAATTCTTCACAAAGTTAAAAGGGGGACACATTTAGATCATCGTGTGCCAAACAGGCCAAATGTTCTGAGCTCAGATCACACCTGTTTAGTGTTTTGGTTAAATCCAGAACTAGTTTAAAATTGCCCAATCCATCTGAATCATGCCTCCAAGCTTAATAATGCTGGCATTGTGATTCTGACAGCTGCACATAACAAAGACAGACGTCAAACTCAAACAAGTGGTGCTTTTACACACCTGAGTCACATGCAAACTTTGTTTTTCTGCCCTGTTCCTACAGTCTGTTCAGGCTCTGATGATAAAACCTGCGTGTGTTACACTCAGAATATGGATGAAAAATCAACGAGGGACTCGATAAAGAATCAGACCTGTGAGGTGTATTTTAATCAATATCCATCCCTAGTCTTAGAATCACATCCTAACAAAGCAGCTTCAGTAAAAGAGCAAATACAGTCTTTACAGAAACTTTATAAGCCACTGATTAAAATAGCTTTGATGAGGAAATTTCATCAGCACAGATATTGTTTACTTTTTTGGAAAATTAGCTTTCACACTGAAAACTGAATGAGAATATCCGAGACTCACATCCACACCTATGGCCCATTAAACTAACGAGCATGCCTTTGGGCTGTGGCAGGAAACCGGAGCACCTTCAGGAAACTTATTCTGGACAAGCTCCACACAGAAAGATCCCAGGAACTCAGAACCCCTCAGCTATGAGGTGATAGTGAGGTAACCACTGTACCACAGTGCCGCCCACGACTTAAAGAATTCACCACACCCGACCAAGAAGTCATCTGGCAAATAACTCACTTCCATATAGAAGGGCTGGTCTACTTTTTTCACATAAAGACAAAGGAAAGTAATTTTATTATAGATTTATGTTTTGAAAATAAAGGGTTTGGCTTTTTAACAAAGCAATAAAAGAGTTGTTGACTGTAGTGTTAGAGCAATTCATTAATTCATTGAAAAAGTAGCCAATCAGACAATCATTATAGCAACAATTTAGCCGTTTCATTAATCATTTAAATAGTTTATTAAGCAAAAATGCTCATGCTAAGCTTTTAATAAGTCCACTTGGCTTCTTGGAAACACTTCCAATCGGGTGACTTATCAGTTTTTTACTACCACACTGCCCACATATTAGATTAGACAGATGCTAGAGGAAGGAGAGTGATGTATGAGGCGTTCTGTGGCTGTGCATCAGGACATCCACAGTGTAAAAAACGTGGGAGAGCACAGCTGAAAAAGTGAGTATCACCTACATCAGTGAGGAGGGGGGGGGAATGCTGTGCTACACACAGAGGACATGTCAAAGTTAAAACGAATCAAGGTCTGCTGCGAAAAACACTGGCCTGGCTTTCGGACAGTGAATAATCGAGCTGTGAAAAATTCTCACATTAGCCCACTTTGGAGCCACTCGTGACTCCGGGTAAGTCAGCAGTTGTGCTGTACGAATGCACGGAGGGCCTGTAGGAAGAGATGCTCCCGAGCTGAACAAACCAATTACACCCCTGTCAAGGCCGTGGCGCTGCACTGCATCATCCCCACAGAGGCCCCACAGTTACACTGCGAGGCTTTACTCTGGCTCAGGCGTCCCGGCACTGCCGAGCCGTGAGGCCTGGCATGTGCGGCTCGATCATAAGCCCAACTATTAAGTGTTTATTCCCCTTTATTAGAGCAGCAGTGTAGCTAAAACAAAGTCTGCCCTGGTCAGTAGACACTGAACAACTGAAGCATGTGACTCCTATTTGATTGCAGAGTGTGTTAAAGCTGCAGGGCAGGGCTGCTTTTACCCCATGACTCTCCCTTCAGAAGACTGTGTGTTGGAGGGGGGGGGAACCTCCAAGACTGCTGCTGCTGCACATTCCTCACAAAGCGGAAACACAGGCCATTAGCATCACATGCTAACAGAGGCTGCTCAGACATAGTAGAGCCACAACGCTTCATGTGTTTCCTTGAGTGCCTCTCAGGGACGTTTCACTCCACTGTGACATTCTTTGAAGTGGAAATACAGGATTAGCCTCCTCGTGGTGCTTTAAATAACCCTACATGGCATTTAAAGGCTGCATATGAACAAAATAAATGGTTTAAAAGGTGATAGGAAATTTTATCTTTACACGCATGGCTTATATCTGCGTACAGGTATAATACAAAATATTTATATAACATATTGGCACTGTTGCCTCATATTAAGAATGTCCTAGGTACAAATCCTGCCCCGAGCGAAGGAGTTTGCATGGTCTCCCTGTGCCTGCGTTGGCTCTCTCCAGGTACTCCCGCTTGTCTCCAAAGACAGGCTAATTGCTGATGCTCAATTAGCCCTAGGCGTGAATGTGAGCATGAACGGACCTGTGCAGGGTGTACTCCACATCTCACCCTATGACAGCTGGGATAGGCTCCAGCCTAGGATGTCGTCACATCGGCGCTTATTACAGCCTGCACCTGACAAGTACTGTCACATTAGGACTAAAAGTGAAACCAAAACTCGGAGGAGACATGGAGCATGACTAACAGAAGAAGGCATTGCATCGTGGTGCAGATCGGGATCAATTTCCTTAAAATTACAAAGATGGTGCATTAACCCTGGTAGTTGTTGCACTCTGCATGTCCTCGTGCCATTACTGTCATTTGCTATCATGTCAGTTCTTCTCATGAGGAATTTGGTTATTAAGCACGTATCACTCACCACATAGCGTGTTATAACCCAGTTATATTGCTCCATATAAATTTCTAAATAAGTCAGAGGGATTATTTCTTGAGAAAGGATGATTAACGCTCCAGCAATGTCATGCATTTGCTTACTTGCGGCTTGTTGTGACAGAGCAGTGGGTCTCCGGAGATGGTGACAGAGCCGTCCATGTGAAAGTGGGCATACCGGCCAAGCAAGCCTGGACTGGATGTGACACAGCCCTCAATAACTTCAGAGACAGGATCAGCTGAGTTGCACAATGGGCAATGCATTAGCTAACTACTGACTGTCAGCCTCAATAAACTTGAACCGTGCTCACAAAAGGCGCACACGCTCGATGGCCTCGACTGGCACACTTTTTTAATTAAAGAGGTGAGAACGAAGCCTGTCGGCTGTTTCATGACGGCGGAAGAGCTGCTAAAACACTATTTGCTGTTCACATAGATGTTTATTTATGCTTTAATCTACCTGGGAAGTGAAGCAGGAAATCTCCTTTGAAGCACGATCAGAGTTCCCACTGTGACCTTGTGCGTCATTTTGATTCTATTATTATAAATCTGAATGTGGAAACTGTTTATTTAGACATCTTAGTGTCACTATCACACATCTCAGGGCTCAGAAAATAGCTTTTTTAAGTGGCTCATAACAAATTTGGGGACATCAGGATCAGAATATTGACTTAGAGGTACAGTTTTAAAAGCTTATATACATTATTCTGTGCTCATGTCTGCAGTTATTAGGCCAATAATATAGGGATTTATTATCTGGTGTAAGATCATATTTGTTAATAAGTCGGAAATAGAGAGTTTTAACCTTGTATACAATGGGTGCTAAAAAGTCTAACGCCTAAGTTTACTGAGCAGAGGTGTAAATACTTTTAAGTATTGAATGATGTTCTGATCAATGGCCAACAGATGACCTGTGAACATTAGTAAATATTGATAAAACTACCACCCACATTTTAGCTCCTTAACTCAGGATGTGTTATTAAAGAGGAGATGCACTTCCAGTAAGGCTCTCCACTCACTTGATGTAGGTCATGTAAACTGTACAGGGAGGAATCATATTATATGACATCTCAACCACGCAGGGGCACAATGTTACTCAACTCAAAACTTTAACAAGTTGAGAAACTTTAGTTAAATTCAGTCTGTGGGAGTTAAAAAAAAAAAAAAAAAGAGCGTAAACTGGAGGACGAACACGGAGGCGGACGGGATGAGGCAGACAAAGCGTCGGGCCAAACTCATTGATCAGCAGCAACACTGTTCCTCCCGCGCTCCCTTTGTTCAGCACTCTTTCTGCTTTTCAACCAGATGCAATCTACTGCTGTTTAGTAATCCAGAGGAGGCTTCCCGATGACTCAAAACACTGCAAACCAGCAGCTCACGACAAACTAGCTAATATATTCATAGCGTCAATCCACCTCTGTGCTGTCAGCGTGTTCTGACACAGGAAGCCTGACTGAATGATCACCAAATAAGACATCAGTCTTTCCTGAAAGCAAGTGGAGCTTACAGAGAAGTTATCCCAGTTTCCCTCGGGGTGTCTTCATGTTTCATCAAGTAAAACCGAAGACTGGTCTCAGCTAAATAGCTGATTTTATAACTGACGTTAAACTGCAGATCAGCTTGACAGGAAAAATCACAAACCAAGAAACCGCAGCATTTTTATGACTCATAAAACTACATTCTAACAATTATAATGTGACGTTTAACTATAGCAAAGCATCAGACACTGCAGACAGTCGTCTTCAATGTCTCAAACAAAAGCAACTTTGTGTTTTGTCGTTCTTGATTTATCTTTCCATTTAATCACTGCAGCTCAGATCTGAATCATCACAGCAGCTGTCACCCATATCCCATCCAGACTCCATAACATAAAAACAATAGAACAATAGTCTGAACGAAGAGACCAGATCTACTTTTATTCAAATCTGATGTGTGAATTCAGTTTTCAGCCTACACATGAAACAACTAACGATCATATTTCCAATAATTCAAATATTTAGCACAAAACACTACAAATGTTCTTCAGTCCCATCCCATTCACTTTAATCTATTACGCCAGCAAATTCTCAAATCGAGGAGGAATCAAGTTCTGACGGGCACTTTTGCTCAAAAAAAGAAAAGAAATGTTGTAATCAGACAGCTTTTCCAAAACAGTGTGAGTCACATTTAGACCGCACTGTACAGATTTATAAAAAAAAAAAAAAAGGAAATAAAAACCAAGCTTATGAACAACAACTCCCACAATCAAGTCTTTAGACCTTCTAGTGTGGAGGGCAAACACTAAGCAGCTTAAACTAACAGACGCAACTGTAACACACAGATCAGATCTTTTATTTAATTGGCTAACTCTGTTCAAAAAACAAACAGTTCTCAATGTTTCAAAGTCCACAACAAACAGGGAAACAACACAAATTGAGTTAAGGTAAAATGAGATAACACAAAGAAAAGCAGGAAATTCTAAACCATTTAAAAACAGATATTTTGGTCAAAAATTTGATTTTTCCCCCATCATCATCATCATCATTATTATTATTACTCCTACAAATTTTAGTTATCAGTGCACCAGAATATTTCAAGGTTAATTTTAACCTTTAAAATAATCTTTTCAGTTTATAAAAAAATATTTAAGTATTAACTAAATTTGTTAACCTGTTTGTTTCCCGTTTTAAATCTTTGTGATGTGGCTTTCAGGGCCATTTTTTATATATAACAATGCATATTTCAATGCCAGCAATAATTATTGGTTGAATCCCAATTTTATAGTTTACAAAAGACAATGAATTCTTAAAAATCAAATCAAACCTGGTTTGTTCAGTCAGATTCAACAGATTTTTTTGCAGCATCGATAAAAGTTGAGGTTTAAAGGGAAATGCATGAACCTCCACCTCCTTAGAGATTAAGTAGAGTGCTTTTCTGCACACATTTTAATGCAACTAAACATCACATAAATACAAATCAAAAGTCAACTATCTGAACGCATCTACTACTTTACATGGTGACACTGCAGCCAATCAGGCTGGAGAAGAAGCTCCTGATGCAGGTGTGTGTGATCTGCAGGTAAGCTGTTGGGGGATTCTGTGTTTTACTTGAGAGTCCTGTAGGTGTAGTGGGATAATTAGCAACAGGGCCATCTTTAAAAGGAACAAAACAAAGACTCTGTTTGTAGGGATCTTAACACTGAGTCCAGTGTTATACAGATTAAAAGGTGAGGAGGTCTGCCATCCTGCTGACCTCTGAGCGAAAGGTCCCTCAGCGGCCCCCAGATGCCCCCGACCAATGAACCACTGTCTAATCCTGGACTAGAGAACATACTCAAACACACACATACACAACCCACGCAGACTCATCCACCCCAGGCCAGAAACACAGACAGGATGGGGAGGCAGGGGCCCTCTGCAGGACACAATCACCACAGCATAAAAAATTAATGTAAAAGGGGGGGAAAACCCCAAACTTTAACATAAAGATTACACTCGTAGAAAAAAAATAATAATCTGCGCATTAATGAGTCTAAGCGATAATTAACACTGATGAAATATTATTCCAGGCTAAAGCTGCACATGCAGAGAGAGAGAAAAAAAAACACACCTGACATCAAGAGGAGGAGGGTTAAAGCCAGGCATTGTTTACCAGGCCTCATATTGTGTTATTGCTCTGGGCAGCAGCTACACAATAGACCAACATTAATGCAGACCCAGGCAAGACGGAAGAAAGGTGAGTAGGGCACACCTTCCCATGCTTTTATTTACTGCTGCTCGACCGAAACTACGCCAGTAATTTCCGGTGTCGCCTGCAAAGAGGTGGATCCCTGTGCACACAAACACACAGCATACCTCAGAAATTCTTGCAGGCAGGTGTCACAGAAGCGGTGTCCACAGGTGGACACTTGGACCGGCTCCCGCATCGCTTTGCTGCAGAGCGGACACTGGAAGCGTCTCTTTGGCTTCTCCAGGAACTTGTAATCAAACCCGGGCATGGCTGCAGGTTCTGTCGCTTTTGTCGGGCCTTCGGCTGCAGGTTAAAGGTACAAATGTCCTCTCGATCCCCCCGCAAACGGGGCTGTCTAGCTGCGCTGCCGTGAAGCCGATGAGGGGTTCATATCACGTCCCTTCCGCCGCCGACGGAATGGGCTCTGCAGCTTCGTCCTCCCGCAGTGCTCAGCTGTCTGACGGCAACAAAGGCTGGACGGTCCGAGACAGGCTGGAGAAACGGTTCTCCCTCCGCAGGGTTTGTGTTGGCCGGCAGAGCTGCTACAGCTGTGCGGATGACTCCTCTGGTGATGCAGAACTGACACACTGAGAGCAAAGCAAGAGCCCTCCGTCTGTTTAGGTGCACCGAGTCCCGCCTCCTCCTCCTCCTCCTCCAGGCAGGAGGAGTCAAGGAGCTGAAACGCTCTGTTCACACCATTTTATCTCTGTGATCCCTTCTTTATGAGGCTTTAGTCGAACCTTTGTCCGGCTACAGTGGGCTCTCATCGTTATTTCATTTCACATTTGATAATTATCAATGTTTATTTATCAGCTTAGACGCCATCGGGGTCCACATAAAGTGTCGGAGAGTGATAATAAATAAATAAATAAATAAAAAATACTAAACATACACAGTGCCAGCTGGTGAAGTCACACGCGAGAGAGGTTTTGCAGTAAAGATGTAAATTAAATAAAGAAAAACTGAATCCAAGTCAGACACCTACAGCACAGTCAGAGGGGAGAGGCGCCCTCTGGCGATGGAGCAGCACACCAGCCTGGTATTATTTCGTTTCACGCTCAAATGTTTCATATAAATGCTTCATTAAAAATAACCCCTGACGTCTGCTGTTATACTCATAAAATGAAATAAACATCCGGATGTCATTTCGTTCACGGTGTCAATAAAGCGCACAGCTACACATCTGGATCGGTTTTCACCTGCTGTATTGCCACCGGATTACATCACCATTACATCATCACACAGGACAACAAAGGCAGCTGAGCCATGTCCCCAGAAAAGGTGAATAAGTCTGGAATAATCTTCACCGAGGAAGAAATACCCACTGATTAAAAATAACTCAATGTGTTTATAGTATTAAAGTACATATTCATGACAGAGTAAAGAGAAGGGTAGAGGAGGTTAATGTTTCATTTTTTGCTCACTTGTAATAAAAAAAGTCTGTCTTTTTAAATGTTCTGTATCGCAATAAAAGCCGTAACACAAGAAACTGTCACTGAGTCAAATTTAATGTGAATGTAAATATAAAAAATACATGCATATTTAAAAAAAAAAAAAAGCAGCAGTGGAAATGAGCATATATATGCATTAAAATCTTTATCAGAGGTGAGTTTATATGGATATATAATGCTTAAAATCTTTATCACCTGTTGAAGTGGAACTAACAGTTAGTCACAATAGATCAAGGAATTTTTGGAACGATATTTCAGCGCTGTGAGACATCTGGTGTCATCAAAAATACCTATCAAAGTGAAATCAGACATCACCTTGATGTTTACGAGAAAATATCACAAACTAATCCAGATGCAGATTAGTAAGTAAAATTGATTTATATAGTGCTTTCTAAGAAAAAGGAGTCACAAAGTGCTTTACAGAGATATCAGGAGAAAAACAAACAAAAAGAAGAGCAAAATGCACACAACACACAAACATCACCCAAATCTCTGTCTGAATAGAGAAGTTTAAAGCTTTCTGAAGAATGCCACAGAGTCAAGGGTGTGAAGAAAGAGTGGTAAGCTGTTCCACAGTTTTGGTTTTAAGAGACAGTACCCACTTAGATTTTACACGGGTACGGAGAACCACAAGAAGACCTCTATCTGCCAGCCTAAGGATTTGGCTTGGAGAACAGGGAGTAGACAGGCAATGTAAGTGGGGGCCTCACCTCATAAAGCCATGAAAGTAAGAACCAAGATTTCAAGATGATACCTAAACCTGACTGGATGCCAGTGCAGATGCTGTAATGATGAGGTGATATGAGAGAATTTGAGAGCGAGTTAAAATCCTTGAAGCAGCATTTTGGACAGATTGGAGGTGATTAATAAACACTTTGGCGGACAAGAAAATAGAGCAGTACAATAATCCAAGGAGGAGGTGATGAAGACCTGAACGAGCATCTCTGGTTCACTTTTTGAGCATTTTTTCTTACAGTGAAAAAGCAAGAGCCTTGATGTGAGCATCAAAAGTCAAACATCAAAAATGATCTCAAGATTGTGTGTGTGTTAGCTTTTAGGGTGAATGAGAAAGAAAACAGATATAGAGGTATATGCTTTCTGGAGCGGGAAATAGAGACTTTTGCTTTGTCTGAGTTAAACTCAAAAATATTTATTTTTGATCCAATCATTAATTGACTTGAGACAGTCAATCTACCCCTCAAACAGGAGTCTCTGGAGAGACAGAACTTCCACCCTTAGCTGAGGTGTGCAGTCTCAGACTGCTCTCAGCCTAAATACAGAATATAATCATGTAACTGCAGATGATCTCTGCATTTACTATTGGAAATGAAGCCATGCAGCAGCATATTAAGTACTTCAAACTGGCCCCACTTTGCATTATTAGGACTTCAGGTTCTGTGTGCAACTTTCTTCAAATCGTTCATTATTACAGGCTCAAGTTTACACTGCCTGGCTCAAAAAAGGTCCTCAGCTGTGACATTTATTTCCATCTAGAGCTGCATTTATTTTCCAATATCTCATATTGATGAGGGGAGATTCACACCGCTGTGTAACATGTTCTCCAGCACATCCCAAAGATTCTCAGTGGGGTTAGGATCTTACTGAACCTAGACCTTCAACCCAATGGAAGACCCTTATTTCTTTAGTTAAATGCAGGCGGTGTATTTTGTCTTTATTTACTACAATGAAGGTTTTTCAACATTGTGGTATTTTCATTTGTAGTTAACCCTTTTCAGCATGGTTGTGTCTGCATCAGAGTGAGGCGTTGAATGAAATAGTTACTGCACTCTGAACACTTTGGCAGGTTTTGATTTTGGTCATCACATGAACAGTTTTCACACTGTTCTGTACATCAACATGATTTCAGTGAGTTACAAGGACAATAATGATAAAACTGTGAACTTCATCTGCTGTTCAGAGTCCTACATTGGAATGAAAACAGCCCAGCATGTGCACCACTTCCTGCTGCAGTCAGTAAACAGTCTGAAATCTCCTTTCACTCCTCTCATTGAACTGCTGTTTATCTTCCAAAAGTGAATGAGCAAACAAGCGAGTGGTTTCAGACACAGCTCGGTCCGTCGTTATGTGGTTCGAACACCGCTGTAATCCAATAAATCGCAGTGACCACTGATGTGGTGCTGACTGCATTTGTCTGATGAACGCTCAAGTGGCTTCATTCTTTTCGTTTCATTCACCGGCTGCTTGAGAGAGCTCAAACCAGTTTGACCTTTTAATGGTCTTTCTTGTGCTGACACTGCACATGAGAGCGCACAATAGCTCACTGCATGAGCCCAGCCTAATGACTTCCTGTAATCTAGCTTCAGTATCTGTGTTGCAACATTCCTTTCACCGACCTGATGTGAGATAAAACCTGCAGCAAGGCTGTGACCTTTTTCTGTGCTTTGCACCATGAAATCAAACCATTGAATGAAACACTTGAAAGAAAAATAGATAGAAAAGATAGAGAGAGAAAGGCTGAGGCTGCAGCTGGGGTTTGAAAGGAAATCGTTCTAAATTCGGCACAGATGGGTCTCTAGGAGGAAGCGGTCGTCCTCCACAGTCCACTGCCGGGTCTCACGATGGCCACAGTGTGGGTTATTTTTCAGGACAAGATCATCTGGAGATGGCCTCCTCAAGCAGAGCTGAAGAAGAAACAGAATGGCAATGTCAGTAGAGCTGAATCAGGTGCAAGTGTTTGACCTAATTGGGAACTGGTTCTATCTTCTCTCCTTTAAATATAACAGTAAGATAAATAGCTTCTGGTTTTTGTACTGAATTAATCTGAAGTTGCCACCTTGGCCTGAAATCTTCGCTACATTTTGACATTTGTCAGACAAAATCTTCATTCATTCCACAAAGAAAACAATTAGCAGGTTAATCAATGAATGAACTGAACCAGCAGCAAACAACTCGTCTGTTTTTGCACAAAAAGTATTAACCCAATAAATCAGTGGGCCAATAATGAGGCTGACAGTTAAATGAATATCAGTACGAGCTTGTCATGTTTTACAGGAGGTCTGGTTAGGCCTGAATGAACCACTGTGAGAAGTTCAGAAGTCTAATGGAAATCTTAACACTGCAACAGATTGATTCCTGGCTGTCCAGATGTTCCGCCCTCTTTCTCCATCTGCTTTTTCACTCATGACTAATAAAGACAAAAATACTACACAATACAAAAGAAGTTCAGGTCTTATTTGTCTTTAAATTTAGCATCAATATTACAAATTTTGGAGAAGTGGCTGCAGTGCTGCATTTTCTTTGGTATTGTTTAATCACAATTACTACTACTGGGTTACTGGACCAGAAAAACATGTTTGCTTTTCACAGTGACTCCACAGCTACATCTGTACACAATTATCTACATTTTCTCTGTTCATTGTTTAAAGTAATTAATAATTAATTAATTCTGTCTTCAAGTAATTGTTTTGAAGATGTTTGCCTTCCACTCACAATTTAAAGCTCACATTAAGAATTTAAGTTCTTTTCAGAGGTTTGTGAACTAATTTTGTGTTCAATTAAATGAATTTTTCCTCCTTAAGGAAAACTCTGAAACCTGGTGATTTTGTACTTTTGTGTTTTAGCTTTTGGCCTTCACGTGTGTATTTCCTGATGTTCGCCAGATCCTGATCACTGAAACATTGTTCAAGCATGTGTCATATCATCCACACACATCAGGTCACGTAGAGAAAACACTCACCTACATGACGAAACATTCCTGTTGTCCAAAAAACTATACAAACAATTTTATCTCTCAACTCTAAAAAAAAAAAAAAAAAATCATCTTTGGATGATTCAGAGCTCAAAACAATCCTTTTTCATCTTATATTGGACCTTTAGGACCACCCTCCGTTTCTTTCTGTTTCTGTTGTTTAATGTTGAAGCGGTTCAGTTAGAAGGGTGAAACTCACTCACTTGGGCACTTGTGCAATGGTCTGTACTGTAATCTAAACCTCTCACAGTGGTTGGTCTCTATGTATCTGCTGCTCAGCTCAGGCCTGAGAACCATTTAAACAGCAGCCCTGCAGCCTGTTGCTGGATTACCAGCATCTCTGTTACTTATTGAATTCTGATGCAGTTTAATCTTCTCTAACTCTGCAGCTGTTTTCAAATATAAAGTGGAATCCAAGCCCTCAGTTTTGCACCATCACTGTTTATACTGCCATTTTCTGTTCCACTCAGTAGACCTCTGTGACCTACAGTTACTTTTAGTGTGCAGATAAAAATTATGTTTGAAGAATAAAAACTAGTTTCTTTTGTAAACAAACCCCCTGGCACCCTGTCTGTAAAAGATGGAAGTACTCCACATTTTTGGCCACAGCTGAGCTTTCAAACTTACAAATGAGTCCTTTCACTATTGTACACAGACGAACATGCATCTCTGCTGACGTTATCGGGGGACCTTGTCTTGAGTTAAGCTTGTCTTTCATCTGGGGAGTAGTGATATTTCACCACATCCCAACATCTCACAGAGTTTGTTAACAGAGGGTAATGAGCGAAATATTACGTTTCACTGCCAGCAGGGTGTTGCCATGACAACAAGCCACCGACGTCACCGCGAACGGGTGACTTTCATCGAGCTGCACTGGCTTTGGTATCCCAGAATCCTCCTCTTTTCTTCCCAGGCGGCCACGGGCCCCCTTGCCCCACGTGTACACCTCCCCTTCTGCAGAGAACAGAAACAGAAGAAGAAGAAGATGATGGGCACCAAATTGAGAGTCAGAGCCCCAGCATGCATTAATCCACACAGGTCTTTAACCGATGGCGCCGTCTCTCCAGCAGTGGCAGCACAATGGCTCGATCTGACGGAAATCAGAGTCGAACAAAGCCCGTATTCCACAAAGAAAGCATGGCTGGCTTCTCTCCAGGGAGCCAATCACTAATATGACATTTTACTGTTTTACCATCAGCTTTAAGAGCAACACACACAAAAAACTGTTACCTACCACTGTGTTTAAGTAACGCTACCAATATAATCTATGTTTTTCTTAAAGATTAAAGACCATGCACAGTTTTTCTTAGTACCACAGACTGTACTGCTCAAACGACAATCAAGTATATCATGGGTTTATCTCTGGGATGACGTGAAAATAATCCTGAAGAAATGTGAAACTTGCTGAATCTACCGCAATGATCATCTTTATCAGCTTTATTTTGGAGTTGAAGCTATAAGTTCTGACAAACTTGAGATGCTGTCCAAAGAGAATGCAATCATTTGTAAATCTCATAAAACCCATATTTTACTCATAATAGAGCATGGAAAGCATATCAAATGTTTAAAGTGAGAAAATGACAATATTAAGAAATATATTTTGAATATTTTTAAAACAGTTGGCACTGGGCAAGACGTGGCTGGAGAAAGTAAGTGGTACTAATAGAAACAGCTGGAGGAACAGTACCGGTAGTTGTTTGCAAATCATTAGTTTAATCGGCAACAGGTCAGCAACTAACTGGGTATAAAAAGAGCATCTTAGAAAGGTAGAGTTTGTCACAAGTAAAGACGACCAAAGTTTCACCAATCTGCAAAAAAATGCATCTACAAATTGTGAAACAATTTCTGAACAATGTTCCTCAAAATTAAATTGTGAATCTCTTGTAATCTGCAGTAAATAAATCAAAGGTTTCAGAGAATTTAGAGAAATCAATACAGAATGCTTATGACTGTCAGGCTCTCAGGCTACCAACTCCTACGTCCCAACTTTTTCAGAATTGGTGTTGTACATTATAACTGTGTGGTGACACAGCCAGTCAGAGTCAAACTGAGATATAATAAAATGCCCATGTAAAGCAGCTAAACAACAGCTATCAATGAAATGTGGTCTCTATCAGATTAAATCTAATGTTATCCATTTCAAAATCCTAGGTGACTTCCTTCTCAAATTATCTATTTAAAACAACCATTTTTTTATAGATATACCTATGGTATCAATTTCAAACCCCTATGTCAGTTAGCGCATTCACAAACTTGGGAGTCCACATCGCCCACCCGGCAGGTTGATGATAATACCCCATCAGTCTTTTACAGCTGAGGGGTAAAAAGAAATTTCTAACAGTAATTTACAGTTTTATGGACTAATATTTTTAGATATGGTAGTTCTCACAGTTTATGTTTCTCTAGCATACCAAGCAAGTCTTCCTTGCCAGAAAAACAGATTTGGCCTGATTGCAGCTTAAGCTGTGTGTACACACACTTTTCTCCTTCTTATTAGTTCCAGTAATCCAGTCAACTCTCAAACTGTACTACATCCCTGGCCCATCTTCAACCTGAACAGCAGCCAGAAAAAACTGAGAGCCCCTGTGCAGGTGTGCAGGGTCTTGAAAAACTTCAAGACGTGATATTTACTCCTTTCTACTCATAAGTATATTAACCTGATATCACACTTTATCTAAAACTATATTTTATTTTTATCCTCTGTCGCCGAGCCAACATATTTTGATGATTCTTATTCACAAAACTCAAATGTTTGAGTCTCAAAAGAAATGTGGTTCAAAGAGAAATCTGCTGCACTGTTACAAACATGACTCAATAAATGCATCTACTCACCAGATCCTATGGCTAAGGTGAAGGCGTCGCCACAGGCAGCCATAGTGATGCCCTGCAGGCCAGACACTTTGCAGGGGGCACGGCTGCTACGTCGGGAGCTGGAGCCAATTTGACCGTGTTGGTTGCTGCCAAAGGTGAAACACTGACCATTTTCTGAACAACAAAAACGTGGAGACATGAACCAAGAAAAAATTTAGGAATTACACTAGTGGTGGAATTACTTTGTTAGCAGGTTTTGCCTTCTGCGCATAAGAAACATTTAAGTTTTTCATGAATTGTAGTAATAATAATTTTTGTACCGCAGTTGCCTGACGAAGGTCTGTGGATAAAAAGAATAATAAAAAAAAAAAAGAAGTCACAGACATTATTCAGGATTCTTTGTTGCATCCCACTAAACCCAATACTATCAAAAGCAAGGGAACTACTGCAGTTTTGTCAGGGCTAATCTCTTCAATCTTTCTGGAAAGCTTTCTGGTTTCTGTTTTTCTAGTCAGCTTTTGTCTGGGTGCTAACCAATCATATCTGAGCAGGTTCTGGATGCAGATAAACAGACTGTGTAGATGCAAAAAGAGGAAAAGTATTTGCCGTTAAGCAATCTCTAACAATCAGCTATTTAAAATATCTGCTCCTCTCTATTTAGTCGCTCTGTATTCCCCTTGAATTAGTTCATTTATCCTTTAGTTATGTCCTTGATTAATTTCCTGCTTTATTTTGATACCTAGATTTCTCTTGTATCCTGCTTTGGATTTTAACCCTTGTTTGTTGATTATCATGATAGTTTTCACCTTTGTCTGGTTTCCCTTCTGTTTCTCATTTCCAATCAGCCCTCTGTCTATAAGTAGTTCTGTCTTCCTCTTTGTCAACTCATCTGTTGTACCACCTGCTTCTCTCATAAGGTGCTGCGTCTAAGTCATGTGCTTGTTGGCAGTTTTTGTACTTTTGGATTAGTCACCCTGTTTTCCTCCTTGGAACTTACTGTCAGCATGAAAGTAAAGCTTGCTTTGTGTATTACTCTGTGTGTGAGTCTGTATTTGGGTCCACCTTTGGACTTAAACTAAACACACAAAGGCACTCGCAAAGAAATGCTATAATAGCTACAAACGAGACTCTTTCCAAAAAAGAGAATAATATTGTGAATTTCTTGAACCTGTAACAGCGACAGAATGCGCCGTTCCAATGTCAATGTAAACAATCTTCTCAGTGTTGAGTGGGGCTGATTGGACTGGAGTGTACGAATGAACTTCTTCCATTTGATTCAAGGGATTCGGTTCCTCTCCAGCTGTGATCTTATCCAGGCCAAGCTTGTTGAACCTGAGTACAATAAAACAACAAAACAAACATTTTTAACAGACACAATATTGTAGCATTTGTCCAAATCTTAAGTGTTTGTTTAAGCATGCATAAATTTGAGAATCTAAGACTGTTTGTTTCCTGTAAACAAACACATTACCAGCACTCGCTCATAAGTATCGTTTCTTTTTTGTCTTTTGGCTAAAAGCTGCAATTGGTGAAATCCAGAAAACAAATCTGACATTATGTAATATATAAAAAATCCCAAGTGGGCAGACGTTCCAGTCTAGTTTACTATCATGTGTATCAAGTTTCCATCCCGTTGGCTATGAAGTCTGTTAAGTTTCATGGTATATAAATAGTCCCACCTCCTATTTTTGGAACCACTTTGGGAACCACAATTAATATTGTGCAAGCTAAAAGCCCCAAAGGTTTTAATCAATCATTGTTTGTGTTAACAATTATTTTGTGGATATTTTTATCAATGATATTGTGATGATAGCTATAAAGTTCTTCTTACCCATCAATAAACATGAAGAATAATTATCAGTTAATGCCAGCAATCTTTTAGTTTCACATTTATCAAGTATTCAATACATGTTTAAGGTCTGGAGCTGAGTTCACTGCTACTGTGTATATATTTCATGTCTGTAAGCCACAGAAGTGTGAACAAAGCTGTTTACTGCTCTTGCTCTCTCCTATTCACACATACATCCTCTCTGAGAGAGCGGGATTAGCACTGAGTGAATGCAAAGGCTTTGTCATTTTAAGAGAATGCTGTCTCACAGGTTGTGCACTAGGAAAGTACCTCTCTGAACTTTTAACCTACCATCAACCCACATGACTGAGTTTATAGAGTGAAAAAATGTTAGCATTTTTTACGGAAAACATGGAGTGAAAATGTCGTCTCAGCGTTATATAACGCTGCTCATCACTTCCTCATTTTTGTCACACTTTTGAATCAAGAACCAGAACAGTCACCTGTTGCTTCCACATGCCACAATGCTGTGTTGGTTGCTGATAATCATGGAGCAGTCAACTCCACACACCACCCTCTGGGCTTCGAAGTCACCGGGTAAACACACTTGCTGTGGAGAGTTGTGGGTGTCCTGGGTGCCGAGCCCGAGGCGACCTTTCAGACAGAGACCCAACCATTAAGCTCTGTGTTGAGATGCAGCTGTCATAAACCACACAAGCAAACACCAAAAAGAAGAAAATAAAAACTGGTTTGTTTACTATACCATTGTCTCCTCTTCCCCAGGCAAAAACTTCTCTTTCATTGGTCACAGCGAGAACATGGGAAGCACCGCAGGACACCTGAATGAGCTCGTAACCAAGCAGAGCCTCCACTATCTTAGGCTGAGAACAAAAACAGTGTCATCAATGAAATGAAAGCTTTTTATCAAAAATCTGTAGGGACGACCTCATGGCATTCATTTAACTGTATAAAATGAAACCGCATCATTCTTGGTTGAATTCACCCCTCTCTCCCCCTTTGTTTCCTGTCCGCTTCTCTACTATCAAGTGCCTAATAAATTTTAAAAATGTCTTTTTAACGACCATCTCTTTCTATAAAGTCTTTTAATTATTCATTCATCCATTATTATTTCATTGTTATCGATTCATTGTACATGTTAAGGCATGTCTGCTTTTAATGTGTGCTTTTCTGTGAAAAATATGAGGAAAAGCACATCAAGCCACGAAAAAAAGAGATTATTTTAACACTGTGAAATTGCAAAGCACACACAAGCTTGTGTAGAAGAGTGTGGAATGAAGTCTAACCTGTCAGCTTTTTAGAACGACGTCCGTATTTTTTTCCTCCAGTGTTCCAACAACCCAGCTAATATTCCAGCACATTCACCACTAGCTAGTGGGCATCATGTGTGCTGCCTCCTGCACACTAGGGTAGCTCCCTCACCTAAACCACACAGTGTTTCCAGTAGTGCACTGCTGATTAAATGGTGTTATAGACTAACTTCAGGGTCACAGAATTTCTACTGATTGAGAGATTTCTTTAGCATGTAATCTACCTTTATTAATCTAAACAAGTTGATTTGAGTGGAATTTACAAAGAAGCTGTTGGCTTTAACTGTATTACTTACTTACTTTTATTAGGGTATACCTAATTTCTTACACTGGCAGCTATCATTGCATTTACTAAGGCATTCAAATAGTGTACCTGTGTTACATCATTGAAGTTCCCGTGTCCTAGACAGCCGTTGCTTCCACTTCCAAACGTCATGATAATGCCCCTGTCTGCAAATTGGAAATGAAAAGAAGGGATTAACAGGACTATTAGTTGATGAGTGTAGGTGTATTCTTACAGAGGCCAACAGAATGCTTCTAATCCCCATCTAGGAAACACTAATCTGCAACACAACAGTGAAAACTGATGAAAGAGACATGAGCTAAGAGAAAAGAGTCTTTAATCCTGTGTTATCGGCTTTGTGATGTTGGATGGGTTGACAACACCCTTCAAAAGCACACTGTGAGTGTACCACAGTGTGAGAATGAGAGAAACAACCATTCCTAACTGCCAGGCAAGCATGAGGGTTATGTTCAGGTAGATTCACAATATCAAGATAAAGAGATGGCTGGCTGTATCCAAAGTTTGCACTCAAACGCCGGTTTAGTGTTTTAGGGGATGAGCATAAACAGATTTTCTACAGCACAGCTCCTAACTAAACTGACTGGCATGGCTGTGATCTCTCTGATGGGTATCCAAAGACAAATGGCCCACCTACCTGTCATGCAGGTGGTAAAGAGATCACCACAGGACACAGACTTGATGGTGACTCCAGACTGACCCTCCAGGAAGCGAGAAATGAACTGAGGCTGGATCTGCTCCACCACACCAGGAAGACTGGCCTCAGAGGACCCCACTGATGGAGCCTGTGACAAAAAATGTTATTAGACTAAAGTGAGCAGAGAGTCTCTTTATGGCAGAACAGAGTAAGAGGAAATCATGAGTCTGCAATATTCAAGCCTTCCAGATGTTACTTTTAAAGTATACAAAATACCCATTTAGAGATTTTATGCTTTTCCAAGAGTATCTTAAAACTCAAAATATGGATGAAAAAGTGCTAAAATCCTTCAATCTGATGTTGTCTGTTTAGTACTGTAGCTTCTCCAAGCAACCATAACAATGTTGTCCTGTAATATTGCTACTTGAGTCTTTAAAACTTTATCTCGGATCTTTTCGTTTGCTACAACAAGTACTGGCTCATAATTTTTTTCAGCTATATTTGGATATTTGGACGTTTAACAGTGGAAACATCAGCAAGGCTGAGGAGAGCATATCAAAGCTGCTTCTCTACACTGTGTCAGAGTTACAGGGAACATTTTTACATTATGATGTATTTTTTTAACATTTACTTCAGGAAAAGCAGTCGAAGTAAAAAAAAAAAAAAGAACACACACACGAACAGACCTCCCATGTAATCAAACGGCCAGACTTGGTTACACCCATCTTTTGAGTGCGGCCCAGGAGACCTGAAGCACTTCCGTGTTGAGCATCGGGAGGCGGAGAGGGGTCGAGATGCCACTTCCCCATGTATACACAGAAGACAGCGGGAGGGAATGCACCTTTCCTGGTCCTAAACCAAATGATCTGTCTGTTTCAGCCCACAAAAGCAAACAACAGGTTTTGTAACTGACGCTATCAGTCTAGATCAGCCAGTACTATGGTCAAATAACTACATGCTTCACCTCTTGACCTGTTGGCAGGAACTCTCCCTCCTGGTCTACCTTGAGGACCAGTTTGCACCGTAGACAGAGGTTTCTCAATCCTGGAAGAAACGAAGATATTGATAAAGATAGAAGTCATTACACTAAACTCTTATAGTTAAAATAATCTTATTTTATTATTAATTAAGCAAAAAGACTGTACCTGTGCATTTTTACATTTCCTATATCTGTGTAGAGGTTAAGCAGGGGCCTGATGCATATAGGGAGAGCCATTATTTCATTGAGTTGAGGCCGTTTGGATGGATCCAAATTGAGCATGTTGAGAATTAGCTGTCGGAGTTCTGGGCTGTAACGGTCTGAGATCGGCGCAAACGTACCGCTCATGATCTTCAGAACGAGGGCGGGGAGATTCTGAAAGAAAAATGAAAAAGTGAAATCATAAGATGCATCACAGATTGATGTGAAAAGAATAATCTCTCATCATCTACCCTAAATCCTTGTCAAAACAAGAATCTTTCACAGCACTAAACCGCAGTGGAATCGGTAGTGAAAACAGACTTGAGCAAAAGCAAAAAAGATTTGAATGAATTATTGATCTGAGTGGATATCAGAAGCAGTAGCAATCTGTTTGTGCTTTAAAGTGAGACAACCTGCGGGTGCTCTTATGAAATATTCTGAGAAATTTTAAGAATCCCCCATTGTGTAAACAGAGTAGCTCTGATGGTTTGAATGCCTTTGCACACAGCAAGAGTTTATAATTTATACATTTAAGAAGAAGAAGAGTAATGTAAAAACAATAATGCAGTATTATCATCACACCCAAAATGGGACACTATAAATTATATGCTTTTATTACAGCAGCCTCGAAGGCTCTCTTGAGGCTCGCTAGCTCATACAGCACACAGCCCAAAGCCCAGATATCACTCTTCTGGTTATACGGCTTTCCCTCACACAGCTCCGGGGAGATGTAGCAAGGGGTCCCGACAACCTGTAACAGGAAATAAAGGAGGCTTTAATTCCATTTCAGAATGCAATTTAGAATTCTAAAAATGAAGGGAAGAGGTAAGATGATTCACCGTGTAAGCTTTGCTTTTGCTGACGAGGATCTTGGAGATGCCAAAGTCTCCGATTTTGACAATCATCTGGTGTTTGTCAAGAAGAATATTCTGAGTCTTGAGGTCCCTGTGCAGGATGAGCTTGTTGTGAACGTGGTACAGGGCGAGCAAGATCTGCACAAAGAAGTGAAGGATGGTGTCTTCATCCAGCAGCGAGTTACAGCGCTTCTGTATGTAGTCAGCCAGCGTCCCACCTACATAGAGAAAACATGAAGGAAACAATAAAGAACACAGATGACTTCTGTTCCCTGGAACCATAATGGAAGTTACTATGTTGGTTGAGTAGCCAATTAGCATTGGATTTTAAAGGCTTTAAAGGGCTTTAAGATCACAGCAGGTGATCTTGTTGCTCAAGTGAAATGTTACTGTCAGTATAAGAGAAAATAATTAATCCAGCCATGTAAATAAATCATATCTACACTTTTATCTGCAACAAATAGACTTTTTGGATGTTTACAGCCTCAAGATCTGAACTTTAACAAAAACTAAAGTCCAAGTATTTTTTCAATAATTTTCTTTCATGTGAAAAAACGTGATAATAAATCCAGGCAGGATATATTTACCAAAAAATCAAATAAACTACTGCTAGAATAGTTGGAGCAATAACAAAGAAAAGATAATGAGTGAAAAATGCTCATAAAAACACCAAAATATGTAAGGTTTTAAATCTGAATCAAAACAATGTACGTGCACCAATATCTGTAAGCTATGGCAGTTCCACTGGCAAAACAAGCTACTTAACCAATCACAAAAATGAGAAAATGTCATTTATAAATGCAATGCAGAAGTTTGGAGGCCTTGACAAAGTCCTCGTCTTTATTATGAAAATATAAAGATCCAAAAGTAACTTGCCTGATGATTGTATGTTTGTGTGTGGGAGCATTTTTGCAAACGGCTGGCCTCACTGAAGGCAATCTACATTTTTTACATTATAGATAAACAGATTTCAGAATTTTAATACTATCGCACAGCCTCATGTGGTATTCCCAGGCCTAACATGGGAATGAGGAAAGGTATGGAGCCCTGCAGCACTATATCATGGGAAAAGTAACATGCTGTACAATAAACAAAAGGGAGTTGTGTAATAAGATATTATAGCGAGGTTACCTGGAGCATATTCCATCGCTATCATTAGGGCCTTGTCTTCCAGGAAGTTCTCATAGTACTCTATAATATTTGGGTGGTTGAGCAGTTTCAACACCTGACACTCGTTCTGTGCTGCCAGACGCTCGTCTCGTGACATTTGCTCCACCGGGATCTCCTTCAGGATGACATAGGCCATGTCGCTGCGCCTGCGGCACAGGTGAACGATCCTGACAGCAGAGCAAAGTGAAGAAGAATGAGAGATACAGTTTCCTGAATAAATATGAGCAGGGTGATTTGCTGAAGTTTAGATTTGATGTTGTTAAGCTTTGGCACTGATTTATTACACGCTACTCTCTGGGGAAGCGATAATGTGAACCAAATAAACACAGTAACACAGCGATGTAAAATAACCTCAATATTTAACTTAAGATTTTTAAGCTAACATGAGATAAAGTTTTAAAAGAATAGAGAATCTGAAAAATCGGACCCTTTCACAGCGTTCTGTATTAACCTTTAAGAACCACTCCCACACATGGCTGGTTCAGAATAAAAAGAGAAATACATGGAAGGGACACCAACACAGTGCATGTCTTCTTAGCATATAACCCGTCTGCATGTTTTTATGTAGAAAAATAATAACAATTTATCAGCCGATTTAACATCTGGGCTCAAAAAATAACTCTGCCATGCTGTGGGATCAACATTGTGTTCTATTCAAATAAAGTACTGACATAAAAGTACAGCTGTGCAGATCAGGACCTTGTGACTTCCCACCTCTGATGGATTATTTAAGTAGTTATAAATAAACTGCAAAATGAGCAGAGCAGCTCAGGCTCAGGATAAATCCACTTGATGTGCATTATTTATGAAATGTAAGCAGCACAATCCCATGTCTCATTGTGCAAACATCAAACAGGCCATCTTTAAATGACAGCTTTATCTTTCAGATGTGAAGTATGACCAAAACCAATTCAAAGTGATATGAATGTACAGGTATGGGAAACAAGACTTCTTTTCCTGCCTCTATGGTATTTTGATCAAAAGTTGGAATTCAGACAAATAGAATGAAAATAATTAATTTCCATGTTACAAATCAAATTTCAGCTACGTTTTGGTTAGATTAGTTGATTTTGTTTCAGAAGACATCAGAAGCTTTCTCCATCTGTGTACCTGAAAAGTATATTTGATTTGTGTTACAGTCCTGAGGTTTCTGAGATGTTACTGAAATTTGATTCTTTTGGAATTTGTTGAGTTTTGGTTCCTGTTTTGATTGGATTGTCATTCTAGTCCGAGCTGTGTTGCAGTCTTTGTGTCCCCCTGTCTCTAATATCATCTTTATTGTGAGTCTTTTTGTCTGGCTTTATTTATTATGTTTTGATTGTTCGATTATTTTCAGTTTTGCTTTGATAGTCAGATTTCTCATCTTGATTCAGTTTTTACCTCCTGCCTGTCTTTACTTGTGTTTGATTACCTTCAGCTAGGCTTTATTCCCACTGCCCTCTCATCTCCAATCAATATATATATATGCTGTGGACAAACAGTCCAAAAAATTCTTGACCTTAATGGTCAGGTGTAATGGAGACTATAAGGAAAAGAGAAGCAAAGTCCTCAGAATCCAACTTTACTTACACTATACAAAGCTTTTTAAAAATGTGATGGCAGATGTCGTGGATGTTCAGAAGAGTGAAGACAACAACTAAATCTTAAATACTTTGGTCAACATGTTTGTGTGATGTTGTTTCACACAGTCACATTAAAAGAGAACCACCCCTAAGAAATACAGAATAACTTCATTAGCAAAGCTGGACATTTAAATGAACAGGGACATGGAGCTCATAAAGTGAAATAAAACACCAGTCAAAATGAGATTATTTACTCCAGTCATATTTTCTGATGATCTAGTGTAACTCCTCAGTATAGCTCATAATCTTTATTCATGGAGCTTTTCCTACTTATAAAGCTGCCTTCTTTGTGTAAAGAGACAACAAGGACATTTCATGACAGTAGCATAATAGTAGTGAAAATCACACACAAATATGTGAATTGCTTTTTCTTAGTATTTAGAGAATTAAACCAGCTCTGATTATACCTGCCATGTTCATTCTTACAGGTCACTTCACACAGAAACCTTCCTGAGCAAAACCGACTCTTTGACCATCTTTTGTTTTCATTTTGAAAATTATTATTCATTCATATGTGACATGGTAGTGTTTTTGTCACTGGCTATAAAGTTTGTGATTAGAAAAATATTTGCAGTGTTTTATGACCTCTTGGGGTTTTTGTTTATCAGCTAAAATTATATATCTTCATGATGCTTAAAAGATTAAAAGTTTCATTCAATTTAAGACTTCAGTGTCTCTTTCTTAAAAGACTTGCCAACACATATTCTTTTTCAAAACTCCAGACAAACTCATTAAATTAGTTGAAGTTTAATAATAAAATTTAGAGTTAAACTTCAGTTTGTAGGCTAGTTACAAACTATATACACTCATTGCTCATTTTACCCTGTCAGCTGGACCAACTAACACTATATGGACTGATTTGGTAAATGGACTGATTCTTATATCGCGCTTTTCTACTCTCCTGGAGTACTCAAAGCCTTTTATACAACACGCCACATTCACCCATTCACACACATTCACATAAGCACTGTTTCTATACTTGTCAGTACTTTATAACTAACATTCATACACATTCGTACTCCGATGGTTGGATCGGAGAGCAAGTGGGGGTTAGTATCTTGCCCAAGGATATTTGGCATGCAGACTGTGGGAACCAGGGATCGAACCACCAACCTTCCGATCAGCAGATGACCTGCTCTACCTCCTGAGTTACCAAAAGTATTCAGTCACCTATCCAAATCATTGAAATCAGGTGTTCCAATCACTTCCATGACCATAAGTGTATAAAATCAAGCACTTTGGCATGCAGACTGCTTCTACAAACATTTGTGATAGAATGGGTCGCTCTCAGGAGCTCAGTGAATTCCACCGTGGTACCGTGATAGGATGTCACCTGTGCAACCAGTCCAATTGTGAATTTCCTCACTTCTAAATATTCCACAGTCAACTTTTAGTGGTATTATAACAAAGTGGAAGAGATTGGGAACAACAGCAACTCAGCCACGAAGTGGTAGGCCACGTAAAATCACACAGGGTCAATTAAGGGGTCAATGAATGCTGAGGTGCACAGTGGACAGACAGTTGAGTCAGAACAGAGTCAGCAACAGTGTGAGAGAGCTTCATGAAATGGGTTTCATGAAGCTGCATGCAATGCAAAGCACTGGATGCAGTGGTGTAAAGTACACCGCCACTAAACTCTAGAGCAGTGGAGAGGTGTTCTCTGGAGTGACAAATCAAGTTTCTAAGTCTGGAAATCGAATGGACAAATCTGGATTTGGTGGTTGCCAGGAGAACGCTACTTGACTGACTGCATTGTTAGCATAAAGTTTGATGGAGAGGGAATTATGATGTGGGGTTGTTTTTCAGGAGTTCGACTGGGACCTTTGTTCCAGTAAAATGACCTCTTAATGCTTAAGCTTATCAAGACATTCTAGACAAATTAATGCTCCCAACTTTGTGGGAGTTGAGGATGTTTGGGGATGGCCCCTTCCTGTTCCAACATGACTGTGCACCAGTGCACAAAGCAAGGTCCATAAAAATATGGATGAGGGAGTTTGGTGTGGAGGAATTTGACGGGCCTTCACAGAGTCCTGACCTCCACCCGACAGAACACCTCTGGGATGAATTAGAGCAGAGACTGGGAGCCAGTCCTTCTCATCCAGCATCAGTGTCTGACCTCACAAATCCGCCTTTAGAGGAATGGTCTAATATTCCTATAAACACACCCTTAAAGCTTGTTGACAGCATTCCCAGAAGAGTTGAGGCTGTTATAACTGCAAAGGCTGGACTAGTGTCATATTAAATCCTATGAATTAAGAATGGGATGTTACTCAAGTTCATATGCGTGTGAAGGCAGGTGAGCAAATACTTTTGACAATATAATGTATGTAGGGTTTGACCGAGGGTGGGAAACATTTTTGGTGACTTTGGCAGACTTTAACACTCATCTGACCTCTACATGCCTTTTAGATAGCTGGTTTTTAAAGTAAATAAATCGTGTCCAGTGCTCTGTTACTTCTGCTGACACGTCTTCTCCGTCGTCGTCTTCTTCGCACGTTTGACGATTTCCGTTTCTTCTTTTTAAGGGGAAAATTTGTTTTCCTCTTTCGCTACTGACAGCGCAGCGTTTACAGACAGGCTGATGTTTGTGACATAAAACAACTTTTAATAGACATATATATAAAGTGTAAGTAAAGCCAGACGTTACCCGAAAGCTCCTCTTCCAACAACTTTGATTTTCTCATACTTCTCCATCGCTGCTGCGCCCAAACGTTTCCGCCGTTTCCAGGCAACCCGTCTCTGGCACCACGGCAGCCAGCGAGGGACAAAACGGACGGATTCCACATAGGTGGTACAGGAAGATACCAAACGGACACCCCCTTTTTAACAATTATTTTTTCAGTCACGGTGAACATCGTTTTAGTTTATGCTTACACGTATACTTCAAAACAACGAAATATGGTTATATTTTATTGGAAGTACTTCATAATGCCGTCGACATATATTGTAATTTCCAAACATTTAAGATTTACTGTCTGTGGAGCAAAACAAAGAAGTCACAATTTGAGGTTTAAAAGAAAAGAGAAAAAACTACACTATGTAAATATTTATATATTTTAAAGTAATAAGTAGCATGAAAATTTAGAAACAAAGAAATGGAAAATTTTATATTATTTATATATTATTTATTTGTTTTTGTTTGGTTTTCCCATTTGATGAAATTGTTCTTTAGAGGAACGGATAATCTTTATCCATCTCAAACGGTGATTATACAGTATTTTTAAGCACAGCGGCTGTGTAGTGGTTTCCACATTTCCTTGACAAGCAAAAGGTCACTGGTTTGATTCCACTTGAAGACACAAATCACCTTTGGGGTTTTGTCAGGAAGGACATCTTGCATAAAACTGCAAAATCACACATGTGGAGCTACCCACTGTGGTGACCTCTGTTGAGTAAGGGAGCGGATGAAAGTAGCTGTCAAGAGCAAGAACTATATTATAGACTAGATCAACCTGCTGTTATTACACTGTAACTACCTAATATTTGAGGTAATACTGTGTTATACAGTATTGTAACCTCCTCCTCCTTACATGTTGATAAGTAGTTATTACTGATTTCCCATTTTGTTTATTTTATTCTTTAGGCTACAGGGTATGACTCCACAAACTTCCAGGTCTCAACCATACTGTCCCTCATGTTCCTTCAGAATAAGACGGCACACTCCTGCAAAGTTCCTCACTTTGGAAGCTATACCTACATCTGTAGGGCTAGGGGGTTAGGGTACTTAATAATACAGATCACGTAATGATAATACAGTTAATTACAGTGTAAGAAGTTCTTTCCTCCAATGTATCTCACGGGTACTCATTACATAAAAACACTTACAGTATAATTTGTTTCTTTTTCTTTTCTGTTGTTACTCCATTGTCTAACTACACCTACCAGTAAAAACTCAGAATAAAATGACACACTTAATTTAAACACTTAAAAAAAACATAGTAATACTTGGGAAATTATACCATAAATCGTGGACTGTATTGTGAATTGCTACCTATTTTGGTAGCACTAAAATGCAGCCAGAGCTTATTTTCTGTGAAATATCCGGCCGTGCATTTGTGCCAGGAAACAAGTGAATTGAAATGAAAGTGCAATGGAAATGAGAACTAGTCTGACGGATGAGATTAGTAGAGCTTCTTGAGCTTGGACAGCTATTGCACTCTTACATCCAGACACCTGGTGATTATAAAGCGCCTTTCCATTGCCTGAGACAAGCAGGAAGGGGGCTGTATCAGCACTGTTTCCCCTCTCTGCCTCAATAATAAATGCTTTGTGCTGTGACAAAGCTTGCTCTGTGCTAAAGTACATACCTTCACTATCATCATCAGTCTGAAATAATGGTACATTACCACAAACAGTCATCTGCATGTAACTCAACCTTTCCCTGCAATTTCCCTGCAAGATTTTTAAATGACACTAAAGGTGGTGCAGAGATAGGTGAGCAGAGGGTGAGTCCAAAAAACAATACCCTGCTCTTTCTCAGGAACATGATATCTCAATAAAGCACACATAAAGCAGCCCTGAAGTGTATATGGCATTCCTCAGACCAGCTAAGTGACATATTTTGCCTTCTGTCAGCTGATGCTTGAGAGTCAGTGTCCAGGAATGCACGGTGCAGGACAGTGAAACTGTTGCTAAACCTCAGGTATGAAACCTCACCTGAAGAGCATTATCTGTTACTAATCTCCAAAGATCTCTCATGACACATGATGAGAAATTGTGTAAAGGGAGATATCTTGAACAAAGTTAGTACACTTTCCAGCATATGTTGAAACTTTATTATATGTTAGGTCCTGTCTTGTTATATCCTGTATGTTACCTAAATGTTGTGTAACCTTTAACAACTGATGAGTCAGGACCGAAATGTTGCCCAAGTACATCTGAAGAAATTGACAAATAAAAACTTTGAAGGTTGACTGTTCACATGGCATTTATTTTTGTTTGTGTGAGGACTGAAATGTAAAACTGTGAAAAAGGTTATGTTGACAAACTTTGAGGAAAAGCAAAGGTGGCTTAAACTTTAGCAAAGGTAATACTTATATGATAAAAATTAGGAATTGCTTATGAATACTCATCTTAATATCTTTCTTTATTCTTTTTAATGGAACGGCAAGAGGAAGTCAGGAGTGGCAGTGAAGAATGTGAGGTGGTGAAAGACATGTGTGAGGACCGAGACAGTGGTGAGGTGTGTGGTAGGAGTGACAGATATGTTCAAGGTGGGACTAGGATTACATCAGGGATCAGCTCTGAGCTCTTTGTTTTCATTGGTGATCGACAGGTTGACAGATGAGGTCAGGCAGGAGTCTCTGTGGGCTATAAGGTTTGCAGAGAGCATTGTGATCTGTGGTGAGAGTAAGGAGCAAGTGAAAGAGAGGTGGAGGCATGCCCTGGAGAGTAGAGGAATGAAGGGCATTAGAAGCAAAATAGAATACATATGAGTGAATGAAAGGAGGCAGGTTGAAAGATGAACATGCAAGGAGAAGAGGTAGAGAAGGTAGATGAGGTTTAATACCTGGGGTCAACCATCCAAAGCAATGGACATTGCAGAAGAGAGGTAAAGAAGAGAGTACATGCAGGGTGGAATAGGTGGAGGAGAGAGTTCAACAGAAGGATAGCAATAAAAGTGAAAGAGATGGTAGTGAGTTGTGCTATGATATCTGGTGGCAGGCTGAGCTGGAGGTGGCAAAGTTGAAGATGTGTGATTTTCATTGGATGTGACCAGAACTGACAAAATTTGAAATGATTACATCAGAAGGACAGCTCAGGCTGAGCAGTTTGGCGACAAGTCTGAGAGAGGCAAGGCTGACATGGTTTGGACATGTGCAGAGGATACACTGGACAGAATATGTTGAATATGGAGCTCCCAGAGGAAGAGCACAGAAAAGATTCATGGATACTGCAGGGATAGGGTGAGATGAAGGCAGATGACTCACTTTGGTGACCTCCTAAACATGGCAGCCGAAAGAGGAACAAGATTTTTAATGAACTTGTGTACACATAACATATACATGTTGTAGGCATCTTTCAAGGTCAGAAAATAAGTCAAAACAAGATAGCTGTAGTGCCAGCACTGATTTGATCTACTCAACAGAGACTTTTATAAAGCAAATCACCTTGCAGCTGTTTATACAGTATAAATATGACCATGCCTCATGTTTCCAGCAGTACTCTGCTAAGTAGCGTTATGATAGTGGGGTACATGGCATCAGAACTCAGCAGAATGTTAGACTCTGAGCAAAGAGGCACTTTCACAGTGTCTAATCTCGTGTATGGCTCTCTAAAACACTTTGAAACTGCATCAGTTTTCTCACAGTCAGGCAGAAGAAAAAGCGAGCATGCCACCAGAAGATGAGTGAAGCTTTGCTCACTGAGAGGAAGAAAAACATCTTCATCACACAGGCAGAATTTTCAAACAAAAGAACAAAAAGACTCCAATCAGCAAAAGCACAGTCAAAAAGAAGGCTGTGTGGACTCAGAGGACAAGCAGCGTTTAGAACAAAACCAAATGCTGTGGGTGATGGAAGATATTGAGTGATGATGAGATCTGTGGCAGTAACAAAAGGGTCTGTGTGAGGAGACAAACGGGAGAGAGAATGATACCACAGTGAGTTAAGCGCATAGTGGAACATTGCTGCAGCTGGACACAGAATGGACTCCACCCTGAGCAAGGAGAAGCAGCACTCCATTCTTTAGAGACATGCTCCACCCTCTGGTTTGCATCTTTGTGTAGAAGAATTACTACTACAGCTGAACACTGACCCCAAACACACATCAAAACACTGAAAGAACTAACTGAAAACCAAAGAAGACCAAACAGTATTGAAGCTGTGGCTTTCCCTCCACAGTCGTGTGACTTCACCCCAGCTGAAAATTTACTGGGACTGAGAAAAAAGCATTCCTGACATAACAAAAAGCTTTGTTAGATCATGTTAAGGTGTGGGTTACCTGCTTCTGTTCAAAACTTTGTAATGTAACTAATGTAAACTAGTGTCTCAGATTTCCCCCAGACAAACTACGTGAGAAAGTCAGTATACTATTACAAATGTAATGAAACATTAAAATCACATAAATTACCTTAAACATTCTATTTGCTAGACCTTTCAGTGCCACATTCAGCCCCAACAGTGAAATTAAATCTCTTTCTGGTTAAGATAGACCTGCTTTTTCTGGGCTATTCACGATGCAATCGCTGGATTCAGCTGACCTCTAGATTTTCTTTCTCCTGGCTGCTCGCAGTCTTCACTGTAGCTGTTTCTCAACAGTCGTCAGGAGAAAGAAAATCAAGATCAGTATGGTTCAGCTCTGAGCCAGACAAAAAGATTCTGATCTAAAACAGATCACATGATATTGGGAGACCTTCTCAAGACCTCAACAGCAAAAGAGCAGCAGAAGCAGCTTCTCTTGTATGAAACAGGAGGCTTCTGCATCTGCAGGCTGAAGTATTTTCTCTAGAAACCTGACTGTGAGGAATTGCAGGTTCCTGTGCCTAAAACAACTATGAGAGCAAAAGGCTTCCAGCATCTCACACTGCAAAAGAACAAAAAAAAAAAAAAAAAAACAGGAGGGGACCAGGAAACACAAACAGTGGTGTTAAATTACATTTCTCTCTCTCTTTAACTCCAGGGTGTCTTGTTACAGGGAGCTTTGTCCTCTGGATATAAGCAGATTAATTATATTGTTCATCTTTCACATTTGAAGTTTGCTTTCAAAAGGTAAAAAGGGAATTTCGTGGATTCAGATGCATCCAGGCATGGCTTTTATTTACCAGAAAGACATGTGCCGTTTTGGAATCATTTTATTAATGCAGATTATTAAAGACGAATTTTCCAGGATGTCTCAACGGCCCTTCTCCAGGGTAGGGTAGAGTTTAGAGAGAGAGGTGCCCCCTGGTGGTCTTATAAAAAACTGAGTGACACATAATTGTTGGTTTTGATGTGAAGTCATCGTGTAAGGTTTTGTCTCCATCTCCTGGTGTGCTTTCATGCTAGCGCCTGGCTGTATTTTTTTTCTAAAGATGGAGCTACACGCTCCGCTGAAGCTTCTTTTAAGGCGTTGTTTGGACATATTTACGTTAATTTGAGCACAGCATGAACAACTGTTCATGGTGTTATCAGTAAAGAAAAATGCGCACGCTTCAATGGAACCACTGTGAATATAAAAAGGACAATGATGTAACAAGCTCTAATATAAGCGACTATTTTAATATTGTGCTTGGATTTTGCTAGAATTGCGAATCGATAATTATTGGTAATATTGATGTGTAGCCAACAGATTGGGTTTTTTCAGCTTTATTTGCAGCTTTTTACCCAACACACTGCGTTGGGTATAATTATTCAGTCCGAATTGTGTCGTTTTCATTCACAAATTAAACGCTTTTACGCGCAGCGCATTATTTACGCACGAAGGAGCGGCGCCTCCTGCGTGTCTATGTGCCAAACATTCCTATGCCTATTTTTGTTTTGGACAGCACGAACACAAATCCACATTTTAGCAGGATCTGTGCAACCGTTCTTCTTGTGAAATCTAATCGCAGCCTCTGGTCTTTCGTTTCTCTGGTTTTAAGGGCGCAGCAGCGGCGGCACCACCCACCCCGCTCTCCCTCTCCACCACTCCCCCTTCGTGATCCACAGACAGGCGGGGTGAGAGCGGCGGCACATAACGTTACGAGGCGCAGCGTGAAGACAAACACCGTCGCATTGGAATGAGCTGTAACGGGAATCCCCTCCAAGCCCACCTCTTCAGGCTCCGGACGCTGAAAACGTGAAACGAAAAAAAGGCTGCAGCATCTGTTGGAAATCAACTCTGCAGAGATTTGGGGGGGAAAAAGAAAAAGAAGCTTAGGATCATCTCCTGCAGCAGCAGCTGCGTCTCTTTTCTCTGGCCTGGACAACGCTCCCATCTCTTAACGCGTATATTCGCTCATCACTGGGGCCGAGGAGACGCTGACAGGGGCGTAAAAAAACAAAACAAAAAACGTCAGGGGGGCGAAGGGAGGGAGCTCATTAAGAGCAAGCGCCAAGAGACAGCGGGGTGGGTAGGAGAGGATGGAGGCCCTGCTTCCTGTGCTCAAGAGTCACCCAGGCCCGTCAGTACTGGTGTGCTCTTTGATTTTCAGGTTGGCCCACCGGCTGCTCCAAAGGCTGCCCGTGCCCAAGGTGGTGAAGCAGGATGCCTTCCGCTCCTGGAAGTGGAAGAACCTCTCCGTCTCTATGGTGCACTCAATGCTGACTGGGATTTGGGCCCTGACCTGGTAAGTGTCCTTCCAACGCACACATCTGCCTGTCCATCCACACTGGGACACCATTGTCTATTGACAATGCACATGATGTGTCGTGTGTAGGGGTGTGTGCGCAACAGTGACAGCCTGTGGCAGCCAGGATAAGAAGCGCATGTTCACACAGGGCGAGGGATGGGGGAGAGAATGGCATTTTCAAGTGGGGAGGGAATTGCCACTGTACAGTATGAGACAGACACACAGCTCTTATTGCTGTTTATATCATTCATGCACAACTCGGAGGTTTGTAAGGAAAGGAATCGTTTCAGACCCAGTGAAGCAACAGACTGCTGGTATATCAACTGGAAAAACCTGCTGGCTTAACCGTTCTTGTAAAAGCATTTTGAAAAAGAGTTATGTTGGGCGGGACTGAGCTCATGACTCATCTTTTAAAATTAAGAAATGGGATCAAGGTCAAACTTTGAAGCTGTCAGCTCTGCTCAGTTTGCTAAACATGTGACTGTTTGAATTTGCAGTCACTTGACTGCTTAAGTGGGTGAAAAAAACACGTTTTCCAATTCAAAATAAGGGGTTTAGCAAACTGCTTTACATATCAGATAAGGTCTACCGGCCATTTATTAACAATTATTCTGTTGTGGCTTGTTTATTCAAGGAGGGGGAACAGAGGGACCTTTGCTTTTTAAGGTGTGCCCCTTATTCCACACTTCAAAAAATGATAAAGAATGACAGAGAGGAAAAACAGACTAAAATGGTAGTACATGAAATTAAAAAAAGCAATAACAGCTGATGTTAATGTCTCTGCTTAGTCAGGCTTTTCTCTCCAGGAGTGAGCCCATGTATGTCTGAGTGAGGCGAATTCAGAGCCATCTATCCATAACATGTATCCTTCTCCAGTGTGGTGGTTTGGCCAGAGACGCTGAGCGACATCCACTCGTACCACACCCCTCTGTCCTACCTGCTTGTCTGCGTCTCCACAGGTCAGTAAACACATAATGGATAAAAAAAAAGCTAAGAGTACTGCAACGTTGACATATATTCATTCATAATTATGCATCTCAGTATTTGTATAGTTGTATAGTATAGTTATATAAGGCTACTTTTGTCATGGAATCTGATGATGAATCATTTTTCCTGTTAAAATGTATAGAAATCGTCAGATTATATATGTTATTATATATAACTGTCTAAAGGTCCAATAGAAAAAAACTCCTCATGTTTGAGAAACTGAAACCAGTAAAATACATTTTTAAAAAGTAGTACAATAGTTTTATGTTGATTGGACCCCCAGTTTAATGTTTGAGAGAAATGTGGGAGAGATGTTAACTGATGAACAATTCTCCTTCCATTACTGGATCGAACTGCAATTATTTTGGGCACGTAAAATTCCACTTTGCCTGTCATTAGAGAAGCAACCAACAGAGCCTTTCTTCTCACCTGCTTCCCAGAAGGGAGGCTTTCCAGGTAAATGGGCGGCTCCCGTCAATCACCATGGACACCAAAGATAGTCCCCCCGAGAACTCGTCAGTCAGGTTGAGCTCTGTTGTGTGTAGTTCAAACTTGTGTGTCTCTGCGTTACTACGAAGACACAAATCTGTAAAGATTTACCGTAACTACTGCAAACAGCTATTAGCGCCACTGAGGCCAGTCACACCAGATACTGGAGGTCATTTTCTTTAACAGAGGGACTTGTTGTGCGTCTCGTAGCTGCAGAGTGCCAGTCATACTATGGTACAAAGGGACCCTTAGTCACTAGAATACCTCCAGCTGAATGAGGTCGACACGGTTTAATAACTGAATTGTTTAGCTGGCAACTTCTAAAAATGATGATGGCGAGAAACGTTTAACTCTGCTGTCAGATTAGCTCAACACTAATTCAGCACTTAATGTTGCTGTGTCTGGATGACCCTAAATGGATGGAAGGGAAACCCGGCTTTGTGGCCTCAAATATTCTCAAATCTAGCGTCTGAGAAGTTTATCTTTTAGTGCATGATGTAAGAATTAAGTGGGAGCTTTATCTAATAGATTAAGCAATTACTGACGTATTCTTTCAATATTTATGTGCTAAAAGAAGACCGATGCAAATGTCAAGTAACTAAAATATTAGCTTGCTAAACTGTTGTTTACTTCATGTTGTAAAAGATCTTCATAGCAGGAACGATGATTATGCTCATTCTTGTGTTATCTTTTTATGAGTGGATACATGGTTTGATAATCACTTGTGTGGTGGGGTGAGGTTACACAGAATGTTTACTGTGGTAGGAAAACCAAATATTTGTCTGGTCTGTCAGGCCACTCTTGTCTGATTTACAGCTCCAGTGACCTTGTCAGTTCAGAAAATACTAGAGAAAGTGTTTGGTTCACGTAGGTGCAGCAAAGCACGTGTTTGATGAGGTGAGCAGATGTGTCAATCACGATCTGACAGCAGGAGCTCAGCAGATTAAAAAAGAAAAAGAAGTTATCTTGCAGAGCAGCAAAATGTGATCACACAATGGGGAGAAAAAAGAGAAGTGTGTGATCCCACTAGTCTCACTCTGTCCAGTAATATTGTAGATATGAATGATGGCGTCACATGATCCAACAGTTTAAAAATTAAGCCAAACTCATGTGTCTGTGCATTAGTGGAGGCAGGTGGAGACATGATATCGATGACCCAGCTACTGCTTGATGTAAATGCGAGCACACACCTTCTAACTTCATGTAGCCTAGCCTTAAATTGTACATATAGTACTGTGCAAAAGTCTTGAGCCACCCCTCATTGCTTTACAATTTGTATTTTTATATAAAAAATTATAAATATATATTATATATTTTTTTATTTTATGTTTCATATATTTGTACTTATATTTGGAAAATGGGAAATTATGGGTGCAGTGATTTATTAAAACATGTGCAAAGATTAATAGAAATTAGTGCTGTCAGCGTTAATCTCATTAAAATGGCGTTAACGCCATAACCGCATTAACGTGGCAAATCTTTTGCCACGTTAATGGCGTTAACGTCATTTTAACAAAATTAACGCTGACAGCACTAATAGAAATATAGTATAGTAGTAAGGCAAAAACAATTCTACTTGTCATTATAGTCAATATTTGGTATGTCCACCTTTATTCTTCAACACAGCCTGTCTCTTAGGAAAGCTTTCTTCTCATTTCTCTAAGTAGTAGTATTAGTATTTTTTCTCCAGGCTTCTTGAAGCTCATTCAGAGCTCTTCTTTGGATCATGCCACACTGCTTCAGTAATGTTGAGGTCCATGTTTACTGGTCGATTGTGAGTTTTTCTGTCCACATATGCTTGTATTGCATTGTGTTTGGCATCAATGTCATGCTGAAAAATTGCCAATCACACAATTTCCAGTTGGTGCTGAACGGTGAGCAGTCCAGTTCTTTTCTCCAACAGAACTATGTGACTTTGTGCATTTTCAATAATTTCTCATCCAAATATGGTAATTTCTGACTAAAAAAAACAAAACAATGATAGTATTGTTAATAATATGGGTGATGTCATGGTAGGTGTCTCTATTCCTCAGAAACAAGGGGCTGGAATTATGATGATGATGCAGCTTTGCTTCTTGGGAAAATAGCGTGTCCTCTGTTTTACAGTCTAAATGCATTTAAAAGCTAAGACATAAAAAGGTGAAAAACCTGCAAAGGACTGTGGGAGAGAGGTCACGACACACATTGATCTGCCATCTCCTGCATAGCAGGGAAAATACTTAATCGACTAGTCTGCTGTGTAGACGTGTATGCTGCTGCTCTGTAGCAGACTGCTGTGATCGGCACATAATTTAATGAAGGCAACCACAGCAGACAGTCGTGCATAATGTGTCCCGCTGCCTTCGGACGGCTGCAGAGATTTATTGAAGTGAAGGAAAACGTGACTCTCACACTTTATGCGGTTGGTCAGCGACAGTTTCACTACAGTGAGGGCTGTAACTAACCATTATTACTACTGAGTGTTCTGCAGCTTATTTTCTTGATGCAGTGAAAAGCCTGCCAGATAAAAGGGAGTGTTTTACATGAAACAGGGTGAGGCAGATGATCCTTAGTCTATCTTTACACATGAAAGCCTGACATCTTTACTTTCTTTTTCAGTCGGCAGTTTAAACTTACTGGTTTGCATTCTTTGACATGATAGAAGTCTTTGTATATGAAACATGCTGGTGGAAACTGTGATGAATTGCAGTAAACTGATAAACTTTGCATGTGATGACAGATACCATTGAAAATATGCTATCATATACCCAAAGATGTCCAGTGACCGTGAGATCAGTATAAGAAACTTCCAACTGCTGTGACCTCACATGTAAACACCTTTAAGTGCTCTTCTTCTAACTATGGAACTGGAACAAAATCATTTCAATACAGGGGTCAGTCAGTCATGCATGTTTTTCTCATTCTTGGTTGGTGCTAAACTTTACCAAAAGTACCCTATGGCAAATGAAACACCCCATATGCAAAATACGCCAGGGAAACATTTTCAGGAAAGCTTTTGTTAAAGTAAGCAGTAAAACACAGACAACATCTTAGAATTTTTCTTTTTCCTTACAGGCTACTTTGTGCATGATGCAACTGATATCATCCTCTCGGGACATGCAAAAGGATCGTGGGAATTTTTACTCCATCATGCACTGGTAAGACAATATGCCTGTGAACATTATGAGTTCTTAACTTGATCAAGGTTTCTTCTCTGGCTTAGTCTAAATATTCAAGTCATAGTGTTAAATCCTGCCAGCCATTAAAAAGAAGCTAGTGTCAGGGTCATCTACATACTGTTGATCTACTGGGTTTTCCCTGTGCAAATTTTCCAGGATTTTGTAGAGAATGACCCCAAAAAAGAGAGAATATCCAGTGAATGGCAGTTCTCTGGGAGAAAATGTCTTGTTGATGTTAGAGATTAGGAGCATGGCCAGACTGCTTTGATATGATAGGAAGGGAATAGTTGCTCAAAGAACCACTTGGTACAACCAAGGTATGCAGAAGAGCATCTCCGAGATCACAACACATTGCACCTTGAGGCAGATGGGCTACATCAGCAGAAGACCACACCGGATGAAGCTAAGAACAAGAAACTAAGGCTATAATTTGCACAGGTTCACTGAAAGTAGACAACAGAAGATTTGAAAAATGTTGTCTGGATTTCTGCTGCAACATTTGGATGATAGGGTCAAAATGAGGTTTTAAAAAAATAGCAACAGCTCAGCCAGCTGGTGGTGTAATGGCATGAGAGATAGTTTCTTGGCACAGTTTGGGCCCCTTGGTAGCAGCTAAGCTTAATTTAAACACAACAGCATACCAGAATTTTGCTACTGATCATATCAGTCCTTTTATGACCACATATTCCATTTGGATAACAAGCCATATCACAAAGCTCAGATACACTCAGATTTGTTTATTGAACACAATGATGAGTTCACTTTACTCAAGTGACCTCCATAGTCACCAAATCTCAATCCAATTGAGCAACTTTGGAATGTGGTGAAATGGGAGATTCTCATCATGGATATGCAGCTGACAAATCTGCAACTTTGCGATGCTGTCAGGTCAATATTGACCAAAACCTCTGAGGAATGTTTCCAGCACTTTGTTGAATCTATGCCATGAAGAATTAAGGCAGTTCTGAAGGCAAAAGTGGTCCAACTCAGTTTTAGCAAGGTGTACCTACCAAAGTGTCAGGTTTGTTTATAATGTACTCTGACCAAAGGATTATTATAGCTGTTAAACGATCTACTGCCTTAAATCCTTTAATATTACCTGGAGATTACTTTTAAGGTTGGAAAAATCCCAGTTTTCCACTGAGTACAGTACATATTCTTAGATTGAATCTGGACATGCACTAACAAAGTCCCAAAGCAAACAATAAAAGCAATTGAGCTGCAAAGAAAAGCAAACAATGAGATCACAATCCACAAGAGATTAGCTATTAGTACAAACACCTGCACCACCCTCTATGTCTGTCTCGTCCTCAGGTGATTTGGTGTTTCCTGTACGCCCTGTACACTCAGCTCTATGTAGCCGGCGCTGTAATCGCCCTCTTTGTGGAGGTCAACAGCGTCACCCTGCACCTGAGGCTGATGCTGAAGCTGGCGGGTGCTCAGTCTTCCACCTTGTACTACATCAACAAGCTCGCCAACCTGTTCACCTACGTTATGTTTCGCCTCACCACCCAGTTCTACCTCACGTGGTTTATTATCCACAACTACTCCTGGCTGGACCACGGTGGATACTTTCTCGTTTCTATGATGGTGATGAATATTATGATCCTGATTTATTTTTACCGCTTGCTCCGTGCAGACTTCTTCCCTCGGAGCTGTGCAGGACAGAATGGGATGCATAATAACAACACCAAAAAGTTTATTAGCGATTGACAGGGTAAAGGTTTACGGGTCTTTTATAGTTTACAGGTTTTGTCATTTTGTTACTGACACCATTTATCATGACGGCAGGATTCCTTATCGTGTCTCACTGCCAAAGAACATACTGCCACAAAAATTCCAAACCCTGGGGATGTTACCACTATTAGCGTATTTAAAATGGCTTCTTTGTATCATAACTTTTAGGGAATAAATTGAGGTTTTGTAAAAGACCCTTAGTGGTTTACCTACCAAGAGTCTGATGAGAATAAACCATAAAACCAGCGTTTTCATACCTGTACAATAAATATTAAGCTACAGCAAGCAGCTGGTTAGCTTAGCCTAGCTTGGAACCAGGAGGGAAACGGTTAGCTTGGCTCTGTCCAACAAACAAACAAAAAAGTCCTCATGTAAATTAACAAATAGTTGTTTTTTTTAACACTTGTTGAATTTGTGCAAACGTATTTAATTTGCCAGTATTTTCTCCTCTTTATGTATGCTATCTATGCTAGCCCAGATGTTAGTGGTGGGGGGATTTAAATTAATTTTAGGTGTTAAACCATTGCTTTAATGTTAAAGCTAAGCATCATGTCAGGTCTAACATTTTGAGTAATGTATTTTTAATTAAAACTTTGTTAAAAAATCAGTCAAGCGGATCTGAAACCTCATCTAACAGCAGTTAGGTTTGATTTGCATTAAGTTCAGAAATGATGGTTTAAAAAGGCTCTCCTGCAAAAGCACAATATTCTGTTTTTACACTTGGAATTTTATACAGGTCAAACCAGGGGTCTCAAACTTAAATGAGCTGTGGGCCACTGGTGGCACTGTCATCTCATTGGAGGGCCACTTTAGTATTCAAGCAGTACAAAAAAAAAACCCAAACAAAACTTCAAGGACCAAATTGCATTATGTTTCTTCATGTCAATATACGGGCTGCAAGTGGCCCCCGGGCCATGAGTTTGAAACTCCTGAGTTAAACAAACAAATCTACTTGTCAGTAGGTTATAGTTAGTTAGTTTTTAGTGGTAAATATTTTTTGCTATTTAGCCAGTTAGTATTAACTAGATTTATAATTATAATTAGCTTACAGACATAAGAGCAATTGTGACCTTAAATTGAACTCAAAACAATCACTTGCATGATGCAGATCTTTAATATTTAAAGCAAAAGTTTGACTTCTATGTCATTACAATGTCCTTCTTGATATTTCACAGCTCTGCAGCCTTGAAATGTTTCCAGGGACTTTTTTAAGGAAGTATTTTTAAGCATTATTTAAATTAACTTTATTTCAAACATTATGTGTGAATTCAACAGTCAAACTGGGTAAAAATATTTAAAAGGTTTACAGACTGTGCCCCAAAATTAGGTTTTTAAAAATATTATTTATTCCTGTTAGATATGCTTAAATCACTGTCTTTGCTGTTCATACATTAATTCATATTTTAACAAATATTTGCTGTCTTAGTAAGACCTGATATTACTAAGACAGTAAATGATGATATTTGTGGACATGCAAAGCAGTAGGGACCATGGACGAGCAGTTTTATCACACCTGCTTGGAGGATGCATAGCAAGAAGATGCCCTTGCCTTTGCAGTGAAGTCCATGTAGTCATAGCCACTTGGAGGGCAGATGGATGTCTATGCCACATCATGTAAACCCTCTGATGACTAAATACACTAAATGTCACTAAATTAAAAACAGAGCCTTGTGTGTCCACACTTGCAGAAAGTATAACACCAGAAGAGTGGTGTTGATTTTTTTCATAAGAATGTCCATCGACAAATGCGTAGTTTATCAGAAAAATAGAAAACTGGAAATTGTATTTTACAGTTGCTAACAACCTTGCTCTGTGTTGCTACATGTTTAACATTTGCATGGGTAGCAGTTTTTTTATGTAGGGAAAATCATGATCAGTTTTCCTCTTGCTATTAGGAAATTTCTGATCTTGGACTTTGAATTTTAGCAGATTTTAATTATATGTGTAAATAGAGTGGACCTCTCCTTTGTCTTTATGAAGCCATTTGTGGCTGAAGAGATGCTGGACTGTGAAAAGACAGGTGCATAAAACACAGTGTTGTCAAACTGAAGTGGTAATACACAATAATGTGGGATAATTTATGGTACTCTTGTGGTTCTCATATGAAATCTGTTTGTATTTGACTCAAGTGGAGCTGGATCTTCCTGCCATCTAACAGTAGCTCATTGGAAACTGGGAAAGCCTCCATGGAGAGCAGGCAGCAGCACAGTCCCAGACAGATGTATCTTGTTGCTTGTTTTCAAAATAATACTTTTACAGAAAAGATCTCCTTTTAAAGATGTTGAAACAGAAGATGTGTTCTCTCTTCCTCTTTGTTCCTAAACTGTATATATATGTATGTATAGCACTTTGTACATAATGTCCTTCGGTGTGCATTCCCTTTTGATATATTTTAAAAGAAGTATCCATAGTTGTTGACCATTAGTGGACTTGCTCATTTTTTTAACCATGCCATGAATCATAAGTGCAGTGATATTTGAAAACCTAATAATAAGTACATTTCATTTTCTATTTCAACTGATGCCAAGAAAGTCCAAACAGACCTGGACAGAGTGTCTGAGCTGTGCTACAGTGCCTTTGCCATCGTGCCTTTTCAAAACTAAGCAGTGTGAATATGAAAGTATAGATATGCCGCAGAGTGGTGTGTAGTATAGAGACAAGCATTCAGAAAATCCATGTGACCCCGACCACAATAATGTAAAATATATCTTGTATTTAAGCAACAACTGTCTTTTTTTTTAGGAACTGTGTATTTTGGATTGTTGAGTGATACGATGAAAATAAAGATTGTATTTAAAATCACAGAGATGATGACGTGTCATTTTGTCTTTTATCGATGAACAGTCAGGCTGAGTTTAAAGGCTTTCTCTGATTCGTGCCTCCTCGTCTCCTCCGTCCCAGCTGTGACCTGGAAAATAATCTTTGTTGACGGATGTCTCACTTCCTAAAACATGTCTGAGTGAGACGCTTACCAGACGACCTATAAATAACAAAGGATTCACAGGTATATTCTTTGCAGAAGTGTTTTTACCTTCATCAAAAAACTGAAGGATTTTTGTGTGTGTTTATGTGAGAAAACTAGATTCTGTTTTTATGCCCTTATTGAGGCTTTGCACACAGCTTTAATACACAAACTGCCCTTGCCCCTTTTATTTCATATGTTTTCATTTAGCTTTGTGAAGCTTTCCTCCTTTCCCTATTTTTATTTGTGTGATTGTCACACTGCGTTATGCAGTGAATTTATTTAAAAATAACACAGGTCTGAGATGATAAAAATAGCAGTAGTTGTGTCACGTGTCATATTTGATTGAGATTGCTTTATAAATGCCTGTTGCTTGGTCTCCTCTCCTTGACTGCGGTCAAATTCAGGGTCACAGGAAGCTGGAGCCTACCTCCAGCAGTCATAGGGCAAGAGGCAGGGTCCACCCAGATTGCTAGACTTTTGCAGGGCTAACACACAAAGACTGGATATATGCTCACAATCACACCTAAGATCAGTTAACCTGAAATCTGTGCTTTTTTGGTAGAGAACCACAGTAAGGACATGCGAACTCCATATAGAAAGGCCTCAGCCAACCCACTTCACCTTCTTGCTGTGTGAGGACAGCACTAACCACCACACTATTGTGCCACCCTCTGTGGTGGGGCTCGGAGCTCCACTCAGTGTAAACAGTCTTCTTACTGTGTTTCAGGCAGGTCATGTAAAAGAGAACAACTGCTAATAATAATAATGACTGTTTTTGTATGGCTGGAACATGAAATATTTGTCCCATTGCTCATATGTGCTCCTTCAACTGGACCTGCTATAATTCCTCTATAAATAGAAGGCAATCCTGAAGGCTGCATTGTAGCAGTGAACATAATTAACACAAACTGCATGAATTTACTTGTATCATTTTGTAATAGGTCATAATCTCCGTTCATTTATTCATTAAGATTTTTAATATATGGATTCTTCCTGCGACAGCATGATGAGAAGCAAATCTCACATCTGCATTCACCTGTGGGTTTAACATAACTTGAAGCGATTGAAAACGCAGTGTTAATCACGCTGACTGTTGTCTGGTGGTATGTTGCTGTGATTATGTGACGTGATCGGGTTATCTCATTTCCTAAAACAACAACAACAAAAAACGATGGTCCAGTGTATCCCCTGTCAAAGAAGGTAATAAAGGAAGCATTGAAGCGCCTTTCCTTAACATTTGAAGAATTCCATTAGCTGACACACAGATACTTCCGGTTCACGTCTCCCATTTTTAGAAACCATCATCCAAAGCTCATTTGACTATTGGCTGATGTATCTCTTCCTCGCTTCCTCCGCTTGCATCTCCCGGTGGGCGGGACTAACACCGGAGGAAAGGAATCGAGGGTGCACTCTGATTGAGGAAGGGGGTGAGGCTCAAATATGATACACATTTAACAAACACATTGTTCGTGTATTACAATGCCGGTCTGGGCTTTTCCAGGTGAAGCTTACATGTTGTGGGATACTTGGTGCTTTCTAGTGTTGTCGTATGTGTGTACGTGGTTGTCTAGGTGACCTGTCAAGGGGTGTGGCCGGCAAAGTGAGGAACAGAATCACATAGAAATATGTCAAATAACTGTTTTGTGACCTCCAGGAGATTTTTCTTTGTGTAGGATGTGTTCAGCTGACCTGTTGCTCATTATGGATTAGGGAAACTGAGGATGACAGGATATACGTAGATGTTACACGAGCTATAGGCTGATTTCTAACTTCTAGAAAGAATAAAGCTATAAAAGGTACAATTCAGTGAATGAATCTAATCAGTATCATCGTTTTAAAAATAATTCAATGTCTGCTTCCCTTTATGCGACCTAACGTTGACCTAAACACCACAGCCAGTCTAAATTACAGAAGGCTTCTCCACAATAATGCATTTTCATGTAACCTTTAAATAACAAAAAAAAGTTTTGAATACCTTATACAAAAACATAATTCAGCAGCACATTATGTATAGATCCAATCTCTGATTTGAATGAATGAATCAAAATATTACAGTCCAGTTTATCAAATTTCACTTGCTGAACAATGCTTACCTCAGAAAAATGTTCTCTCGTCTTCCAATCCCGCCTTTGCATTATTTCATGTTTCTCCATTTCTGAGAGGGGCACACATCAATGCTTTTAGCACACAGCACACAGCTTGTGTGCTAAACTGCACAGAATCAATTTTTGTGTTTACTGATATCTGTTGAGCTGTTTGAAAACATTACATGAAACCAAAAAATAAAACAAAAGAAAAACACGTTGAGCACTGCAACTGCAGCTTTATTTACATGTACGTCATAGGGATGAGAAGAATAAAGGGATGTGTTGATAGTGTAAGCGAGAAATGGGATGTCATTATTTTTTTATTACTGAGCAAACATATCAGTGCCGTCGCTGGAAATAATGCACGGCTCATTAAAATGAACCCATCTGACAGTAACTAACCTGCCTGTAAGAGTCATCTGTTTACTAACTGAAGGTTTGATAACATTTCAAAAAATGATTTCTGGTATGTAAACTGTTGTAAAAAGATTGTTATCTTATAATCTGTCAAACATAAATCTTATGAATGATATCAAACGATTTTGTACCAGGAAGATCATTTCTATCACAAGCTGGAATTGCAATTAATGCAATTAATTTATGGCTAAGGGACTATTACATTATCCTTAATTTATCCAGGTAAAAAGTATGATTGAGATTTTAAAAAAATTCAAGAAAGATATAGCCAAGAGGACAGCAGAAAAAAATGACATAAAAGTTATGTAAGTATATTTCTAGAGATCAAAAAAGACTGGATTGAATATAGAAAACAGAGTGAGAGAATCATAAGAATACTACTTATGATATTAGGCGTTTATTTATTTTCTGTATAACCTTTCCATACAAATGCAGCCTATTTGCCAATATTAACAAGGATGTTAGACACACAAAAATACATAAAAACATCAGCAATAACTTTTTAATCCCTGCCTGTAACTCATATTTTAATAGGACACGTCGCTGCATCGTAAAGACAAATCTAGTATGTGCAAGTTTTTGTATGTATGTAGGCCTGCACTGCTATATGTGACATAATATAATAACGCTAGCAACTGATTTATGTCTGTTAGAAATTTAACTACTATTTATTGCGCTTACAGCTAGACAGATATTCAAAAGAGGGTTATGGCGCCCTCTGTAGCCGAAGATTCAGTATTGAAGGACAGGAAGTTATACAGTTTTTTCCTTTGTGGGAAAAAACGAAGACAATAAAAGTAAGTAATACTCGAGTTACGTGGAATTGGGTGAAAGTGGGTGGTATTATAAAATGGAAATAGAAGATATATACAGCAGTTTTTGTTTTTTGGCTGTTATTATGCATGCAGAAGGATTTCCCGCATCGTGACCTTTAAGCATGATTTATATTATAGTAAAAAAAAAAAGTTTACATAAGTGTAACAAAGAAAAACAAACAAGCAAAGTTAACAATCTAAGTGACAGAGCCCCTTATATCCGATCATTCCTCTTTCCTCCAGCAGGGGGACGAGCAGGGAAAAATGTGGGAGGAAAAACTAAATCCAGGGACCTGAGTCAGCAGCTGCAGCGGTGCCAGTCTGCCGATCCCCACAACTTCCGCTGATCCGTTTCATCTTCACACACATTCATAGTTAACAATGGAGCTGAACTGATTTACAGTGAAGAGCGTCTTTGTTAGAGGGCGAAAACAAGCAGAACAGAGGAGGAAAGAGGACCGAGCGGACCATCCGGAGTCTCTGAGGTATCCTGTAACATCTCCAACCCGCGGCTGCTTTTCAGGAGTTAACTCTGAGTAACTCCTGCGGTTTTTCTTCTTCGGGGGTAACTTCAGCGTTCCTCCTCCAACTTGATGCCCAGTCTTCAGGTTCCCGTTATATGTTAGACTATATAAAAATAGCGTTCTTCCTCTTTTCATGAAGCTCTGATGAACAATAGGATTAAATGTGATCCACGCAGTGAGGGGATCAGGGCTGATCACAGTTGTCTGGTTTTACAAACTGTTGCTGTTGTCTACCTGGTCGCGTCTACTTCTAGGAAAATAACATGTTAAAAGAGGCTGGCTAATTGGGGTACTGTCTATGTCCTGGTGGCCTGGGAAACGAAAACAAACAAACCTGAAAGAACCGTGAGCTAATGTATCCCACATTCAGAAAGCTACGGCTAATTTAGCACTTAAGTGTTGTTTTTATTACCTTTTTATCCGAACTTAGGTGTAGATGTGGTCAACTGACGATAATTTGGGGATTTCTAGTAATAATAATCAGCATAATAGTTACCTACAGGGCTGTGCAAAAGACTCGAGCCACCTTAGATTTTCTTTATATTTTTCTTCCAAAGTGACTTTTGTTCTTTTTAAGTGGTCTTTTTTAAGCTTTTTTCACCCATTTTCAGTCCAGTCCTTTGATTTTCACAGGAATGTATTTGTGTTTAAGTCACTCTACTCTGACCTATGAAAATTCAAGCACAAAAAGGCACCTAAATCGATGGATAAACGAGTGTTGAGTGTACACATAACAGAAAACTTAGCAATTTTAAATCGTACCTTTTTAGCCCTATGTTATTAGCATTATTTGTTGCCACTTTGTTTGCTGAATCTATGAAAGTTATCAAAAATAACACAGCTTGACAGACAAGAAATAGCAGCCTTGCACCAACCACATGATTCTTAAAGAACTATTAGCTGAAAAGTTGCATATCTCAGGATGGTGCCATGTGTGCTTAAAAAAATCTGAGGAAAAGGGATAAGTAGAGCACAACAGAAGTAGAAGTAAGATATTCATGGCAGATGAAGAGAATCTGAAAGTCACCTCCTTAAGAAATAGAAATATCAAGACCTGAGAGAGATCTGTGGTTCGCTAAAGAAATAGTCTCAGTGGAAAGGTGGCTGTCAAGAAGAACTGAACTGAAAATCAGTGGCCAGCAGCGTTATGGAGTAATGAATCTAAATTTGATGGTTAAAACCATCATTGGTATGTACAGAGGAGGTCAGGAGGGGAAATACAACACATCTGTAAAACACGGTGGAGGCGCTGTCATGGTTTGGGTCTGCATTTCAGCCAGTGGTGTTGGCGATCATATTAAAGCTGATGGAAATACTAACACAGCAACAGAGATTCATCCACAATGTAGTAACATCTTGAAACGCACAATGGAACACTATCGATCATGGCTTCGCCTCTCGAGAGCCTGGATCTCAACGTTATTGAAGCAGTGTGGGTTCATGTTGACAAAAGAACAGAGTGAAAGGCAGCCAGCACCCAAAGAAAAGCGTTGAATGCCTCAGGAAGCCTGGAGAACTATCCTTAAAGACTACTTAAAGCATTGACAAGAAAACTTCCCTAAGAGAGTTCAGATTGTTGAAAAATAAAGGCCCTTATACCAAATATTGACTTTAATGCTAGTTAGAATTTGTGTATTTTTGCCTTATATACTGTATTTCCATGTCTGTTTTACCTGTTTCTATTTTATCTAACAAAAGGTAAAGAAATAAGGTGTGGCTCAAGCCTTTTACACTGTACTGCATCTAACAGAGTCGCAGATTACATTTGTAATGTCCAGTACCCAGAGAATGTGTTGCTCACTGACTAACCTCGGTCAACTAAACTTGTTTCTGTCTCGGTAGATTTTTAGTTTATCTTTAAAGCCACCCAAGTTAAACAGCAGACTGTTTACACCACTCCCTCTGTCTTTCTGTCCAGCCGCTGTTTTCCTTGAGGCCTCATGTCAGTCCGAATTTCAGCCATGAGCGTCCTTCCTCCTGTTCGACGGGACCGAGTCATCGCTCAGCTCCCTCAGGTAAAATCAGTCACCCCAGTTGCCTACTTGTCTTTCTAGAACAGTTCACATCTTCATGATCCCTCCCTCCTCTCTTCAGTGTTTCCGAAAAGAGGCGGCCATCCACACTAAAAACGATTTCAACAATAAAGTAAAGACTGCGTGTCAGGAGCAGCGGACCGGCACTGTGGGGTGAGTGCCGCAGTGTGAAGCCACTGTATGCGATCTGCTTTATGTGGCTCTTATTTACTTGCTGCTGCTTCTCTTATTCTTCTCAGCAGATTTAAAATATCCAAGGTCATCGTGGTGGGGGATCTGGCTGTGGGGAAAACCTGCCTGATTAATAGGTAAACTAAGACACACTCACTTCATATGTGACTGCAAGGTGAGGGGGAATTTGGGGAAATGAATAACTCAGAGGGAGTTCAAGGAAGCACAATACTTAACCTGTGTTACAGTTGCTTTAGGTTTCACAGTAATCAAAAAAGTATGAAGCAGCTGTTAAAAGCATGAAAAAAAAGTTGGAAAACATAAAAATGGGGCATCTTTTTCCAGCCCTGATATGCTTTACTGTACTTATGCTTTGTAATGGCTCTTATGGGTGTTTTTGTTGCTGTGTTTGTGACCACAACACCAAAAATAATGCCTGATAGGAATGTGTTTGCTAGCTTTGGCGTCACCAGATGATAATCTTTTATGACTGATGGTTTGTGGTCCCGTCACTTCTGCGCATGAGGAAAACACAACTTTTGGACCACTTAGAGAGCCTCGCTGCATGCAGTACATTACTACCACATGTATGGAAGTACACAGTTTGAGACTGTAACGTTTTAAATTACAGTACAACTGTGTTTTCTCCTGTCCTGTAACAAGTTCCTTTATGCGTCTGCCATGATCATACATTAGATACGTTGTTTTATTAACAAATGCAGGCAGTGTTGGTTTTATGATCGGGACCTGGGGGTCTAGGCCCACCCAGTAAACTCAATGTGCCCCTGCAACTTTGGTCAGACTTTATAAAGCACCCCTCACGACTCTTTGAAACTAAAAACAGGCCATTTATCAGTTTGTGTAGCTAGTTTTAAAGCATGACCCTACTGAAAATTGCAGAACTCCTCCTTTGCCTCTGCAGTTTAACACAGAACTTTTTGCACATTGTGCTAAATTTCTCTGTGCATGTATGGGTGTAAATAAGCAAAGCACTTTTCTGTTTTTTTTACTTGAATGCCCACCTGTCAGAGTTGGTCACCTGTCCAAATCATGTGGTCTGCTGCCGACCGTAAGTGCATATATTTGCAGTAGATAATTTTTTTTTTTTTTAAGGTTTTGCAAGGATACATTTGACAAGAACTACAAAGCAACAATCGGTGTTGACTTTGAGATGGAGCGCTTCGAGGTGCTGGGTGTTCCTTTCAGCCTGCAGCTGTAAGTCTGATCCAGAAAATGTAACGCATTAAAACAAAAAAGTCACTCGAATTATGCTCATCAGCCTCTGTGTGTTAAAGTTGGGACACCGCAGGCCAAGAGAGGTTCAAGTGCATTGCTTCTACATACTACAGAGGAGCCCAGGGTAAGTTTCCATCAGTCTCTCCATTTAAAACACTGTTTACAAGGAATAAAATATCAGTCGCTTTCCCGGCTGTATCCAGCTGCTAACGCAGTAAAATGATCTCTTCTTCTCTTCCAGTTGTGATAATCGTGTTTGATGTAAATGATATTGCCTCTCTGGGCCATGCAAGGTAAATATATAATATAAGAATAATATTTGTGTGCCTTTATCTCATTGTTGTCCCAGCTGGTGGATTTAATACCGTCTTTTCCCATCTAAAGGCAGTGGCTCGAAGACGCTTTGAAAGAGAACGACCCCACCGCTGTTCAGCTGTTCCTCGTGGGCACCAAGAAGGACCTCAGCGTACGTCTTTTACTGTTTAAAGTGGATGTACCTGTGGACATTTCTGTTGTATTTACTGGAGTCAAATGTGAATTGCTTGGATAGATGCCAGGAGCACAAAGCGTATCCAAGCTCAAACCTCAGGAATGTTTCTCCTCCTTTACTACACCCTGAAGTGGTTGTGACCGAGGTGGAAATCACACACAGGAACGTTTCTAAGACATTATGTATTTAAACAGCCGTACTTAAGCTAGTTCGGTTGCTAGGAAGACATTGTTTCTATGAGTTAGTTAGCAACATGACTGGATATGAAACATAAATGCTTATTTAAACAATAAAATAAACAGTTGTGTTTGTTTTCTTATTGCTGATGTGTTGTATGTTCTGCTTTGTCTCACAGTCACCTGCTCAGTATTCCCAGATCGAACAAGATGCCCTCAAACTAGCAAACGAGATCCAAGCTGAGTATTGGGCCGTTTCATCGCTGACAGGTGAGCGTTTGGATTTTAATACAAGTAAAGCTGTTGCCTCCAAAAGGTGTTGGAGATGAAAACTATTTCTATAGCTTCAGCCAGAATAGCTTTTTGTTTTTGTTTACACTGTTCCTCAGGGAAAGGCGCTGCAGTTGATTGTTCTCATGAAAATATTTTGGTAATAAATGCAAAGTGTTCAGTTCCAGAGTTACCAAATTTGCACCTAAGTCTGTATTACACTGCTTGAATAACAGCTACTGTAATCTTGAAAGATTAGAAAATGTGTTTGTAGGATGTTTATTACCAGAAAATATTCAGAGAGAGAACAAAAGCTTTAGGAGTGGACAAATCCAATGCACTGGAAAGCTCAACATCACCAGAAGGCCTGAAAATCCACAGAAGACAACTAAAGTAGATGCTTGCAAACTTTGTCCTTGTTTATGAAAAACAACTTGACAACATCTAACCAGGTCAAGAACACTCGAGGACTGTGGGTGTATTTCAAGATGGGACTCACTGATTACTCTCAAGAACAAGAAGTCCAGATTAGATTTTGCCAGAAAACATCCAAAAGAACCTGCAGAGCTCTGAAAAATAATCTTCAGACAGCTGAAATCAAGATAAACTTGTACCAGAATGATGGTAAGAGACGGGTATGGAGAAACCGAGAAACAGCCCGTGATTTGAAGTGTGCCACTTCATCCATCAGACACAGTAGAGGCAGTGTTATGGCATGGGCACGTTGATGATGCGGCTGCTGATAGAAGTAGCAGGATGAATTCTGAAGTGTACAGAGCTTTACTCTGTGCTCAGATTCAGCCAAAAACCTCACAGTGCAATTGGATAATGAGCCAAAGCATACTACAGAAGCAAGCCATGAGTTTCTGAGTGGTATATCCTTCAGTACCCAAGTCTGTTACCTGATCTGAAGGCAGAGACCCTGAAACGAGCACCAACAGAGGGCGGCTGCAGGAAAAGCCTGGAAGAATGAGATCTATGCTTTCAGTCATAGACTGCAAAGGATTTTCATTCAAAAAACAATCCCTGTATTTAAAGTCATGTTGGTTTGTCCAGTAGCTTTTGATTCTCTGAAAACAAGCGGCTTTGTATAGTATCGCTGTCATTCATGGACAGTTGATGCATAGTTTTTAAAACTACCTAAATAAAAGCTAAAGGTCTGCATTTGACTGTCATTTTAATTGTTTGATTTAAATCCCATGATGCAAAAAAAAAAAGATTTAACTTGTCCAAAGGTGTGTATCTTGAAGGAGTCCCATAAACAGCATTCTGCGTAGGTCGTGTTGTCAGGTGTGAGAGGACAGGTGCAGTGGGATGGGTTGGCTCCTATTCTGGCTATTGAGCTAGCTTTAGTTTCTTTATAGACCTCCAGTGCTTCTCCTTAAGTCTGTTTAAATATAAAGTCCCCCAGCAGTAGTTTTCACACAGCCCCTGACAGATGCTCTCTGTGTATCTGCTGCAGGGGAAAACGTGAGAGAGTTTTTCTTTCGGGTTGCATCATTAGCGTTTGAGACCAACGTTCTTGCTGAGCTGGAGAAAAGCGGATCGAGGCAAATCGGAGATGTTGTCAGTGAGTATCCAGACAATCCCAAATCACAAAAGCAGTTGTCGCACGCTTTGAAACCAAGCTTTGCTTTCAGGGATTAACAGCAATTCTAACAATCTGTACGCTGCATCGAAGAAGAAACAGTCCAACTGCTGTCACTAAGGATGGAAGCGGGAGGTTAAAATCGAAGGTACGGACTGAAAACGAGGAGTCTTCTGAGTGGAAAATGACCACGGCTGCCGTCCAGCTCAGCAGGAAGGATTTCTGTGGTCGGGGAGGGAGGAGGGATTCAGATGTTTCCCTTCCTGACATGTTTTAATTTCAGTTTTTCCTGGCCTAGAAAGCTTTTTCCTCCACGGGATGTGTGTGCAGATTCTTGTGGAGTGACACAGGAATTACACACAAAATGTTCCCGTCCTGCCAGAAAATGCCAGAGTCTCGTTTCACTTAGGGCTTCAATTCAATCTTAAATGTTGCTGCTGTAGTTTATTTTAACAGTCATATTCTGCTTGTGTTGAATTAGTTTTTTTTGGCTCTGTTCTTCTTTTTTTTTCTTTTTTCATTGCATTTAAGTGACCAGTTATATTTGTTAGAGGCTAAAAAGAAAATTTGTTCTTGTTTTTATATCTTGTTCATCATCTTCTCCGTTTATCCATCGCACGCTGAGGTCCCAGACCAAAGACTGGGAGCCATATTTGTAATGAAGATACTTGAAAGGTATATTTTTTTCTGTTTACAATCAAATTTATCACAGAATTTAATGGTCAGTATGAAAACTGATGTGGTTTTCATATTTTTTATTTTCCAATGGTGAGCTTTACATGTTGTTAGGACATTAAAAAATAGAATAGAAATTGTTTCAGTTATTTAAAATAGAACTAAATCTAAAAAAAGCCAGCTATTCTGTGAGTCCACTGTATTTCTTAAAAAATATATCTATACATGTATTATAAAATTTCACTATGCTTTGCCTTCTTTGCTGAACCTTTAAGGAATCACGTTAACTTGTTCAGTTGTTGGCGGTTTTGAAGGAGTCGAGGTATTTTCCATCAATTTGGCTCTGCAGCTCTTCGGGTATGCAGTGAGAGAATTTGTAGTTTTCCTTAATCCACCTCCCTCCTTCGGTGTTCTCGATGGCCACAGCTGCGACGCCTGCAGAGTGAGATGTTTACAATCAAGTGTTGGGAGTCATTCGGTTATTATATAATACATTACTTTGCAAAAGTCTTGAACAACCCCTTGCTTCTTTATGTTTTGCTTCCAAGCGCACTGACCTTTGTTTTTAAACCAGTCAGTAGTTCTCCAGGCTTTTTCGGAAGTCTTTCAAAGTTTTTCTTTGGCTGCTTTTCCCCCCATTCTCAGTCCAGCCATTGTACCTGACCATTTTCAGAAGAATGTTTATGCATTTGTTATGTCACTTAAACTTGGCCTATGAATAATTCAAGGGTAAAAAGGGACAAACCAGTGTTTTGTCTAAATATATCATAAAAGCAGCCTGCCACAAAAATATTGATTTATTTCCTTTTCTTTAGTGGAATCTGCCAAACATAACAGTTAAACAGACTTAAAAAAAGGTTTTTTGCACCAACACGGTGATTGCCAAAGAGCTATTTGCTGAAAAGCTAGCATATTTTGGAAAAGTGTGCAGTGTGTCCTTTGACCAAACTGGAAAAGTGGGGTGCAAAAGAAAAAGTGGTTGATTTAAAAACGTTTTAAAGTAGATAAGCAGTATCTGAAAGTGTCCTCAAGTCCTATGTCCTTAAGAAACAGAAACAAATCCAACAAAGATCTGACACAGGACCTGAAAGATGCATCTGGCCCTTCAGATACATCTCCTGTTTACTGAAGCCTCATCAGAAATGGTCTCAGTGGAAGAAGCTATTCTTGAGGATGGGAAATGGAGTGAAAAGGCTGAAGAATGCCAAATTACACAAGGATTGGACTGAAAATCAGTGGCTAATGCCCTGTGGAAGATGAATCTGGCTTCAGCTTGACAAAACAGTGCAGTAAAAGCATACCGGTACCTAGATAGAAAAACACACAGTCATGGTTGATTATTTCCATAATGTGGGGTCGTATTGACAGAGAACAGAGCAAAAGGCAGCCAACATCCACAGAAGAACTTAAATGTTCATCAAAAATCCTGGAAAACTTCCTGAAGACTACTTTAAGGATTTAGAAGAAACTCAGTTTTTGCCTTATATCCTTGATTTCCACATTCCAATGAATTTTTGCATCTTTTTTTCCATTTTCCTAACAAAATATAAAGGAGGGTAATTCAAGACTTTTGCACAGCACTGTTAACTTACTGACTGACATACCTACAACTGTGGCTCCCAGTTTCTCTACCAGCTGAATGGCAGCCTTCATTGTGCCCCCAGTCTCTATCCACTGGTCCACTAACAACACCCTCAAACCTGTGGCGGGGACACACATGTCGACTGTTCATGTCTCCTTCAGTCTTTCTTCTTCAACTCGTTTTGTTTACGAGGACAAGTATTAAAAGAAAATGGTACATCTTGTGTTTATGAAAGAAACACAAAAACAAATGCTGACAATAAACAGTTATATTTTAATGCATACGTTTCCCATTAATCTTGTTCTAGGGGATTGTAGTATTTTGTTTTCAAATCTCAGATTAAGAGAATACTCATTTACCTAACGTTGTAGATCTCCATTCACCTGTTTATACACACACACAACAGATTGTGTTTGTGCTGGAGAGGATGTAGGAAGTAGAAATTTGTGAGACTTGATTCTTCTTTAAATGCACGTATTGCAAATTAATGTTTAAAAATGAATCCAGGCTGTCGACAGAATCTGAAGAACCAACATCTGTGGTTTCATGTCCTAAACTGGCCTACACTGTTACGTAATACCAGTTTGTACCAGGAGATGGTGCAGTGACCCAGGCAGGACCTTCAGGAGACATTCCTCTACAGGAAATAAAGCATCTTAGTCAGGTGTTGCGCTACTAGAACAGCTTCAGTGTTTCTTGGCAGTTTTAATGAAGCTTTTCCCTCATTCAGTGTTATGATGAATTATGACACTTTATCCAGAATCTTCCGTCGGTAATATGTGAAGGCCATAGCATGTGGCTCACATCGTTTTTAGCTGTTCAATGATCTGTCATTATGTCATCCTGCCACACATCAGTGCTGTCAGGAAATGTTTAATCATGGGATCATTTAGGGCAGGGGTGGGAAACTCCAAGCCTCCTGCAGGTTTTAGATGTGTCCTTGATCCAACACAGCTGATTTAAATGGCTAAATTACCTCCTCAACCTGTCTTGAAGTTCTCCAGAAGCCTGGTAATGAACTAATCATTTCATTCAGGTGTGTTGACCCAGGATGATATCTAAAACCCGCTGGACACCGGCCCTTGAGGCCTGGAGTTCCCAACCCTGATTAAGGGCATATTTTCATTGATTTACAATGAAACAAACCTTCAGGCCTGTGCTATTCTCTGCGTGTTCGTCACACATACGTTTGCCCTTTTGTTGAGAATATTGTGAAGGATAACTCATGGTGCTGTGCTAGAAGAAAGACAGGGGAGTTTGGAGAAAACTGCGGGTTATGTGTTGGTCAGAGTTAGTGAAGTCAGTTAGTCAGACTCAAGCTGAGCAGCTGAATTAAATATTTTGTGTACTTTTCTAAGATTTAGGCTTAAAAGGTCCAGCTCAGAGTTTTGGCAAATTTAGTTTTTTTTAATAGAAATGGCCTCACCTAAAAGACTGGGCTTTGACAAAATAAATAATTAAATGATTTTGTCATTTATTTAAAAATGTAAGAGCTGAAATCAGTCATTTATCAACCTTCTCATCCACAAACTGTCCAAACATCTTTCTCAGTAAATTATATAACAGGGTTAAGGGTAAAAAGCAATATTAACCTGGTCTTAGCACATCCAGTCTTACTTCCATAGTCTTTTCTTTGCCTGTATAGTCGGTGTAGTTTTGGCCTTGGGTGGCGACACATAAGTGGCCTGCTTTGCGAACAGCCAGGAAACCTTTTCCAAGAGCGGTGGCAACAGAAGCCCCTGAAAAGACAACATCGGTAACGTTCATTCACACCGACAGAGCGAGAAAAGAAGCTTCACATTGCCATGCCATGTGTGAGAGGCAGAGTTTTTCTAAATTTAGTATCTTTGCCTGAAGGGTCAGGTTTCCCGACCTACGTAATGTACACAGTGACAACGTCTTAAAATAAAAAATTACTCTTGAGTTTAGTTTCTCTGAACTCGCCCTGTATTTTACCTCTAAGTGTGAAGTTCTTTGCTTTCTTACCAAGAATGAATCCCATTGCATCTATGCCAGCAACCAAGTCAATGTTGTCACTTTGGAAAGGACTGAGAAGGTCTTTGGCACAGTCTGCAAGAGCCTGGATCGAGTGCAAAGAGGAAAAAAGCACAAAATACAAAATGTTCACATGATAAGAGACAGACTGCATGTGTATTTGTGCAGTTAGAGGTGGGGTTTGTTGTACTCAGTGAATAGGGGAACAGCAGAAAAAGTTTTTGCAACATTTCTTTTCTCTTAGCATACCTGGGAGTTGCAGTAAAGTCTGGACGGGTCCAGCCAGGCGAACTCTGGTCCTTTTGTGTTGGGAGCCATTAAAGAAAGGTACCATCCTTTATGCCTGTCACCTGGAACTGCAAACACGTCCATTTGGAGAACAGCTCTTGACTGCACTGACAAGAGGCACAAACAGGGGTGAACGGACTGAACGGTGAATGAGAGTCTTCTGTATCAGGTTCCAGGGGGGTGAATGATGGGTGGGAGCTGGCTGTTAATAATACTGAACTAAGTTACAGTTTCTCTCTGCAGTTTGCACCAGATTTCTTGTTCAGAGTTTACCAGTGATTCATCAAACAGTCTTAGCCTCATCAAACAAAACCTTATATGAGGTATATTCAGTGTTGGGGAGTAACGGAATACATGTACCGCCGTTACGTATTCAGAATATAAATATGAGTAACTGTATTCCGTTACAGTTACCGTTTAAAAGGTGGTATTCAGAATACAGTTACTTTGTTGAAATAAATGGAATACAGGCGGTAGTTTTCCTGTTTCATATTATCGCGGGTCAGGATTGTTTGGGTTTGTTTGACAGCTACGTTCTGTTGTTCCAGGCGGCAGCGTTACGGTTGCCATGGTTACAGGGTGACGCTCTCTCTCTGCGTGTTTCCTGGGTGAGAGAGCGCTTCTTTTTTGTTGTTGTTGTTGTGCTAAGCTAAAAGGCAGAATGCTACAGGCATAGCTCTAAAGCATGTAGCCTGATGGGCAGTGTAGTCCGTGCTGCAGGGAGAATGGACTACCATACCCGTTATGTGTCTGTGAGCGAGGGAGAGAGAAAGGAAAAGTCCGAGCTGTCACGGAGCAAAAACGGGAGCTGGAAGCATGTAAATATAATAATAACCACAGCAGCCAAGAAGAGTGCCTGACGAGCCCATTTGTAAGTAAGCTATTAAGACTCAACTGTACACTGTGTTCGTGTTTTCCTCCGGAAAAAATAAGTTCCGTTGAGCAGCCTTTCAACGCCTCTCTCTGTACCCCGCAAGCAAAGTTGACCCAGACAACAAAGTAAAGCTAGTTTTTGTGCTACCAGCCCGACAGGGAACCGGACGTATTAGCCAGAGGTCCCTTTACTACATTGCGTACACGTACCTTCAGTAACAGTAATAAATCACAGCAATAGGACATTCATGTAGTTGTAAACAGCATGATAATATATTAAGTATTCCAAAGTATTCAGAATACGTTACTCTCATTGAGTAACGTAACAGAATACGTTACAGAATACATTTTGGGGCATGTATTCAGTATTCTGTAGTGGAATACATTTTAAAAGTAACCTTCCCAACACTGGGTATATTTCACAAAACAAATGCTTTTCTTTTCTTTTTCCTCTTTCTTTGTATTTTCTTTTAGTACTTTGGGACCATTAAAGACTCACACCAGTGTTTAGCCTGCTTGAGTTAGGTTACTTTTATTTGTCTTGATTTTTGTACTGTGGTTAAATGAAGTCCAATCAAACCTAAAAGTAAGAACAACAAAACATTTAAGATGACGTTGTAAGTATCAGTGTCTTTGAGGACGTGAACAGAAAGGTGCAGTCCTTTAACAGATCATCTATCTGTCCTTCCAACCAGAAATGCATAATTTAAAACAAACTATTTTTTAATGAGTCAGTCTGAACTTTGCATGTGACGAAACAAAGAGCAATTCTCACTGTTTTGTTTTTTGAATATGTTCAGACTCTGAACTAAACACTCCAGTCACCTGACCATAACTGAATACACATCCTATAAAAATCCCTCCCTCGTGCCTGCCTCGGGTTGTTATTGTAAATGCTTCTCAGAGCTGATGTCTTTAGAGGAATCGGTGTCTGAATAAGCTCAGGTTGAGATCACGCTCACTGCAGGAGAAACACGACCCTGGATCTCGCTGTATTCACAGGATATTTCCAGTTTTCAGACTGGGAAGCTTCTTACTGTTATTAAATAAACGCATATCTGAAATTTCATCCCAGTTTTATAAAACAGAGTTCAAGCTGAGCTCAAGAATGAGCGATGAACTGTCTTCCAGCAGTAACTCCACTTTCCCACAGTCTGGTTTGTGTGCATCTTGAAGCACATGGCCGTGTAGTAAATGTTGCTCTGTCATGATCACATGCTTTATTTCTGACACCGTAAATGTGTTCAGATATAAACGTATTAACTTAAATTGACCACAGCATCTTTTAATTTGGTACAATGTGCTGTATAGAAAAGATGGACATAGCTTTAAAAGTTGAAAAATGAAACCATCACACAAGTGCCTTAATCCTGCATTACTTTCTAATGCCCAGCAGGGGGCAACTTCTCTGACTAAAAGAAAACAATTACAGAGAAGTGTATGGGGATATGACCATCTGGGTTAATCGATGTGACTTCAGAAAACACTTTTCTAATGGCTTCATGGGCTAAACTGGTCTTATTAAATAAAGAAAATGGGATATATTGTTTTTTAAGTTATTGTGGCCTTCAGGGTTTAATAAAATGATAGAACTAAAGCAAGGTATGCCTTAGGGTGGGCCTAGCTCATTAATGTTAAGCTGCTACTTCATGAGTGTGCAGTGGCCCATAGTTTCTCATTTATCACATCCAGGCTCAAATCACCATGCTGAAGGCCAGTATGTTCAGCTCCAGGCTCCCCAGCTCTAGCTCAAGTCCATTTACCACATAAGGAATTCACTGGCCATGAGGTGATGACACTATGGTGACAGTCTGTCATAGTTTTCTGTCACAATGTGCAGACGTGTTCTTCTCACCTTTTGAACGTGAGCCCAATATTCAGTCTTCTTTTAGCTCTATGTTAGTGCGAAATGCTCCACTTACTGTATTTTCACCAACTACTATGACTTTCTGTCTGTCTGCCATTTGGTGCTGAACAGGTAGAATACATTGATTTTAGCGTCTGAAGGCTGTCTGCTAATGCACCTGAATAAATTTCATTTGCTTTCAAGGTCAATGGTAATTTAATGATGCAATTCAACCATCTAGTCAAGATTTACTGTTAGGCTCCCAAATCCAATCCTGTGCTGTATAAGAAAAAACTTTTGAGGAGTAAAAGTTTTAAGTCATGACAGTTTTTTTTACACTCAGTTCTGTCTGTGTCATAGTGATGACATTGCTGTCACTGTGACTTCTGCATTATTTACAATTCAAATTCTAATTTCAACCAGAAAAAAGATTCTGACCTGAATCTCTTTCACACCGCTTGTTTCTTATTATTAGGCTCACAGAGTTCTTTTATTGGTGTAGAACAAAACGTCCATCAGGACATACCTTCATGCATGCATCACAGAGGGTTTTCATAAAGATGCAAACCCCTGTTTACACTCAGGGGCAGAAAACCCAGATTAGACTTTGGTAGAAATCACTTAAAAAGGACCTGTGGCTTTAAAAAGATGACAGAAAGATTCCCTCTGGCTTGGAAAAGCATGCAGAAGATGTGAAGTTTCCACAAATATGCCAAAAAATGTAGAGATGATGACTCAAATAATAATACCCAGCAGCTGTTGGTGACACAAGGCCCAACCATAGATTTGAAATGTAGAGATATTAGATATCAGAGTTATCAATTTACATTATTCATGTTTAGTTTATATATTCTAATTTCTAGGGTTTTATTATGCACTACTGTTAATTTTAATAATTATTTCTACTTGTTTTCTTGTTGTTTTTTTAAAATCATTTTTACTAGTCTACTGTCAAATGCAATAGCTGTATTATGTTATGTATAATTATTATTTATTTTATCGATTTACTTTATTGGATTTAAAATTGCGATTACTTATTGTTGGCTTTTTTTTCTTAGGCCTGTCTGTTCATTCATTTTGACATTATTTAGTGTCAGACTGGCCCCCTTTTTATTTGCTTGCTCTTCTATCTGGAATGAAAAGTTCCCGATGAAATAAATAAAGTTACCTTCTTACTTAAATGTTCCAAGCTGCCCTTACTTTTTCATTTTTTTAAATAATTTATTTGTTCAATACTCAGTACCGCTAATTATATTCTGTCATTTTATTATGATTATATTATTAATTATGCACAGAGACATGTTTGCTTTAGATTTCATCATCGTCTTCATGAGTGTTTCATATGTTTGTTTGTTTGTTTTTTCCATTTTGTTTTGATACATGCCAATTTTTTCAGCTTTTATTCTTCTGTTTTCTCCTGTTTTTTCCCTCTTCATCTGCATTTTATTCCTGCTTTCTTAAAACCATCCTTACTGTTTGTTTGTTTTTTAAATTTGGTATTATTTTGTTTTTGCACCAGTAAAACTAGAATGAGCGCCCTGGTGTTTACTGATGATGTGATCATTGATGGTTCACACGTGGCGATGTCCATGGATCCCAGACTTCAGGCAGTGATTGACTACAAAGGACTCACACCCAAGTGCTAAAAATAAAATGTATCATTATATTGGTTCATTTAAGTTTGAGTCTGTGATAAATATAGAAAAAAATAAATTGTTAATGCAAAGGTTAAACCCTGTAAATTAACAGTAATGGTCTGCATTTCAGTCACATCTGCATTGCTACATTTCAAATCCATATTGGTGGTGTTGAAAGTTATGAAAATGAACAAATACCTGTGGACATGACTGTAGTTTTGTGTCCCCAGTCTATCGGGGAACCTAGAAAATACGAGAAAACACCTACACTTTGTTCATTTATTTATTTTCCCAGCTCTGAAACAGACAGAGAGTCTGAATGAGCTGTTCTGGTTTGCAGCCTGCTGTAGCAAAAGCAGAGAAATACCAGCCTCAGCCTGCATCATCATCGCTGTCCACAACTGCATTTCATTTCCATTTCCTGGTGTAACTGCACTTATTCTTATCTTCTGGAGACACTGCTTGTCTGCAGCTGATCTGTCTGTGGCTGTCAGTAAGTGGAGTGTAACTTATCAATATGTTTTATCCAGACTCACCTTTTCTGTTTCACTCTGCCTTGTTACTTGACTCCACATGAACGCACAGTGAACAGCGGGACTATTAGGCTCTTTATTTTCCCCAAACCCCTCCTGCAGCGATGACATTAATTCATGAGAACCCCACCCACCCCCGCCCCACTCAACACTTGGTCGAATGTTGCCTCTGGTGATTTTACATCACTTCTCTCCACCTTCCAGAAATCCGATTTCAGTGCCTTGAGTGGGCTGGATCTCCGCCTCTAGAGCTCAGAGTAAGACCAGCCATGTGATATAACACTGGGCTGATTAGAAACCTGCCCTGCCAAGACCTTTTTCCCTCCCTGTGAGGAGAAGTCAGTTGTAGAAATATGCTGTGCATCATTCTCTGACTTTGGAAAAATATTAAAAGGGTTTTTTGTTGACATCAGATATGAATAAACAACAATTTCACACATGAAATGTGTTTCCTTATTGAGGTGATCACATAAAGTGAATAAACAGTGCAACTACTGATATATTATTAGTCAAATGAACGTTTTTACTCATCTGTCAAATATACTATATCATATTGTCTGAAGGATTATAAGACATTTGACTAAATTCTTGAACCACTGAAAAAATAAATACTGCATTAAAGTGAAAATATCAGGGGAAAATACCCATTTGGTCTTTTCTCTCAAATTTAAAAGTAACTCTATTATGTTATTCATTGTTTTCCTGTCAAACATGCTTTATCCTGTTATAATGACTGAGGCTCAAATTAAAGCTTCACTTAATGAGTTAGAACAATCTGATTTGATTCTTAGACCTCAGGGTGCTGGTAGGAATATAAGGCTGTAAAAGTTCAGTTAGGTCATAGGTCATATGATGTCAGAACATTGAAACTCTTTAAAATAAGTAATAAAATTGAACAGAAATGGACTGGAAGAAAGGAGCGGCACAGGTGTGATTTGATCATGATGTTTCTTTCCTGCAGCTTCAGCATTTTGCACAGCCTGCTGGTGACAAAGTAACAACTGATCAGAGTCAACAAAGTGACAGTAGTCTAATCGAGGGGTAATATAGGCATGAATTACTCTACTAGTCATGTGAAGGGGCTTGTGTTTATCACTCTGAGGACAGCATATGCACAGGTAACCCCAATCAGCCAAAGGCTCAGCTTTCAGACTGCTCTAAACACAGTTTCAGACTATTTTTTTTCTGATTTTGGCTCTGTATGATGGAGAAGGAGAGGAGATACCCTTAATGTGATTAAGGGTTTGATATGAGCTAAGATTGTTCTTCTAAGATGGTGTTTGGCTTGAGGGGCAGCACCTTGGACTAAGATAATGAGGATTATTTTAGATGTTCAGTCATGCAAAGCTATAGTAAGATCAAGGAACAGAAACATGGAGCTGGGATGGAAAACAGTGGGTTTATTTTTTAAGTAAAACTGGCATCTTACATTATTATAGTGAACCCAGACTGTGCTACAGTACACACGTACTTCTTTGATAATCTGCTCTTGGGGGAATGTGATTTTTTTCTTTAGTTTTTTGCCTTCTAGTATTTCCAGTATATGTTCTCCATTACTGGAGAAAAAATACAAAATCTTCTTGAAGCTTTACATTTGGGTTGATTTGAATGATTGGCAACTTGTGTCAGCTTCTGGGGATAACTGGAAGCCAAGCAGTCATCTGATGCCTCCATTATTTCAATGAGTTTTTTTCTTTTCTGTGTTGGCCGTCAGACTCTGGGGCCCTTCAGTCACTCGGTGCAGAATGCGTGCGACAGAGGCAACCTTTTTCCACATTCCTGCGTAAATGAGTTTTGTCCCAACACTGTAATTTAGGTCATCACCAAATCAGCGCTTGTTTTGTGGTATTTGAATAATGTCCAGTGTGCTTGGTCGGCACAGTCACCCCATGCCTGTTACCATGGGAAGCGGGCGTGAGCTAGAACCTCCTCCATGCATTTTCCCAAAGTCCTATATCTCAGCCATAGGGGGGTGCTGAGCGGGGAGGGGTGGGAGGTTACTTGCGGTCATCTCTTTCTCTGCAGCTAGAGGTGCAGGTTTACGCGCTGCACACCCACTAATTAACCCTCCGTGGGTTAAGTGAGATAATTAAGGTGGTGGGGGGCGGAGGGTGGGGTGATACCTGTTCAGTGTGTCTAACAGATAGAGATACTCTGCCAGGGCTACAGAGGTTAATCCTGCTGACTCCTCCCAGTCATTCATCGTAGCAATAATCGTACCACTTTAGGTTCGCCTTAAAACTGGGTGGGCTGCTTGAGAGCGCCGGGAAATCGCGAGGAGCTGTCTCCGTTACGCGTGGTGCTGAAAGTGCCACTTGCCGCATCATGTGGTCAGTCTTCTTCGTCTTTTTGTCTTATCTGGACACAAACGTCGTTAATGGCGACCTCCTGAGTGGCGCTTTGGACGCAGAGAAGGAGGGCAAAGAAATCTTCTCCACGCTCAACGGCACCGTGTGCGCAAAAATGTCCACGGTGGGGGAGAATTTCCTCTACCAGGTGTCAGACGGAGCCGAGGTGGTGCGCTCGGTAGTCAGTCCTGCCGGGAAACTATTGAACTGCTCCGTGATAGTGGAACAGATGCAGGTGAAATCTTTCATGCACGAGTGCAGGTTGGGGCTGAAGAGACAGAGTGGCGGGCGGCAGATGGAGGCGAGTTTTGCGCGCATGGATGACGCCAAGTTGATGTGCAGGGAGTTTACGAAGAGGCCGGAAAAGGAGGATTCGACTGTGCAGGTCCAGGTTCTGAAAAGATCGAAGAGAGGCTTTACTTATCCGGGGACCCTATGGTGCGGAGCCGGGAACATGGCTGATAGCTATGACCAGCTGGGTAGGTTGAAAAGTTTTTATTCAAGCTGTCTGACTCCCGAGTGCAATACCTGTAATATATAATGACTCTGACCTCTCTTTTACAGGAGAGTTTGCAGACACTGACAACTGCTGTCGTATTCATGACCACTGCCCTCATGTCATCCACGCCTTCTCCTCAAACTACGGTTACACCAATTTCAAGTGGCACTCCATCTGTCACTGTGATTGCGATAATGCGTGAGTAAAAGCTTTATTTCTGTGATGCTCATTTTCATTTCAGCAATGAAGAAGAAAAACTGGAGAGTGCAACTTAATTAAGAGCAGTTAACACATGAAATGTTTGGCAGGTCTGTATGTAGAATAGCTGATAAATTATAAGATAAGATAAGATAAGATAACCTTTATTAGTCCCACACGTGGGAAATTTGTTAAAATGGTTGCAGAGTCTAATTACTAATACGTTAGTTATAAAAATTACGAGAACAAAAAAAGATAAGAAAGAAAGAAACTCAGAATGAGCAGAGCTGCTGTAACAGGCTGCCGCACACGGGGGCGCCGGAAGTTAAGCTGCCAGATGTTAATATTACTCTGTTGACTGTTAGTTTAAGGCATTATGGTGTCTTAAACTAAAACCTTCCTGGTTAATTTTAGATAGTAATGCCAGCCCAGTAGATACATTGCTGTATTAACAATATATAGTACTTGCTTGTCATTTAGTTAACTGTAGTTCTCCTATAGAGAACTCAAATCATCCCTTTACTCTCTCTGCAGGTTGAAAGACTGTTTGAGGAAAGTCAACGATACATCTTCCAGAGTTGTTGGTCAGGCATTTTTTAATGTCATCGGTGTCCCTTGCTTTGAGTTTGCTTATGAAGAGCAGTGCGTAGAGCGGCACTGGTATGGTCTGTAAGTATTCGTGTAAACCTTTAAGTAGATTTTAAATATACTGAGCCATTTTACTTTCCTAATACGCTACACATTGCCTGCCCTCTTTGTTTTCTCTCTCAAAGTTGCAAAGGATACAAGAAGCTCCCTGTTGCTGTGATGAGAGAGGCAGTGCCGTATGACTTTGGAGGCATTGACATCATTGATGAGCTGACAGTAGCTCCTCCCAAGTCAAAAGGTTCTAAGAAAAGCAATGAAGAAGAGAAACCGGAGAGTGCAACTCAGTCTACGATGTTGGGTCCCGAGGAGCCGTCGCTCAGAAATGTTGTCACCGCCGCCGAGGATTTCATCAAGGTTCTCGCTACTGTCTCCACGTCGCAAAGCTCCAGTACCAACTCTGGTAAGGTAGAGGAGCAAAGTTCAGAGAAGAAAAAGAGGAAGAACACAGGGAAGAAGAAGAAAACAAACAAAAAGAAAAAAGGAAACGGAAAGGGGAGGAAGAGAAAAGTGAAAACAGAGGCAGGTGTGAAAGCAGAGGAAGGAGCTGCTGTTTCAGCCTCTGGCAGCAAAGCAGAAGAAGTCAAGCCTCTGAGTAACTTCATCAATGAGTCACAAAGATATGATCAGTCAAGCAGGAGCACAAACAGAGTCGATGAGAGCGAATTTGAGCTCAGAGGAAAAGACGAACCCCTTAATGAAGTCATGAAAGATGAACCAGCCTTGGATAAGGAGACGGTTTCCATTACATCATCTGCAACAGTCCAGAAGAGGCCAGCAGAGTCGGTCACTGTTGTGCTGACAGCAGAAGTCGCTCCCTCAATAAGCACTACTGTTCCACATAAAGCTAAAACAAGAAGACAAAGAAAGGAGAAGAGAAAGAAGGGCAAAGAAACAACTCTTCTTTCTTTTCCCAAAGATCTTGTAGCAAACAAAACAGAAAACTTAAGCCTTGTCCCCACCATCATTACCATAACCCCACCAGCGCAGCCTGAGCAACAAAACTTTGGGAGCGACACTGAAAAGCGACCTGTTGTCAGCATTGCCAATGCCCCCATTGTTATCTCCAAAGTCAAAAGGAACAGGTCAAAGGAGAAAACAGACACAGAGGGGAGAAAGAAAAGGAGGAAAGCCAGCTCTGCTTCCCCCATTGTTCCTGTTGCCCTGCAAAATTCCTCTGTGGACAATCTGAAAGTGATCCCTCTCACTGGGGTTCACACCACACCGTCGATCCACACCGCAGAGTACCAGCTTTCCCACAGGCTGGACGTTTACGCAGGGAGGGTCCAAGTTACCGCTTTGAACACTTCCTTTAGTGTTTTGAAAAGGCAACGGTCGAAAGAAAGAGGGCTGAGAAACAGGAAGAGGAAAGCAGGTGTGCCTTCTTCATGGGAAATCCCACGTTCTCACAACAAGCTTGAAAATGCGCTCCCTATTGTCACGACTCCAGACACCCGTGTTCTTCTCAACAGCCCTGAAAGCACTGCTGCAGAAGAAGAAACACAAACTCAGAGTGAATGGAGGCTTTTTGCCACAGCCGTGCCCACTGTCGACACAAAACGGCAGCGGCAAGCAGCCAAACAGCAGAGAAAACCAAGAAAGAAAGCTGCTGCTCTCAGTGATGCATTTTCTGATGCTAAACAAACTGAACCAGTCACATTTTTAAGCATGCCATCCAAAGCTGCCACTACAGCAGAGCTTAGATCTAAAAACCCCTTTGCAACCACCTTAGCACCACCTGACATGAGTCCACTTCAGTTATCTATTGAGAGAGCTAAAGCACAATTCACCAGGAAGAAGAAAAGGAAAATGAGACTGTCTAACCGACAACAATGAGCCGTGTGGTTCAGGCACAGCAGGATAGATGGAGAAACACACAAACACACAGCTTTAATTACTTAGATTAGCTCCTGATGACCAGACATGCTTTACAGTTAGAATATTTACATATCGCAGTACGCTCTTTTCTGGCTTTAATTGCTGGAATCGACAAAAATCATATTTAATTGTAACATGAGAATCAAGTTTTGCAATACTTTATCCTGCATGTCAATAATAAAATTATTGGTTGATTCTGAATGTGTGGCAGTGCTTCACTTTATTTATTCAATAAATAAAATATTAAATAACAGTATTCTATTTTAACATAAAATAATAATTCAAAATGTTTTCTAGCAAAAGCATCTTCCAGCAGCCACTTGCCATCCTGCAGGGAATACAACAGTACAGCTTTCTAACAATTAGTGGTTGCCAAGCAGTTGCCAACTGGTCTTCAGGACAGTATGAAAAGGCTCTAAAGCAACTTTGTTCTGACTGGCATCCCCCTGTCCTTTGTCCTAACAGTTAACGCTTTGCCCCTAAAATGAGTATATTAGGGATATACACTCTACACTGTGATATCAGAAAGGGTTAAAAGTAGTGTTTAATACGAGCATCTACCAGTGTAAAAGTATGTATGTCTGACAGCAAAATTAGCAAAGATGTAACAGAAGCTACCAACTTTAATGAGAAGCTAGCACCAGTGAATGTTAGCTTAAAACCACAACTCAGAATATAATACGCACGGATTAAACTTATTCAAATCTGATGTGTTATTTGGTGAGATTTAGCTTAGCTGCTTGGAGGATATGATTACCACTGACTGTACAAAACTAATGGATTACAGTTGACCCCCGATATTTTGTGGGGTTAGGGACCACAGCCGCCTGCAAATAGCTGAGATCTGCAGATACTTAAAACCCCATCAAAAACGTTTATAATTGCTTATTTTAATAGTTCAAACACCAAATATATCTTATACTATCACCCTAATGAAAAAAATACTTTAGATATGCTTTCTATGCTTTCCAAAAAATCAGTGAATAGGTAAATTTTCCGCGAATAATTTTATTCATTCCACAGAAAAATCTGGGAATAGGTGATTCTGCAGATACTGAACCACGAATAGGCGGAGGTCGACCGTACTGCCCTTGGACAACACCAGGCTATACTAAGCTAACAGGCTGCTAGCCATACCATCTTATTTAACCTTAGGAGAATGGTAGAAAACTGCAGCTCTAACTCCCAAAGAAACAAAGCAATGTGAATGCTCCACATGACAACAAATAGTTTTTCAAACTTTGTAAAAAATGATATAAATTCAAATAACATACCAAGAGCTATTCTTATTAGCTTTCTAGCTAATAAAATATAATCTTCATTTTGTAATTTTGCATGCACATCTTATCTCAGCTGGAGACATTTAATCAGAAGGAGAAAGCTGAAAGGCTTAAGGTTGACCTTCTTAACCTGACTCTCCTGAGTTTCTTCTGGCTCAGAAATAGCCTTTAAGGCACCGGTCCCCAACCTTTTTTGCACCACGGACCGGCCTTTAAGGTGTCACGGATAAATAAAAAAAAAACATAAAAACCTGTTTTCTTCATAAAAAAATAAAATAAAAACCCTGAAAACCATGAATTGCACACCCGGCCTGACAACTCAAGTATTATACTATCACCCATCTGGTCCATGGCCCGGGGGTTCGGGACCGCTGCTTTAAGGGGTGGCTGAACCATGTACGGTTAGCATACTACACTGGAAGTAGGTTTTGACAGAAACGTGCATTTTCCTGTTAGCTGAACATCTGATAGTTGTATGTTGTCAGGGGGATGGGGTGAAAAATTCCTCAGTGCAGAAAAATCCCTGCTTTTCTTTCCATACTGCAAAAAAATCTGTCAGAAAAAAGCTTTATATATGCATGCATGCTCTTTTCTCCAAGGTGACTGAGGACTTTGGTCAAGCTGCCTTCCCGTGTGTGGTTTAAGACAGGGTCACATTCTCAACACTGATTAGAACCTCATTATTTTCACCTCTTACCAATGAGGGTTGTAGAGGCAAATCCTACAGATCAGCTGACTGTCACATGCTTGCATAAGAGGACTTTATCTGGATGGTTCTGGACATGCAACGCATTTCCAAATTAGACCTCAATCACTCAATCATTTAAAATGTGCTCTTAGAGGAAGAATATTCACATACATGCATATCTACATATCTTGCAAACAGTGGGAGTGATGTAACAGTGCAGATTTTTATGCTACAGCTCAAGCTCCCAGGACTTTTTGGAAGCCATCCAAATATTCAAAGGAGCTTTCAGATGCAGTCCACAGCTTGAAATTCTCATGAGTTGTTTGCAAAAAGAAAAATCACCATCATAATGCGGCTACCCCTTCGGCGCCAGCTGTGGGCTCAAGGCTGGAGCTGAACAAAAACTCCCTCATAACGACTGTGTTGAGTCTGTTCCTTCCCATTCCATACAAGGCCACCTGGGTTGGCTGAAAGACTGTTTACTTAGCCTGGCAGGGCGAAGGACACTGTCTCAGCTGAACTATGGACACGCACACACATACATATACTGATACTGATAAGCACTCACTGATGCATCACCCTCCCTACCCAACGCCACCTCCAACACTTACCTTCCCTCTGATGTGGACATCGGGTCAGTTGGAGGCGCAGTCGAAGATTGCAGCGGTCCCAGATCAGATGTACACACTGGAACACTTTCCCATGTTGCTTGTCTGTGTTTATTGTGTTATGGTGTGTTGATATCTGTGCATTCCTGTATTATCCTTTCGTGTTACATATTTCAATGTTTTTTTCCTCGCTACCTGGCCTGACCTGTATCCCCAATGTGATGTTTGTATTGTATGTACGGTCGGCAAGGTCTGTCATCTCAGTTGTGGGCAAAAGACTTGCAACTGACAAATAAAGGCTATCTCATCATCATCATCATCTCATGAAATGGGCAGAGCGACTAACACAGTTGGATGTGTGATAAAGCCATTTCTCACAGCGGGGGAAGAAAAAGTAGCAGGAATTTTCCAGTTCATCAAGTTTATGAGCTTTTTGGGTTTATTGTAGTAGTTAATAACACTTTACAGGTTGTTACTTGGATGTACAGATTAAGAGGGCTAATTTTTTTTGTACAGTAAAATTTTCACATCATTAAAAAATATATATTATAAAGACATCAGCATTATACATAAAAATGTACCCTCGCGAATATTTCTAATTAGTAAATGCAACCAACTCCATAAGCTCTTCTTGATACTAGATACTTCTTATTTACTAGATATATTTCTTTCAGACTTTCCCAAGGGGTCAAAAATATATTTCAAGGGTTGTGAGTAACATGTGCACCAGGATCTCACAGAAGAAAGCTCACATTTTGTGACAGAAAAGATCTTTGTTTTTTTTTTTTTCTTGCAGTCTTGTGAATTTCTGGACAATTTCCTCGATGTAGGCCTCCAGAATTATTAAAATTTTTGAGCATAAACATTGTGTAGAAATAAAGATATTCATGAAAACTTAATGTTTTACATTTTTCTTTTCTCATTCATATTTTAGTTATATTTACATGTTTGGAAAAAAAATTAAATGAATAAAACAGTCACACATTAAATACAGAAACTGATAGATAACCCTGTCTTCACTGTTAGTATACATCAGATCTCCTTTTTCATTATTTGCTGTTTTTCATATTTTGTCTTTTTTTTTGTCTTTTAACTTTTAACACTACAATCCCATTTAAAATAAAGTCCCTGATTAAATCTTCTTGCTGTTTGATATCATGCAGCTAGTGTACAGTCACAGAGCAGTGAAAGTGAACCAGAACAATACATGCACTGTCCTTGCATGCAAACGAAGAACTGAACCTCACCATAAAGCTGTAATTGTACAATGAAAAGACCTAAAAAAGAAAGATTTGCTGCCCACAGCGCAGGTCATGTTTTGACCCCTGGTTACTATTGTGGCGATGGCTTTGAATATCCAGGGAGGCGGTCAGGCAGAAAATCAAACGAACAATGTGTGGTTTTGGTGAAGACATGATAATGAAAGAACATCGTGTTCTGTGGATTTGTTTGGCTGAAGAAGCCAAAAATCCATTGTGTTCACACATGTGGAGGATTGACAGAAAATGACCTGGCTCACATTTGATGGCAGAAGAACTCCGGCCTATTTCTCAAAGAAGCTGGCTCTCTGATACAGACATTGTATTCATTTGTGGTTACTCTGCATTGTTCTGTGTATCTTTTTGGCAATACGCCTCTATAGTTGCTTTGTGTCTGTTTATTGTATTAAGTCTCCATGTGGTCATTTTGGGTCTCTTTGTTTTGTGTTTCTCTGTACTGACTTGCTGACAGTCCCTTTATGCACAGCAGAGTAAAGTGCCAAACAGTGGGACAATTTCCTGACTTACACTTTTTGTTTAGGTGCAAGGACCTGCAGCTGCATTTGTGCATATATACAAATGTATGTCCAGTGTAACTGGATATATACACACTGACATGAGAAAGGTGGTGGTCTGAGGCTGGGAGTCCTTAGCTAACCTTTGCTTTCCTTTGGACTGAGAGCCCTTCTGGCAGCTCTCCATGGACTGAAGTACAGATTTAGATTAAAGCAGGCTTCTCTTTCATCAGAAAATCTTCCATGCTGTGTTATTCAGTAAAGCTTAATCCTACATCCATGTTGGCATTTTAACACACAGGTCAAATATCTTTTGTCCGGTAGTTTGTCCTTTATTTTTTATAAACTTGCATACTCAGAGACCAAGAAAGCATTCTCAGCATTAATTTAATCTAGTTTATTTTAATCTGACAGATTCTCTGAGCAAATCTTCTAGCAATAAATGTTAACCTGCACCTTTTATGACCCCTAGTGGTCAAAACACAAGGGGGTGGAAGCCCATCCTCCCTCCATGTACTTTAATTCATCTCACTACAAAAAAAAAAAAAAAAAAAAAGGAGAAACGTTTCGTCCCTCATCCAAGTGACTTCTTCAGTCTCAGCTGACTGCAGGTTTCCCCAATCTTACAAACAGTACATTTGCATAATGACTGAATAGATATTAATGAGTCAGTTTAAGAGCTGGAGTCACTGTGAGGTTAATGCACACTAATCAGCTACAATATTAAAACCATTGACAGATGACGACATGTATCACTTTTTTACAGCTCAAAGTTCTGCTGGGACATTATTCCTTTGAATGTTACTTTCACTAAAACGTTACAAAAAATATTTTATTTCTACAATAACTCTGAGCTCTTACATTCATCATGTTCTTCCAGCCGCTGGTTTTGCCGTTTAGGTCTGGGTGAGCCAAGCCAGTGTTGTTGCTAGTAATGCTCATCCACGCCTTTGTGCTGCTCTTTGATCGCTGCAAACATGGACAGAATCTCCTCCTCTTTGGTCAAGTCACACTTGAAAGGAACCAAAACACCAGGGTGGCTGGCGCTCTGACACTCTGCTGCCAGTTTCTGAAACCAAGAAGGAAAAGATGACAGACTTCAGAATCCACTTTGTGTTTTTAAGGTGTATGAATCTACTATTCAAACATATTAAGTTACTGTAAATACACTGATTTGACTTTCCAGTTTGCATATCATCCACAAACAGTAGTTTGCCTGTGTTTGGATGTTCTGCCTGTTTTTGAGTTTTGCTTATTTCATGGACCTACTAATCATTTTGTAACAGCAGGCACATGATGATGTGATGATGCCTGCAAAAGCATTTTCTCTGGTTTTGTCTTGAGGTATGATTCAAACAGTTGATGCATTTTATCAGGGAATTGTTTTAAAAAAAAATTACAAATTCAAGCTCTTAATTTATTCTTGGGAGATATCACTGTAGCTCATGGCTGGACTGGGACAAAAAAAATTGGTCCTGGCAGTTTTGGTCCAGGCAGCCAGCCATGACCACTCAGAAAATAAATAAATAAAGGAATATAAAAAGGAATAAATAAATGTATATATCCTGCCTACATATATTATATATATATTCCCTTTTGTTTGATTATTGATAGTGAAACAATAGAACAGACTAGATTTGTCACATCAATGTAGTGGCGACTGTTTAGGCATGTTTAAAGTGGTATGAAGCCTGTATGAATGCTACCATTCATATCAATATGCTCTGTTTAGAATGTCCACTGACATTTTTTAAGTGTGCTAAAGCGTCCATGAAATACATGAAAAACTACTTTGTGAAAAATAACTTTTGTTTTTCCAGCTAACTTCACTATCTGCTTGTTACAGTAGTTAAATGACATAAACTGATCCATAAGAATTTATAGCAATATTTAAACAGCAGGCTGCTGCTGAACATACACAGATAACACCATTTTGACCTGCTCTGGATCTGGAGCTGTACTGTACACAAACACTGAAGCCCAATTTGACCAGATGAACAACCTTTGACTTTTAGACATTTGTGTGCGCAGAAAGGTTTTTGAAAGAGGAAGTTGTACAATTCGTGAAGCTGAAGGTAAAAATAATGTGCATAAGTTCACTATTTGTTCAGGTTTTGATGTGATATATTTGCCTTAAAGTTTTATGTGTGGTCAAATTGCTTTAAATTTGTGCTTGGATTGGACCACGCATTTGTGAGTCCTTAAAAGTTACACACAAATCACTGCACACATGACTATGTGAAAAGACTTTAAATCCGCTAGTCACAAACACTTGTCATGAGTCATGCTTGTGACCTCTAGTGGTCAAAACAGAAAGGGGTGAAAGCTCATCCTCCCTCTACATCAAAACATTACTTCAGACATGTAAGTCCATCTCAGTACAAAGGAAAATAGAAAAGTACAAACAGCACAAAAACAGAATCATCTGTGGAAAAAACACATGTCAGCAATTGTTCCAATGTTTCCAAAAACAAGAAGATTATTTTGTGTCAGAGTAGGCTCAGTTAGGGCCATCGTGACCACAAGTAGGAAAAATACCAGTGAAAAAAAGACTTTGCTGCCCTCGTCCATCTTGGAAGTTTAAGCAAAATCCCGAATTCTTCACTATAAGCCATGTGAAGCATTTTTCTTTACTATAGTAACATAACTGTGCTGCACAGAGAACAATATGACATAAACAGTAATACTTAACAAACGTGTACACGTACAGTGTCTACACGCTGCACATCATCATACTGATCATCATCACAAAGTTCATTCCTACGGTGGCCCTGAGTACGGTGGCCCTGAGAGGCCAAACGGATTGAAACTTAAGAAAACACAAGCAATAAGAAAAACACTGCAAAAGCACACAAAACACAATGGAAATAGGAAAAAAACAAAACACAAACAGGAAAAAACAGATTTCCAAAAACACAAGGGAAGTGTTTCTGGGGAGACAAGAACCAGACGGACCAGTTGCAGGAACCCAAAACATGCTAGGTGTGTTTTATCATGATTCATATTGTAGGAGCCATATGAGTTGTTCCTTTTTTGATTAAGTGGGTTGGTTTAAATGGACTCACTGTATTGCTCCTCCTGTTGCTCCTCTGAAGGTCAGGCGGCCTAAATTGAAGTCTGAGCCATGGCTGAACGACATCACTCGGGCTGCTCGAAGACAGTGCAGAAAAGCAGAACGCAAATGGGAAAAAGACAAGCTACAAGTGTCTTATGATATCTTAAGAGATAGCTGGCATAAATATCAGAAAATTGTTAAGAACCAGAAATCCGCCTATTTTGCAGGTGTTATTAATGACAACTGCCATAAGCCCCGTGTCTTATTTAGTATTTTAAGCTCTGTTCTTAACCCTCCCCAATCCAACTGTACAGAAGCTTCTGCTGAAACTTGTGAAACTTTTTTAAATTTCTTTGTGGAGAAGATTTTATCTATTAGAGCACATATTTTACCCCCTTCTTATGACCCTTCTGTTATTTTTACGCCTTTAGCAATTTTTAGCCATTTTGAACCTGTGTCTCTATCTAAACTGGGTAAAATTGTCACCCAAATCAAGTCTGGCTCTCCCCCTCGCTTTTTTAAAGAAGTTTGGGGCACTATTGGACCTTATATTCAAAGGCTTATAAACAGCAGCCTGACTTTAGGCCATGTACCTGTAAGTTTTAAACAGGCAGTGGTCCAGCCTCTGATGAAACGCCCTGGCTTGGATGCCTCTTTGTTGAGTAATTTCAGACCTATTTCAAAGCTTCCTTTTGTTTCTAAAATTTTAGAAAAGTAGTGTGCTCACAGCTGCAGACTTTTTAGAGAGTCAAAACATATTTTTGAGGTATTTCAATCTGGTTTTAAAGCACTTCACAGCACAGAGACTGCACTTTTGAGAGTTTTAATGATATCTTACTAACTGCTGACTCTGGGAAGTCTGTCTTACTTGTGCTTTTGGATCTCACAGCAGCTTTTGATACAGTAGATCACAATATTTTGATTTATCGTCTAGAACATCATGTTGGAATTAGAGGCACTGCCTTGGAGTGGTTTAAGTCATACCTCTCTGATAGAAGTTTTCTGTCTCACTTGGTAAATTTCATTCATCTTCCGCCCCCTCCCATGTGGTGTACCTCAAGGATCCATCCTTGGGCCCCTTCTTTTAGTATTTATTTACTTCCCTTGGCCATATTATTAAAAACATAAAGTCTCATTTCATTTTTATGCAGATGATTGTCAAATTTATCTACCGCTGAAACACAATGACCTTAACCCCTCAGGCCTATTTTAGAATGTCTTAAGGATATCAGAGCATGGCTGACTCGGAATTTTTTAAACTTTAATGAAAAGAAGACTGAAGTCATTATATTTGGGCTGAATGGACCTGGTGTCCCTCCATCTGACTTGGGTCCTCTTACATCGTGTGTCAAATCAATTGTCACCAACCTTGGAGTAAAATTTGACACAGCTCTTAAAATGGACAAACAAGTAAATACAGTGGTGAGGAAAAGCTTTTTTCAGTTGAGGCAGCTCTCTAAAGTAAAACCTTTTTTTCTTTTTGTGACTTGAGAGAGTTTTGCACACATTTGTGACCACTCGCCTTGATTATTGTAATGGACTTTATATTGGTATTGATCAGGCTTCACTATCACGCTTGCAAATGGTTCAGAATGCTGCTGCTCGCCTGTTGACAGGGACACGCAAACATCAGCACATTACCCCTGTTCTTGCCTCCTTACACTGGTTGCCTGTCCATTTTAGAATTCATTTTAAAATTTTATTGCTTGCTTTTAAAGTCTTAAATGGCCTGGCTCCTTCTTACCTGTCAGACCTTCTACACCGATACACTCCACAAAGGTCTCTCAGATCATCTGACCAGTCACTCCTTGCTGTCCCCATGTCGAGACTGAAGCACCGAGGGGACCGAGCTTTCGCTGTTGTGGCCCCCAAACTATGGAACAAACTGCCCCTCCATATTAGGTTGGCCCCAACACTTGAAATGTTTAAGTCACTTTTAAAAACACACTTTTTTTCAAAGGCTTTCTAGGAGTATTATCAGAGTCAGTTTGTAGTCAGTTTTTAGTCAGCTGTTGGTCATTCTTAATCTTTTTACTTTGTTAATCTTATTCATTGTATATCTTATTGTTTATTTTACTCATGTTTTGATATTTAATATATACACTGATTTATTTTTATCTTCTTTTTCAATTATATATTTATTTTGTTTATTGATTTCATTGTATGCTTAATGTATGGTTTTTAACTGCTATCTCTGTTTAATTATTGGAAAGCACTTTGGTCAACTTTGTTTTTAAAAGTGCTATATAAATAAAGTTGGATTGGATTGGATTGGTGCACGGTGTGGGGCGTGTCTCATGGGTGTGTTAGGTGATAAATGTGTTCACCGCACCTGATGTTGATGAGCAGAAAGTTAGGGTGAGCATAAGGTAAAACTTTCTGTTGATCGCAGCTTGAATTATTTTGATGTATTTTGACTGTAACTTGATGGTTTATGTATATTTATGCACTAATTGATGCCATAGGCCAAGTTGTAATTTGGCATAGTAATTGGTGCAGTTCTTTGTGAGTTGCAGTTATTTGTTTGTGCAGTCTGTGCATTTGTTTAATAGTTAATCCCATGTCCTGATTTGTATATTGGACAGTTGCATGTGGAATAAAAGGAGTTAATGGTACAGAAGTGTATTTTATGTGTTTATTGTTGCGCGTCATCTGTGCCCTCATGTTTAGCCTGCCGCGGCCGTTGGTTGGAGGAGCCGCAATAAGTTGTCAACAGAAGGGTTTGTAGGTTTTATTGGATTATTTATATATAGATGAGTTTTATTGGTGAGAGTTTTATAGTTTGCTGTTGCCTTTGTCCACACAGCTTTTAGATTAAGCCTGTGGCTACACACAACAGATTTCTTTCAGGAGTCTTATTCCCCTGTTAGGTTTCAGCAGTACAGCTGCATTAGGCATTGTACTGATTTGCTTTCTAGTTATTGTGCATCAGGCGGCTGAAGCCATTGGCTTGGGAGTACCGCCGCAGTTTGTGTTTAAGACAGTTTGTCTTCCTCACAGCTGACGGTATGGAGGTACATAAATGCCCACCGCTAGTATGTACGGAAGACTAGGTTGAGTTAGTTAGGTTTAATAGGCAGATTAGTGGGGGATATTGCTCTTGTTAATTGTGTGTGTCCAGGGTTTACTGAAGGGAATGTGTGTCAAAGGTGCAGTTCAGTGTTTGGATTTTGTAATGTTTTGAAGAAAAATGGAGACACACCAAGTAATGCAATGTGTTGATGTAGATGGAAAGAAAAGACAGCCGAAATCTGAAGCTACTTTTCACTGTTCCCTTGTCACAAAGAGTCACCACAGTTTTTGTTTTTACACACAGTGGGTTAACTTTGTTAACTAATATTCTCAGGATTTTACTTTCCCATGTATTAGCAAGGTATTATATATTAACTTTACATTTTATTACTATTGTTGGAAGAGTGAAATATATTTTTGAAATATTTTTACACCTACAACTGTATGTTTTCCACCATACACTGCTCTGTAAATCAGATTTCCTTCAGTGAAATAAGAACACTCACAAATTTCCCCCACAAAAAACATTTTATTTTATACGTCAGTGAAAACTTCCAGGACAAACATCATAAACAAAACTGTTTCATGACCAGATCACAACTATCATTTTCATAAGTGTAGTAAAGAAGTAGGTTAATTCAGGGGGATCATGTAGGTCAACCCTAAGCTTGCTCTGTGCCTTGCATCTGAACATCTCCAATCTGAAAGAAAGATGTTTTTTATATGTTATTACAAGCAAAGTGCTGATGTTTAAACAGTAAATCAGGAAAATCAATAATTCACAATAAAATATAATTAAAATAATTAAAATAAGAGGAAATCACCTGAACATGAGGAGGGGCACTGAGCACGTACGTAACAGCATTGGCAACATCAATTGCTTCCAGAGGCTGTCAGAGAAGTGGAACATGATTAATTACTTTAAAAATATCTTTATTTTGTGGCTTTTCTTCTTTAGTTTGATAGACCAGTAGAGTAGACAGAAAAGCAGGGAAGGAATCACATGCAGAAAGTGGCCCAGGCCAGACTCAAACCTGAGCCCCTATAGTGGCCTTTTGGCATAAGGGTCGCCTGCTTGACCCAGTGAGCCAGACTGGCATCCAAATTAAATACCCTTTACGTGAGTTATCATATTTAGCAGTGCATGAATAGTAGGAATAATAATGTTACCTTATATGCAGAATATGCACCAGATGCTTTATCAGGACTGTTGCTGTAGAGCCGGAGAGCAAATTCTGTCTCCACTAAACCGGGAGAAATACACTGCAAAAAAGAGCTGATACTGAGGGATCTTCAGAAACTACATGTGTATATCTGAAAACTGTAAAATTGGTGTTTCAGACACTTTTAGAGTGGTTACAGCCTTACTGTGGCTCGGATATGGCTGTTTTCTGCACGCAGCTCCTGCCTCAGGCCCTCCGTCAGGGCGGTTACAGCATACTTTGTGGCGGTGTAGAAATGCAGAACAGCTTTGGGAAATACACGATGTCCGCACATGCTGCAACAGATTTATGAGGCATTAACCAGGTGAGCATTAAGCAACATTTATTTATGTTATTTTTTTTTAAAGTCATGTCTCAATGATGTAAGAAACTCTGCTGCCCACAAAACTGTATATAAGGTTACAACAGTTATTTTATCTTGATGTTTTGCAGTTTCTCTTTGACTTTGTTAATAGTTAAATGGACCCACAACCATTCATGGCTGACTCGTCCTATCAGAAGTTTCTTCCTGTTAAAAGGAAGTTTTTCTTTCCTTCAGTCGCCAAAGTATTTGCTCACAGAGGGTCGTCTGATTGCCAGGGTTTCTGTGTATTATTGTAGAATCTTCACCTTACAATATTAAGCGCCTTGAATTGACTGTTGTCGAGATTTGGTGCTATATAAATATAATTAAAATGAACTGAAATATTCAGTTACTAGACTGATGGTTGCCAGTAGGCCCCTTAAGCTAGGGCCCAGTCACTAGGCACTCTCCTTCTGTAAAATGAGACTTTGTGGTACAATAAAGAAAATGGTAATAACCATATTACAGGTTTGTGAAAAATTGCATACCTGTTTATGTTTATGATGTGGCCATCGTCAACATTTCTCTCTTTCATTGACTGATAAGCTTCACGTGTGCAGATACTCAGAGCAAGAACGTTCACCTGTAAGTAACCAAGAAAAAAAGAAAACGTAAAGAAAATATCTGGAATCAACAAATGTGAAATACTTTTTACAATGCAGTGATCTGCAATGCGAAACGTTCTTGCAAATCAAAACAAGTATTTCATTTCTACAATAACTCTGAGCTCTTACATCCATCATATTCTTCCAGCCGCTGGTTTTGCCATTTAGCAGCAGGTCTGCGTGAGCCAAGCCAGCGTTGTTGATGCACACGTCCACGCCTTTGTGCTGCTCTTTGATCGCTGTGAACATGGACAGAATCTCCTCTTCTTTGCTCAAGTCACACTTGAAAGGCACCAAAACACCAGGGTGGCCGGCGCTCTGACACTCTGCTGCCAGTTTCTGAAACCAGAATAGAAAAAGATGACAGACTTCAGAATCCACTTTGTGTTTTTAATGTGTACGAATCTACTATTCAAACATTTATATTAAGTTACTGTAAATACATTGATTTGAGTTTTCAGTTTGCATATCAAAGCTCAGTGACCCATGCGTATCATCCACAAACAGTAGTTTGCCTGTGTTTGGATGTTCTGCCCGTTTTTGAGTTTTGCTTATTTCACTGACCTAATAATCATTTTGTAACAGCAGGCACATGATGATGTGATGATGCCTGCAAAAGCATTTTCTCTGGTTTTGTCTTGAGGTATGATTCAAACAGTTGATGCATTTTATCAAGGAAATAAAAAAAAAAACAGAAAGTCAAGTTCTTCATTTATTATACGCTAAATGGATGGTTGTGGCTAATCTTTGAAAACAGCAATTTCTATCAAAGCTAATAAAAACAAAAAAAAACAAAAACAAAAAAGAAACAGAGTACCAAATCGAAAATGCTGACTTGTGTGTTAGGATGGTCTGTGAGCTTAAAGAATAGTTAAACATAGAGCTAGGCAATTCAAGAAAAAGAGGGCAAAAAGGCGAATGTCATTGTTGTGTTTAGCGTTTTGATTTATGAAAACTACAATTCAGATGAGAGTCACGTGTCCAACTTCCTACTTTCTGTGCCATATTAAACTTAACGTTCCGTGCAGTCACTGTTGTGTGTCACTTGTGCAGTTAAATAATAATGTAATATATTAGTGTGCTGTAACTACATGCTTTCATCAGTTTATAACAGTTTAATGCTTCCTGCTCGCCCAGCCTCTCTTTTGTAAGTCTGAAAGCTTTATTTATTTATTTGCATTACGGCAACTTTAACATCAAAATTTACTGCGTGCTAGAGCTAGTTTACATTAAACTACTCTCTGCAGGATCTGAGTTTCCACTTCAGAACAAACCTGGATTTTTCCGATGTCCCTGGCGCAGCCCACCACTTTCATACCGAGTCGGACCAACTCCACGGCTATAGTCGCCCCAATCCCGACCGAGGCTCCGGTCACCAGAGCCACTCTGCCCCGCCAGCGCTCCATCACAGCCCGGTAATCTGCTACACGGACGAAAGCACCTCAAGTATGAAGACAGGGACGCTAAGTCTGAAGAAAACGGACTCCGGAGCTCCAACTATCTTGTACTCGTGAACACGCGATGCTTTTAAACACATCAGATGCCTGTGTGCTGCGTTCACGTCATCAGCAAACTGTAGGAAAACAGTTGAATCGGTTCTTTTGTTTATTCAAGTAAAAACTATACTATGATATGCTTACTTGCATTCATGAAAATAAAACCTAATTCTATCGCATTTTATTTATGGATATCATATATCTATATATATATATGTCTATATATAATATATATATCTATATAGATACAGATATATATATAGATATAGATATGATATATATATAGATTTATATAAATCTGAACTCCCTGCACACACAGAATGAGTTAGACCTGTTTATTTTTTAAATGTATGATTCATATACAAGGAATAGACGGGCAAGGACTTAAATATTAAATTGAATGATTTTGTAAAGTGTAGAAGTAAATTCATATTTCATTTGATTTACAGAGATGTTTATGATGTTTACAGATGTAATTATGTACACATTTCCGTTTATATTTAATATTTACATGTTTATTTACATATTTACATGTTTTGGTATTTACACAATTACATGTTTATAATGTTTACATATTCACTTTCAAAACAGTTATGATTTCTTGAATCTAACTAGCTGGTTTCCCCATATTTATCCAAGTCGAGGACTTTCTAACTTCTGACTAGTTGGAGAAGTCACTCGGTGAATGTTGTGTTAAACAAAGTGTGCAGCTAACAAAGTTATCTGTCTCCATCTTTCTCTTTATAGAACAAACCCTCACATAGGGCTGCTCAATTAATCGAATTTTAATCTCGATTACGATCTGGGTTTTCAACGATCATTAAAAATGACTGAGACGATTATTAGCACCTCCCTCGTGCTTTACTCTCGCGCTGCTCCGTGTGGCAAATCGAGCGCACCTCTCTGCGTTTCGAACACGCGTCACAACCCGAGGGAAGCTCGGAAAGCTAAGCAGAAGTTATTTGGAGAGGAGAGGATAATGGCTGCTGAAGAAAGAATGCCGTTGGTTGAAAAGAGAGGTAAAACGACTTCAGTGGTGTGGAAACCAATGTTCCCTCTAAGCTGCGCACGTGCGCAATTGCGCACTGCTGGCACGGTCTCTGCGCACAGAAAATCTGCGTTGCGCACAAAAAAAATCTAACCTGAATTGAAATTAAAATTAAAACTTTAACAATTCTGTTTTGCAGTGTTAGTCAGTAAGTGACTTGCTGCTCCTGTATGGGATTAGAACGATGCCACCTTATCCCATAGTCCAGCCAATAATGCGATTCACATTCGATATACGCAGCCAATCAACGTCGTTGACAGGCTATGACAGCGCCCTTATGTGCCGACACCGGTGTTTTAGCTAGCAAAGCGGCGTGGCTGATGTGCAGTGAAGCCACATTAATG